>NC_050578.1:72423360-73023360 GCF_011100635.1 Trichosurus vulpecula
GAAATTTTGGGGTGGTATTTTGCCTATTAAAAATGAATGTCAATATACTATGGACATACTGCCACAGGCACAGACAAATTTTGGCATCAAAGTGAATGCTATAACAACTTAAAAGCATCTTAGATGATGTCAGAATTATGATTTTATAAAATCCAGACCAACTAACTTGATTGATTATCATTTTAGGTAGAGAGAGGAACAGTGAACATGTTATTCTCGTAACACAGAGATGTTACGTGGCTTTCCCATCACAGTTATTACTTCTCTTTTTCAACTGAAAGAAGAGTTGATTGTCTAAGTCATTGCTGATCCTTTTTACTAGTGAATTTTTATGCCTCTTTTTCCATTTGGCCAATTCTGCTTTTTAAGGCTTTCTTCTCCTCATTGGCTTTTTATACCTCTTTTACCATTTGGCCTAGTCTGCTTTTTAAGTTGTTATTTTCCTCAATATATTTTTGTGTCTCCTTTACAAGCTGTCAACTCATTTTTCATGATTTTCTTGCATCACTCTCATTTCTCTTCCCAATTTTCCCTCTACCTCGCTTACTTGATTTTCAAAATCCTTTTTTAGCTCTTCCATGACCTGAGACCAATTTATATTTTTCTTGAAGACTTTGGATGTTAGGAGCTTTGATTTTTTCTTCTCAGTGTGTTTTGATCTTCCTTGTTGCTATAGTAACTTTTTATAGTCAGAATTTTTTCTGTTGTTTCCTCATTTCCTGAGCCTATTACTTGATTTTTAACTCTTTGTTAAAGTAAGGCTCTGTTTCTAGGGTGGATGGCACATTGTTCCAAGCTTTAGGGGTTTTGTGAAGCTATTTTCAGAGAAACATCTAGGGACCCATAAGTTTTCAGTTCTTCCAAGATGGTATGCTACCTTATAAGAGGTGTTGGTCTGTGATTGACTACAAGCACTCTTTTCTGCCTGGAACTATGAGGAGGGTCTCTGCTCCATCGTGGCCACAAGTTCTTGTGTGTTAGTGCTCCTGCTTGCCCTGGGACTGCAACCCAGGACTTGGAACCAGATTTGAGTATGGGCAAAGCAACAGAGCCCTACCACAGTGCTAGAAAAGAGACCCCTGTAATCTCCTTGTGACCATCTGTGGGCTGAGTGCTCTGGAAGTTTTTGCCACTGCTGATTCAGTTGCCCTGAGGCCTGTGCCTGGTTTACCGAGGCCTGGTCTGCACTGATATGACCTGAGCTGGACTGTGCTCCTCTCTCATCCTGGTGTAACAGACCTTTCCTGCCAAGCTTCCAAGTTGTCTTGGGCTGGAAAATTGTTTCGCTCCATCTTTTTGTGGGTTCTGCCACTCTAGAATTTGTTCAGAGTAATTATTTAAAAGTATTTGGAGGGGTTTGGGAGAGAGTTCAGGAGAGTCTCTGCCTTTACTCTGCCATCTTGGCTCTACCTTCTTGGTCTTTTTTACTTTAGTAAATATACAAATGATATAATATGGCTATAAAGATTAACATATTTAGCTGACAACTTTTAAAAAATTGATTAACTCATCACATTATTATTATAGAGTGAGAATACAAACATATTCGATGTTCAAGACAAAGTAAAATTATGATTAAGAAACTAAAATTTAGGATCCTCATAATTGAGAATAGGCCTAGATGCTTTGTGACATTAGGGAATTTCTTAATAGAAAATGAACTATCTTTGGATGATGCTGTCAAGAATGACATCAATGATCATCGGAAATTTTTAGGAGTAACTTTTAATGAATATTTTCCTGAAATTTTCAACAAATTAAGCTTCATTCACAACTCATTTGATATGAATCTGGCTGAGGAATTGACTATGGATGAAACAGAAAATTTAATTTTCATTACCCATCATTAATGGCCTTTGGACTATAAAACCATACAAAAATGAAAGTCATATGTTATTGGTTAAATTTTTTTAAAAAAATGAATTTCTATCTCTTAACAAGAGATCTTATAAAATTCTCCAACCATTTTATATCATGCATTTGTGTGAGAAAGACTTGTCATTCTGTTCTTGTATTAATTAAAAATTCAGAAATAAATTTGAAGAACAAAATTTAAGACAGTGTTTGGTGCTGAGCTAAATATTGTAAACCTTTGTTCAAGTAAAGAAGTTCAACATCAAAATTAAGCTTATGTACAGTTATTATGTCACATTAAACACCTTCCAAGTTGTAACTTATTTCATTAATAATGTTATTTGCTGCATATTCAACAAAACTTGTAAGATAAAGAAATTTAATACAAAGTCTTATAGATCATCATAATAATAACAATAATAACAATTTGGGGGGGCAAACTATTATTTTCCCCATTGTACAGATGATGAAACAGGCAAACAGAGGTTGTGACTTGCCCAGGGTATACAACTAGTGTTTGAGGTCAAATTTGGACTGAGGTCTTCCTAATTCTAGGCCCAGTATTCTATCCGCTTTGCCACCTAACTGTCCCAGTAAGTACAATGAAGTATACCAGTAAGCACATGAGGCCTTGATGGATTACTTTTAATTCTTACTGAATGTCACATAAAATATTCATAATAATTTAAATTTTTTATACTTAGCTTTTTAGTAATTTTAATTTGGAGGTTTTGGGGGGACAAAAGTTACTGTGGTTATTATAAGTCTAAAAGAATATTATGAGTGGTATATTAAATGACCATAGGGGTTCACAATACACTTTTGTTGTTCATTGAAAAGGGTTTATATGACAAAAATTGTTGGCAACTACTGATCTAGATAAAATCATATATACATATATGCATATATTGACATTAATCAATTAACAAGTATATATTAAGTTCCTACTATGTTAAAGGAATTGTGATAATAGATAAAAGTGAAGTGTTTCCTGCCCTCACTTTAATTATACTCTTTTGGGAGAGACAGTACATATGTATATATATGTGCATATATATGTTTTAAAGTTGTACTAGTTAGGGGCTTCCTCTTTTACCACAATTAATGTAACCATAGAAGGCACAGGAACCCAAGCTGAATCATTCAATCCACAGATATTAAGGGATTTTTCTATAATCACATCCCCTTAATCAGTTTGAAAGGACCATAGGACATTGGGCCATTGCATAAAAGCAGATGATATCACACAGGAAGCATTTTGTGATTTGTTGAGTTCACATCACACATCCTGGGCTGCATATGAAACAGCAAGTGAGAAATGTTATCCATTGATTGAATGGTGAGAGTTTCTTGAGTTGGGAACTGAGGGTAACAAGTCCCTGATAAAGTATCACTCTTGGAGAGAGGAAAGAGTTTCTCCTCTTCTCTCCTCTCCCCTACCTATTTACCATGTCATCTGAAAAAAAAGGACCAATAAGAGATAAGGAATTCAGCTAAGAGCTGAGAGAGACATTTCCCCTGGGTACATCTTATTTGAGAAAAATGGGATAGGTAAGGGGAAAGGTGGGATAGCATTGCATATTAGGAAGACATAGTCATGAAAAAGATTCAATAACAGAAAGGGGGAAACATGACTATTTAAATGAAAATAAAACTATTGACAGAGGGGCTTAGGAAAGAGACCAGAAGTCTGGCCTGGAAGTATGGTATAATAATGCTGGAGGATATCAGTCATTCAGATTGCTGCTGGAGACAACATCACATCAACCTAATAATTTCTTGACATGCAAGGTGGAGATAAAAGCAAGGGGAAATTCTATTTTGCATCTGATTCTCTCTAACAGGAAGGAACTAGTTGCTGCAGTGGAAATGATGTATATCTCAGGAGGAAAGGGAACTTTCTTCTCTTTCCTGGGGTTTGGAACCTAGGAGAGGAAATTTGTTCAGTCTGACATGCACCCCTGATATTGGAAAAAGAGAATTCAAAGCATTCAAATAAAGATACATGGGATTTCATGAACAAAAAATGATTCAAAGGAAGAATGTAGATGCTCAATAATCAAATTCTGAAGACACAAAGAGAAACAATTTCAATGAGGAGGAAAAATGAGAATTGCCTAAAGAGAACCATATAGATACACAGGAAACCTACCAACCAATTTAAATTTTAGAAAGAAATGTATAGAAAGTCTAGATTATGTGACCAACAAGATGGTGGACTGCCATCTTCTGTGATCCTCACAACCTTTGAGACCTCTCCAAAATAAGAATTATGCTCAAGAAATAAACTAATGACAATCATTTCTACAAAATTAGAAGAAATAAAAAGAATTATCAAAATTTATTATGTATAGTTACTGGCTAACAAAACTGAAAATACAAAAGAGAATACAAGGAATACAAAGTTTACATTTCAAAAATATAAAATACCGAAACTAACAGAAGACCAAATAGAGATCTTAAATAATTCAATGTCATAAAAAGGAATAGAATTAAAGAAAGAACCAAAAAGAGGGGGGAGGGGAAGCACCTGGTTCTGATGGAAAAAAAGAAAATTCTATCAAACCTTTAAAGAACAATTAATACAAATATTATACAAGTTATCCTCAAAAATTGAGAAAGAAAGCACTCTAACAAATTCTTTTGGTGAGACAAATATAGTTCTAATAACTGAACCAGTGAAGGATAAGTACAGAAAGAGAATTATAGATTTATATTATTAATGAATATTAATTCAAAAATTTTACATAAAATCCTGTCAAAATCTGATTCATGCTCCCATTTGGTGTTTTGTTCACAAAGGTACAGTAGGAATTCACTGCTCTGGCTGTGTCCAGACAGAGAGTTTTGCAGGCTACATGTAGAGTGACCGTTGTCCCTTCATGTGAGAAGGCTATTTCCCCGGGCTGGCATGGTGGCCCCCTTTCCTATCACAGGGGGCTGCTGACCAACATTTTGTACAGTTCCACCATGGAAGAAACTGTAGTTTCACACTGGATTTCATGATCATCATTCAGTCTAACGAGAATTCAGGTTCTTACTGGAGCAAGGTCCGGGGGGCGGGGGGAGTGTTGGACAGCCTGCTTTAGATCATCCAAAGCTATGGCTTGTTTTGGTCCCCACTCAAAAGAGAGAAACTTACCAATACCATCAGAGGCCATCAAAAATTTTACATAGGGAACTTGGGTTCTCCAAAACTCAAAAATTCCAATATCTCTCTAGACTTCTTTTTTAGCCTATGGATAACTGTTAATAGCTTATTATGGACTTTTCCAGAATTACGGGTTTTCTAAATCCTAAAAATGTATATAAATTTATATAAAATTTATTTTTAAAAATTTAACTGAGTGGGTTAGACTTCGAATTTCATTATGGTTACTATCTCTCCTTGTCCAGAACTCCCTAAAAGAGAATGCAATCATCACAAGAATTTCAGGAGTAGCTTAGATGCCTAATAAAAGGACTGAGTAAGAGAGAGAGAGAGAGAGAGAGAGAGAGAGAGAGAGAGAGAGAGAGAGAGAGAAGAGAGAGAGAAGGGAATGCAATTTAAGCTCTTAATGAAAAACTAAAAAAAAAAGCAGACTATATCTTAGGACAGAGACTGGCAAAACTTATTCCAACAATGGGCAACCGGAAAAAAAGAATGCAATTGCACAACAGAAAATATTATAGCAAAATCAAAAGATAGGAAAACTGGGAAAAAATTGGTGATATGAACAATAACAGTAACAACAATAATAATAGTTAACATTTGTATAGAACAGGGATGGGGAACCTGCAGTCTTGAGGCCACGTGTGGCCTTCTAGGTCCTTGGGTGTGGCTTTTTGACTGAGTCCAAGTTTTATAGAACAAATTCTTTTACTAAGGGGATTTGTTCTGTGAAGTTTCAATTCAGTCAAAGGATCTCATTTAAGGACCTAGAGGGCCACATGTGGCTTTGAGGCTTCAGGTTCCCCATCCCCAGTATAGAACATTAATGGTTGCAAACTACCTTATAATTATTACCTCATTTAAGTCTTAAAACAATCCTGTAAGGTAGGTGCTATAACTGTTATTTCCATTTTACTCAAGAGGAAACTAAACTTGAAGGTTTTAGTTACTTGACCAGGGTCACATAGCCAGTAATTATCTAAGGCAGGATTTGAACCCAGGCCTTTCAGATTCACCTGTAAAACAGAATCAGAATGACAATTTAAGAATCATTGTGTAGAAAAACATGATGAAACAAACAAACAAAACTTTGAATACCATGTTTCATGAAATCATAACAGAAAATTATCCAGAAATTTTGGAATCAGAGGGCAAAGTCCAGAGTGATAAAAATTTACAGAATGCCATGCCCAAGAAGGGAGAGATGTGGTTACCAATTGCCAGAGCTTCCACATCAAAGAGAAAATGTTGCTGGTGTCCAGGAAGAAACATGTTACGTACCAAGGAGTACCATTAAGCATAGCCCAAGATTAGGTGCTACCATTTAGAAACGAAAGGAAAAAATTAGGCTATAACGTACAAAAACCAAAGGAAATAGCTTGCACCTAATTCTGATTTACCTTACAATGTTGAGCATAATTCTCCGCAAAAAAAGTCATCGCAAACAAATTGATGGCTCCCAAGCCTTTTTTCAATTTTTTTTTTAGAAAAACAGAGTGGGTAAAGAAATGCTAATTAAGATTTAAAAAGTAAACAAGTCTATATAGCTCAAAAAATTATGTGATAATTCAATGCTTACACTATGAAAGAGGAAGAAGAAGCAATTAACCCTTCAGAATTTTGCCTTTGAGAGAACAGAGTAAAGCTTTGGTCTTTGGTATTTAAAAAAATAAATACCCTGGAGAAAATGAGGGGAGATTGAAAGAAAAAATAAGCATTTCTGGTAACCGGTCTGCATAGTTGAAGATGTTCAACACCGTTCCTCAACTGCAATCTCACCTTGGAAACTTCTTCAACACTTCGAGTCACTTCACCCAAGAACATCCATCTTCTCCTGTAGCTTTTCCACCCTGAACCTATCTTCATCATGCCGACCCCCTTCTGTCACTGGTGAGTTACTTCTAGCATCTCCATTTGTTAGGGTGGGGATGGGGGTGTGTGTAGCCAGACTAATCAGTATTTATTCCCTTTTGAGCTGTGTTTCTTAATTTCTAGACTTTGACACCATGCCCCCATGCTTTGGTACCTTTATCTATCTCCCATCCTTACCTCTGCCTTTCAGTTCCCATTTGTGTGTTGTCTTTCCCCACTAGAATATAAGTTCCTAGAGGGCAGGGACTGTTTTATTTTCACTATTTTATATTTGTATCCCTAGTGCTTAGTACAGTGTCTGGCACAGACTAAGCACTTAATGAATGCTTATTTTCTGCTTGTCTGGTAGACAGGAAATCTCATGAACCCATAACTCTTATCTATAATTATTAAGGGAAGGTTAAAAACTTATAATAGTAAAAGCACTTTAATAAAGCAAACAGACAACTGGGATGATATAGGGATGGAGATAAGAGGTTTCTGAGCTGAGGTGGCAGGGATAGGTTCAGAGAGGAAACTGTCAAACAGAACGAAGTATAATGCATAGGGCTTTGTATAAACACAAGAAGATGGGAGGGAAAGACTCAGTGATTTGGGTATAGGCTAGGAAGGGGGAAGGAAGAAGAAGAATGGAACCAGATTGTTCCAAGCAATACAAATTGCAGATAGTTGGAGCTCAAGTTTTTGTTTGTTCATTTTGGAAAATGACATATTATAATAGGATTTGATCAAGAGAAAAATCAAACTTTACTCAAAGTATGAATGGGATTAACTCTGCCATAAAATGAAAGATGGCAGAATGTTTTTTCATCACCCTTTGAGGGACATCTATTTTCAATTACTTTGACTCAAAGTCATACAACAGTACCAGAGGACTATGGCATTGAAAAGACTCAATTTTGCTTTAAAAACAACTCTAAGCCAGGGGCGGAGAAAGATCTGAGAATTACACATATCACATTACTGAGAAAGGTCTCATGAATTACACACATCATATTTCCATGTAGGAATGTAAACAAAACAGTTCAACTTTAGTAAGTCCCTTATGATTTCTCTTTCTTGTTTACCTTTTCATAATTCTCTTGATTCTTGTGTTTGAAAGTCAAATTTTCTATTCAGCTCTGGTCTTTTCATTCAGAAAGCTTGAAAGTCCTCCATTTTATTGAAAATCCATATTTTTCCTTGGAGCATGATACTCAGTTTTGCTGGGTAGGTGATTCTTGGTTTTAATTCTAGCTCCTTTTAAAGTAGTATTTTCTTCAGTGGTCTTTTGGACCTCCTTTTCCATTTGGCTAATTCTGCCTTTCAAGGCATTCTTCTCCTCATTGGCTTTTTGGAGCTCTTTTGCCATTTGAGTTAGTCTGTTTTTTAAGGTGTTGTTTTCTTCAGTGTATTTTTCAGTATTTTTGGGGGTCTCCTTTAGCAAGTCATTGACTTGTTTTTCATGGTTTTCTCGCATCCTTCTCATTCCTCTTTCCAATTTTTCCTCTACTTCTCTAACTTGCTTTTCCAAATCCTTTTTGAGTTCTTCTATGACCTGGGGCCAGTTCATGTTTTTCTTGGAGGCTTTTGTTGTAGGCTCTATGACTTTGTTGTCTTCTTTAGGCTGTATGTTTTGGTCTTCTTTGTCACCAAAGAAAGAATCCAAAGTCTGAGACTGAATCTGGGCGCGTTTTCGCTGCCTGGCCATATTCCCAACCAACTAACTTGACCCTTGAGTTTTTCAGTGGGGTATGACTGCTTGTAGACTAACGAGTTCTATGTTCCACGTTTGGGGGGGAGGTGCCAGCTCTGTCAGACCCACACTACTCCTTCCCCAAGAACCCCCAGTCCAGACTGGGCTTAGATCTTCAGCAGGCTGTTGCACTCCTGCTCTGATCCGCCACTTAATTCCTCCCACCAGGTGGGCCTGGAGCCGGAAGTAACAACAGCTGTAGCTGCCCCACCTCCACTGCCCCCGGGGCTGGTAGCCGAACCGCGAACTCCTTCCACTCCCGCAGCTTCTCCCACTAACCTTCTCCGCAGTCTTTGGTGTTTGTGGGTCGAGGGGTCTGGTAACTGCCGCAGCTCACATATTCAGGGCGCTAGGGCCCCCTCCGCCCGGCTTCTGGTCTTCATGGTCCACGCCGCTGAGGCTGGGCTCTGCTCCACTCCGTTCCCAGCTCCCAGCTCTGCTGTTCTGTGGGTTCTGCCATTCTAGAATTGGTTCAGAGCCATTTTTTATAGGTTTTTGGAGGGACTCGGGTATGGAGCTCACTCTAGTCCCTGCTCACCAGCCGCCATCTTGGCTCTGCCCCCTAATTCTAGCTCCTTTGACCTCCAGAATATCATATTCCAAGCCCTTTGATCCCTTAATGTAGAAGCTGCTAGATCCTGTGTTATCCTGATTGTGTTTCCACAGTATTCAAATTGTTTCTTTCTGTCTCCTTGCATTATTTTCTCCTTGACCTGGGAACTCTGGAATTTGATGAGAATATTCCTAGGAGTTTTCTTTTTGGGATCTTTTTGAGGAGGTGATCTGTGGGTTCTTTCAATTTCTATTATACCCTCTGCTTCTAGACTATCAGGGCAGTTCTCCTCGATAGTTTCTTGAAAGATGATGTCTAGGCTCTTTTTTTGATCATGACTTTCAGGTAGTCCAATAATCTTTAAGTTATCTCTCCTGGATCTGTTCTCCAGGTCAGCAGTTTTTCCAATGAGATATTTCACATTGTCTTCCATTTTTTCATTTCTTTTGTTCTGTTTTATAATATCTTGATTTCTCATAAAGTCACTAGCTTCCACTTGCTCCAATCTAATTTTTAAGGTGGTATTTTCTTCAGTGGTCTTTTGGACCTCCTTTTCCATTTGGCTAATTCTGCCTTTCGAGGCATTCTCCTCATTGGCTTTTTGGAGCTCTTTTACCATTTGAGTTAGTCTATTTTTTAAGGTGTTGTTTTTTTCAGTATTTTTTGGGGGGTCTCTTTTAGCAAGTCATTGACTTGTTTTTCATGGTTTTCTTGCATCATTCTCATTTCTCTTCCCAATTTTTTTCTCTACTTCTCTTACTTGCTTTTGCAAATCCTTTTGGAGCTCTTCCATGGCCTGAGACCAGTTCATATTTTTCTTGGAGGCTTTTGATGTAGGCTCTTTGATTTTGTTGACTTCTTCTGGCTCTATGTTTTGATCTTCTTTGTCACCAAAAAAAGATTCTATAGTCTGAGTCTGAGTCTGAGTCCGTTTTGGCTGCCTGGCCATGTTTCCAGCCAACTACCTGACCTTTGAGCTTTTTGTCAGGGTATGACTGCTTGTAGAGTAGAGAGTACTTTGTCCCAAGCTTTAAGGGCTGTGCTGATGTTTTCAGAGCTACTTCTACTCCACTGTCACTGCAAGCTCTGCCGCAGCAGTGCTCCTCCTCCTCCAAGAACCACCAACCAGTATGCGAGCCAGATCCAAGGAGGGCACAGCAAGAGATCCTGCCTCTGTGCCAGCAAAGCTCTCCTTGCACTCCCGCTCTGATCCACCTGTTGATTCCTCCCACCGTGTAAGCCAGGAACACCAGAAGCAGCTGATGCTGGAGCTCTAGAAGCAGCCTCAGGATCTTCCTGCTGCTGCTGCTGCCACCACCCTGCCACCCCCCAGGGCTGGGGCTGGGCCACTCTCACCCTGGTCCAGCAGTTTTCCCACTAACCTGCTCTGTAGTCTTTGGTGTTTGTGGGTTGAGAAGTCTGGTAACTGCCACAGCTCAATGATTCATGGCCCTCAGGCCTGCTCTGCCCGACACCTGGTCTGGTTGGTCCTGGCATGGCCCACACTGGGCTGTGCTCTGCTCCCAGCACTGTGATATAAACCCTTCTCACTGACCATCCAGGCTGTCCTGGGCTGGAGACCTGCTTCCCTCTGCTATTTCATAGGTTCTGCAGCTCTAGAATTTGTTCAGAGCCATGTTTTACAGGTGTTTGGAGGGATTTGGGGGACAGCTTAAGCAAGTCCCTGCTTTCCAGCCACCATCTTCATACTTTCTTTTTTCTTAACCAATACACAGAAGGCTGTCATCCTCTGTTCTTGAAGAAGACCAATGATATCATTAAGGTGATGTCTTGACTTCTGAGTGAATTGGATTTAAATGAGACAGACTTGTGCAAAGTCATCAGCCTCACTTTCTCCTCCAGAGTCATCACAATCCAGTGGCAAGTTGAGTCAATATAGCTGGTGATGGCCCAGAATGTAGTGGGTGACCTTGGCCTTTTACAATTAAGATCTTTCTCATGTCTCAGTTTGTTTGAGCCCATTCACTAACTAAGGGCTAGGTAAGATAAAAGGTGGCCTAGTTTACCACCACAAAAGTATCAATCTGGGAGGGGTAGACCCCTCAGTATTTCTGGCCAGAACAGAAAACAATTATGATTACACTTACTCCAAGCCCTTAAGACCCAAACAACGGGCAACAGAGGCTTGGGCTGGGGCCAATTATTGTCCATTCAATGAAAGTCTGAGTGATTTGGGTTTAAAGGCATAGTCCTGGTGCCCCATTTGAATCACAATGGACTTTTTGTTTATTTGTTTAGTATTTTATTTTTCCCCACTTAAAAATGAAAACAATTTTTAAAATTCATTTTGAAAACTTTGAGTTCCAAATTTTCTTCCTTCCTCCCTCCCAACACCCGCCTCATTGAGAAGGCAAGCGATTCGATATAGGTTATACATGTGTAGTTATACAAAACATATCCATAGTAGTCATATTGTGAAAGAAAACATAGACAAAAAAAAAACTCAAGAAGAATAAAGTAAAAAAAAAGTATGTTTCAATCTGTATTTGGACACCATCAGTTCTCTCTCTGGTGATGGGATAGCATTTTTCATCATGAGTCCATCAGAGTTGTCTTGGATCATTATGTTGCTGAGAACAGCTAAGTCGTTCCCAGCTGATCATCTTACAATATTGCTGTTACTTTGTACACAGTACATTTCACTTTGCATCAGCCAAAGTAAATCTTTCTAGGTTCTTCTGAGAGTATCCTATTCATCATTTCTTATAGTACAATAGTATTCCTTCACAGTCACATACCACAACTTGCTCAGCCATTCCCCAATTGATGAACATTTCCTCAATTTCTAATTCTTTACCTCCAGAAAAGAGCTGCTATAAATATTTTTGTACCTCTAGGTCCTTTCCCTTTTTGTTTTCTATCTCTTTTGGGATACAGACCCAGTAGTGGTATTGTAAGGTCAAAGGGCATCCCTGGTTTTATAGCCTTTTGAACATAGTTTCAAATTGCCCACAGTATCAGTTCACAACTCCACCAACAATGCAGTGATGTCTCATTTTCCTTACATCCTCTCCAACATTTGTCATTTTCCTTTCTGTTCTATTAGATAATCTAATAGATATGAGGTAGTGCTTCAGGATTGTTTTAATTTGCATTTCTCCAATTAATGGTGAGTTAAGATATTTTTTCATGTGGCTATAGATACCTTCAGTTACTTCATCTGAAAACTGATCATATCTTTTGATCATTTGTCAGTTGAGGAATGACTCTTTTTTTTAAAATAAATTTGAGTCAGTTCTCTATATGTTTCAGAAATGAGACCTTTATCAGAGGAACTTGTTGCAATTTTTTTCTCAGTTACTATTGCTAACTGCATTTCCTTCCATCCTATCACCCTGTTTATTCTATTCTCTCTCTCCTTTCATCCTGGCCCTCCTTGAAAGTGTTTTGCTCCTAACTACCTCCTCCTCCAGTCTGCCCTCCCTTCTATCACCTCCTCCCTTCTTTTATCCCCTTCCCCTCCTACTTTCCTGTAGGGTAAGATAGATCTCTATACCCAATTGTGTGTGTTTGTTATTATCTCTTTGAGCCAATTCTTCTAAAAGTAAGGTTCCCTCATTTCCCCTCACCTTCCCCCAATCCTCTTCACTGGAAAAGCTTTTTCTTGCCTTTTTCATGTGAGATAATTTGCCCCATTCTATCTATCCCTTTCTATTTCTCCCTGTACATTCCTTTCTCACCTTTTAATTTTTTTTAGATATCATTCCTTCATATTGAATTCACACCTGTGCCCTCTGTCCATATATATATATATATATATATATATATATATATATATATATATATATATATATATATATATATAATCCTTGTAACTACCCTAATAATGAGAAAGGTCTCATCAGTTACAAATATCATCTTCTCATGTAGGAATATAAACAGTTTAACCTTATTAAGTCCCTTATGATTTCTCTTTCCTGTTTATTTAGTACCCTTCTCTTGAGTCTTATATTTGAAAGTCAAAGTTTCTATTCAGCTCTGGTCTTTTCATCAAGAATACTTGAAAGTCCTCTATGTCACTGAATGTCTATTTCCCACACCCCCACACCCCCCCCCCTGAAGAATTATACTCAGTTTTTCTGGGTAGGTGATTTTTGGCTGTAATCCTACTCTTTTGCCTTCCAGAATGTTATATTCTGAGCCCTCAGATCTTTTAATGTTGAAGCTGATAAATCTTGTGTTATCCTGACTGTGGCTCCATGATACTTGAATTGTTTCTTTCTGGCTGCTTGCAGTATTTTCTACTTGACCTGAGAACTCTGGAATTTGGTTATAATATTCCTGGCAGTTTTGATTTTGGGATCTCTTTCAGGATTGGTGGATTCTTTCAATTTCTATTTTACCCCCTGGTTCTAGAATATTAGGCAGATTTCCTTGATAATTTCTTGAAAGATGATATCTAGGCTGTTTTTTTAATCATGGCTTTCAGGTAGACCAATAATTTTAAAATTATCTCTCCTGGATATATTTTTCAGGTCAGTTGTTTTTCCAATGAGATATTTCACATTGTCTTCTATTTTTCATTCTTTTGGTTTTGTGTAATTGTTTCTTGATTTCTCATAAAATCTACTAATTCTACTTTTTAAGTAATTATTTTCTTCAATGAGGTTTTGGACCTCCTTTTCCATTTGGCCAATTCTGCTTTTTAAGGTATTCTTCTCATTGGCTTTTTGGACCTCTTTCACCATTTGGCCTAGTCTGTTTTTTAAGGTGCTATTTTCTTCAGTATTTTTTTTGTGTCTCCTTTACCAAGCTGTTCTCTCTTTTCTCATGATTTTCTTGCATCACTCTCATTTCTCTTCCCAATTTTCCCTCTACCTCTCTTACTTGATTTTCAAAATCCTTTTTTAGCTCTTCCATGGCCTGAGACCAATTTATATTTTTCTTGGAGGCTGTGGATGTAGGAGCTCTAACTTTGTTTTCTTCCTCTGAGTGTGTGTTTTGAGCTTCCTTGTCACCATAGTAACTTTCTATAGTCAGAGAGGTTTTTTTTGTTGTTTGCTCATTTTCCCAGCCTGTTACTTGACTTTTAACCATTTGTTAAAGTAGGGCTTTGCTTCCAGGATGGAGGGTGCACTGTCCCAAGCTTCAGGAGTTTTTTGCAGCTGTTTTCAGTCATACTTCTAGGGAACTGTAAGTTTTCAGTTCTTCCAAGGTAGTATGATCTCTCTGGTTTGTGATCGATCACAAGCACTCTTTTCTGCTCTGAATTGTGAAGAGGTTCCCCTCTCCACTGTGGCTGCAAGCTCTGCCATGCTAGTGCTCCTCCTCGGCCTAGGCCTGCTACTCAGGTCCAGGACCCAGATCTGAGTATGGGCAAAGCAACAGAGTCCTGTGTCAATGCTTGCAAAAAGACCCCTGTAATCTCATTCTGACCAGTTGTTTGACCCCCCTTACCATCTGTGGGCTGAGAGCTTTGGAAGCAGCCACTGCTGCTGCTGCTGAGTCAGTTACTCCCTAGGCCTGCTCCAGACTTGCTGGGGCTGGGGCTTGCAACAACAATGCTGTTTGCATCTGCTATGGAGGTATAGGGCCAATAACACCAGCACACAAAAGGGCTGCTAGCACAGGCTCTTTGATCTGCTTTTCTAAGGAAAGTATCTTTAAGGGGTTTACAATCTCACTTTAATTAAACACACATATATAATTCACTTAGTTCAGGGGGAAAAGTCAGCACCTTGAACTTCAGAGAAAACACTAACAGAAATTACAAGCAGAAATTATATAAACAGAGCAAATAACACAAATCAACAGACAGGGCTTCTGTCTGTCCATAGCAATAAATACATAGTTACCAGACAGAGAAGCACCAACATCTGGGTTTTCAAAGTCAAGAGGCTCCTTAATTGCTACCCAGAGTCTTGTCTGGCCAAATCACAGGAACTCTTCCAATGAGTGAGCACCCAAGCAAAATCCTAACCTCCAAGTCACAACCATGTGACTCAAACTCATGTGGCTTAGGCTTTCTTGTGACTTAAGCAAGTCATCAAAAACTCTTGATTCAATCAAAGACTCTTGATTGAAACAAAGGCAAGACTCAATCAAAGGCACTTGTTGCCTTAGTGCTGAGAAGCACTCCAAAAGAAAAAATAGCAAAAGTTCTACTTTGCTTCCCCTTACAGGGCTTTGCTGGCAGAACCTGCACTGGACTGTACTCCACTCTCACTCAGGTGTGACAGACTTTTCCTGCTGATCTTCTAAGTTGTCTTTGTGGTTTATGGGCTGAGAGGTCTGGAAACTGCCACAGCTGCCAGTGATCCAGTCACCCCAAGACCTGGTCTGGGTTTGCTGAGGCCCCATCTGCACTGGCATAGTCTGGGCTGGATTGTACTCCTCTCTCATCCTGGTGCAACAGACCTTTCCTGTCAACCTTCCAAGTTGTCTTGGGCTGGAAATTTGTTTCACTCCATCTTTTTGCGGGTTCTGCCATTCTAGAATTTGTTTAGAGTCATTTTTTAAAAGGTATTTGAAGGGGTTTGGGGAAGAGCTCAGATGACTCCCTGCCTTTACTCCTCCATCTTGGATCTGCCTCCACAATGGCTTTTTTAAAGCCTATCTTTTCAGAGTTGTTTCAGGAAATCATAAATAAAAACATAGCAGGATAAAGAGTATTGTTCTAGCTTTTTGAAAAAGAAAAATAGAAAATTAGCCTCCAAGCTGCAAGATAGCTTAAAAATATAAATAACCAAAATACTCCTTTGAACAGAGGATCCACATGTAATGAATGGTATGATACCCCAAGTGGAGAAAGGGACCACGTGTGGCCAGGGAGGTAGGAGGAGGAGGAGGAAGAGAAGGAGGAGGAAGAGAGTGTACATTCTGCACTCTGAATTTCTCACTTCTCTATCAGGAGGTGGGTAGCCTGTTTTATCATTAGTCCTCTGGAATCATAGTTGATCTTTACACTGACCAGTGTGCCTAAATCTTTCAATGTTTTTTTCTCTTTACCAAATTGCTGCTACTTTATAAATTATTCTCCTGATTCTGTTTAGGTCACTTTGAATCAGTTCGTATGAGGCTTCTCAGGTTTCTCTGAAACTGTCCCTTTCATCATTTCTCACAGAAAAATAATATGCTATTTATAAACCGTAACTTATTCAGCCATCCCCCAACTGATGGGCATCCCCTGACATTCCCATTCTTTGACATCTCAAAAACAATTATAAATATTTTTGCCCATTTTTAGAGTTTGTTTTGCTTAAAACTATTCCATCCCTTAATCTGCCCTCCCTCTAATTCCCCCTTCTCCCATTTCCCTGTTGAGTGAAATGTATTTCTGTATCCAACTTTGTGTGTTTTTGTATGTGTATTCATGTATTCTTCCCTTTAAATAGTTCAGATGAGAGTGAGACTGAAGTATCAGCTACTTCTCTCCCCTATCTCCTCCTTGTTTGTACAGATGTCTACTTGGGCTCCCTGATTATCTGGAATAATGTTCCCTAAACTTCCTTCCCCCCACCTCCAGTTTATTCTTATTCCTTTCTCTTTCCATTGTTAAGATCATCAAGACATAACAGAATCACTCCCAATCCTTCTGTCTAATTAGACTCCTATGAACCCTGATGCTAGGGATTCAGTGGGCTCACAATTTCATCTCCTCATAGCAGAATGTAAGCAGGACTTAGTGCTGCTTAAACTATTTTTTTTTCTTCTCTTCTTTTTGAGTCTACTGTGACTTCAGATTTTTTGGAGGCTTGGATACAGATCAGGTGTTATTACTACACAGGATTGGGAGGGAAAGTTTTTGTACCAACATTTTCCCCCCAATTACTACAAAAACAAATAAAATTACTTATGAAACTTAATGGCCCTATTCAGACTTTTATTTGAGCATGTCACACACGCATACATATGTGTAGATGAAAAGGAATGCAGTAATTACACAAATCTCTCTGGACACCAAATGGTCTAAAACCAGAGAAAGTTATGTGAGAAAATTCTCTTGATACCCAATGTGGAACAGGCGCTAACATTATTTCCTATTCATCGACATAGAAACTGCTTTTGACCAGAAAGGATTTTGCCAGTGAAATTCCTTAGTGGAGACAAGAGGGAAAGGAAAAAAAAACCACACAAAGGTGTCAGCTTCAACCCACAGTAAATAGTGTGGTGGTGGGGGGATATTTTTAGGAAACCATCATGCAACCCACAGGAAAAAAAAAACCATATAATCAAAAAGCAAAGGGTAAGACATTACCTGCTTGCTAAATCACCCATGTTCAAGGCCAGGGAAGTTTATGGGGAGGGGGGGAGATTAAACTCCCCCTCCTTTGAAACTCACAGATCAATCTCTTGCTCCATATCACGTGCATGGATAAACTGGATACGAGTTATAGCTCCAGAGTCCAGGGTGGGGTCATTTTTAAACTGACATAGGGGTCACATGTTTTACAGAAGGGCATTTGTATGACATCCCAGGGGAATATGTCAGAATATGGAGAGCATTTACTGCAGAAACAGTCTTGGGACATAGGGGTGAAGAAAACGATGAACACATTGAACTGCCTCCTCTTCCCCATCCCACGCACTTAAAATAGCGAAGATAGTGATAAAGATCACAATAATAATCTCCCCCAATTGCTCCCAGCCACGTTGCTGTCTCCCCACTGGAGCTGACACTTTCAGCGGAGTTGGGGTGTAAAGTGCAGCTTGCAGCTGAGCTGTCTGCCGGGCCTGCAGCTCTGACCCTTGGTGCGCGCACATCTCGGCCGATGTGTTTGACCCCACCCTTCGGCAGCCCAGAACCTCACTTTTCCGTGCAGTAGTCTCGACTGACCCCCACCCTCGCCCTCCGCCTCCTTCCTTCTCCTCCTCCTTTTCTTCCTCCTCCTCCTCTCTCCCCTCCTTCCTCCAGGCAGTCACAAGAGAAGCTTCAGCTCCAGCCGGCAGAGCGCGCAGCGTAGGGCGCACGGAGCTTGCTGTCAAGCTACCCACGGCCAGTCTTCCCAAGCCTCAGCAGCAGTAGAGCCTGGCAGCCCGAGCTGCCAACGCAGCCATCATCGCACCAGACCCAGTCCGGCCCGGGCGGGAGCGCCCAGGGCGGGCGGGCAGCGGCTAACAGTGGCTGCTCAGACACTGCTCACGCCTAGTCTCAGGGCACCCACCGCCGCCTCTGCTTGGGCACAGCTGGAAGCCTTGCTGGAAGGCAGCTGGGAGAGAGGTGGGGTGAAGGAACAGTCGGCAAGTAAGGTGACAAAGCTACTCAACTGGAAAGTTCCCCGGAGTCTGGTAAGGTTCCATTGTCGTGGGCTGACTGAAGAGGCCAGAGGAGCCAAGGAGCTGGGGGCCACTGGGTCGGGCGGGTGTGTAATGTACGCCTGTAATGGTCACCGGCTGAGCGAGCCTCCTGCATATTCTGAGTGCGTGTGGGCGCTCCGGGTGTAGGCTTTGTGTGGGAGTGTGTGGCGATGTCCAGTGTCTAAGGCAAAGGATTTCTTGTGCCCGAGAAAAGCAACATGGGGGGCGGGGGGCGGGGGGCGGGTGGGAGAAAAGCTTTCTTATACCCAGTTTCTTTAAAGCAGTTGTCCAGGCTTTTGCTCTGAGTAGGGAACACTGAGATCCCTCCTGTCTGCCCGCTTGCCTGCCTGCCCGCCTGCCCGCCTGCCCGCTCAGGGACGTTCACCCCAGCTTCTTGGCTAAGCAGCACCGGGAAGGCGGACGAAGAGAGTTGTGCAACTCTTTGTAACTTGTGCAGGTTGACTTTGGATAGTGGGGTCCGTGCATCTTTGGTCGACATTTCTTGTGGTGATAAGAGTGTTGCAGAATTCCAGTCTAATCTTTGGACAATAAATTAGTCACGTTGGGAATAGGAGAAAATCCAATGATTTGGGTGCAGGCGCAGGATGGGAAGAAAAGTTGATACAGAGGAGTAGGCAGTTTCTATATACAGTTGTAGGGCCAAGAGCTGCAAATAGATTGAATAAGGTATACAATCTAAAAAAATGGCCAGGGCTCCTGTTTTCAGTCAGTTTTTGTTAAAATATTCCCTAAAGTCTCTCTTATTAGTAGTAATAATTACACCTTTTAATTTAAAAGGCTTAGCTTACATAGATTGTTATGACTTTGCAAAGCAGTTTACAGTGAGTTACCCAGCATTTATTAAGTGTTTACTATATACCATGAACTACGCTAAGTACTGAGAATACAAATACAACAGCCCTGTGAAACAGAAAATGTCCAGTTATTATTCTTACTTTGCAGAAGAAGACATCCTCTCCAAGATGATAAAAATTCAGGCCTGTGGGAGGGCTTTGACTTGAACCCTTGGCTCTAAATCCAATACATTTCCCTCTATGATGGATTATTTCAGGGAACTTCTTTTCTTTCCCTTTATGGTATTAACTAATAATATATTTGCAAAGAAACTCACCTAAGGATAAAAAGAGTAGATGGTTCTGATGATCCTTTTGGGTAGTAGGGTTACACATCTGGAGGGGACCTTGGAAGCCATCTAGTCTATTTCCATCTTTTTGAGGATGAGCAAATCGAGGCCCAGAGATATGCTCAGTTACATAGCTAGTATCAGAGTCATGATTTGAACCCAGGTTTCTTGACTCCAGAGCCAATGGTTATTCTACTGTACCAGTCATTCAACCATTTGAGCTACTATTGGTTGCAGATTCAATGGGCATTACTGAATCACTCTGTAGATCACTAGAGCAATTTCCCTCTTTCGCAGTATTGGTCAAGTAAGCATAAAATCATTGCATGTTAGGAAGATTGATGAGAATCTATGTTTATTATATGAAATAAAAAAACATCAAACTTACTGAAGTCTCTATGGATAAGGCTGCATAATAGGGAATGGTATAGCAAAATTGACTTTATTTTCAAACAGTTTTTAGGTTAGTACTTACTTTTTTCCATTAAAGGTTTTGCTGGTCACTAATTCCTTCTTAGGTGTCAGTTTTCTCTAATGAAAAAAGCACGAAGTAAAATATGTAATACATGCTCCTTCTGATCAAGACATAGCTAAGAAAAATATAAACCAGAAAGAAATTAAGGGCATCAATAGAATTTCAGAAAATTAGATTTTACACATGTCTAGTTTATCTGATATTAATGAATGGAGCACTGAAAGGACTATATGTATTCCTCAGCTGTACATGGCAAAATTGCAAAAAATTGATCTTGCTCTAAGGCATGAAAACCTTACAAACATATATAGTCAGCAGAAACATTAAAAACGTCCTTTACTAATGATAACACTAAGATTATAATCAATAAATAACTTTTGATGAAATGATTAAAACTTAAAGGGAAACTAATTTAACCCTAAAGAACTGGTGGATCAAATTAGAAATCATAGAAACAATAAATATCATTGAAGAAAATGACAACTTTTGGTATGCAGCCACAGCAGTCTTCATGGGAAAATTCATATCTCTAAATGCTTAAATCAATAAAAGAGAGAAAGAATAGATCAGTGAAATAAGCATGCTAATAATAAAAAGACTAGAAAAGCAACAAATCCAAGAAACCAATTATGCATAAAAATAGATATTCTGCAATTCAAAAAAGAAATAAACAAGAATGAAAAGCAAAGCTCCATTGAATTACTAAAGAAAGCAAAGAGATTTTTTTCCCCCTTTGGGAGGGGAAAAACCCTCCAAACCTAAATAAATAGACAAACTGCTAGCTGATTTGATTTTTGAAAGAGTGTGGAAATCTCTAAAATTTAAAAAAAATGAAAAATAAGAATTAACAGCAGAGAAAAGACAATAAAGATGCCAGCTGTTGGTTTTAGATATATTGACCATATTGAGAAAAGTTCCATTTCTTACTATGCTTTCTGATGATTTAAAAAAAACCCTCATAAATGAATAATGTTATGAGAAAACTTTTCATCTACCTATTACTATAATTGTGATTTTATTATTAATATAGTCTATCATATTTATGGTTTTGTTAATATTGAAGAAACCATGCATTCCTGGCAAAAGTCCAACCTGTTCATAGCATACAATTTTTTTAATGTGTTGCTGTACCATTTTTGCTAATATTTAAAAAAAAGTTTCGCATCTATTAGAGACATTTGTCTATAGTTTTCTTTTTTTTTTTTTTAGTTCAGCATTCTCAAAGTATGGTTGGGAACCCTGAGGATCTCTGAGACTTTTTTATGGGACTGCAAGGTCAAAACTATTTTTGTAATCATTCTAAAATATTAAAAATTCTAATATAGTAAATAGAAATTACATAATTTACATAAAAATCTCTTTGGAGGGGTCCTCAGTAGTTTTTGAAAGTATAAAAGGGTCATGAGACCAAAAAATTTGATTACTGCTGATCTAACTAATCCCTCTCTGGTTTTGGTATTATGATTATATTTGACTCATACTAAGAGACTGGTAAGATCCCTTCTTTCACAATTTTTGCAAACAGTTCAAAACTGGAATTAATTGTCCTTTGATGGTTTGATGTAATTAATTGTAAATCCATCTTTCCCTAGAGTTCCTCCCCCATTTATTTTTTGCTGCTTACTTCACTTACAAATTGGGACTGTTTGCTAAGAACTCTCTCTCCCCCTCTTATTTTCATATCACTCAGACATCTTTCCCAACTAATTCTCCTTCACCTCTGTCTTGCCTTTGCCAGGGCAGACTTCTGGACATCCCTCCTTGATCTCATCTCCTCCATTCTTTTCCAGATTATCCTGCTATCAGCTCCTCTCATTTTTGAATATTCAATCTCTTTCTACTCACTAGCTCGTTCTTTACTATCTTCAAACACATCCTTTAAAAAAGCCCTCACTGGAACCAAATATCTTCATTAAATATCATTCTACATTTTGTTGCCTTCTTGGCAGATGATCTCCAGGTCTACATAGCCATCCTTAATCTCTGGACTAAATCGCAGTAACACATCACCCTCTAGACATTTTGAATTGAATATCCAGTAGGGATCCCAAACTCATCAGGTCAAAATGATTCATTATCTTAATCTCCAAATCCTCCCTTCTTCCTAACCTTCTTATTGCTGTAGAGAGAAGTACCATCTTCATAGTCACCCAGGTTTAAAACCTTCATGTCCTTCTTGATTCTTCTCTCATACTCATCTCATTTAGCAAAACTACTGTCAAATCAAGTTTTTTCTGCTTTCAATATGTGTTGTATATGTCCCCATTTCTCAACCCACATAGCTACCTTGCTAGCATAGACTCTTACTGCCCCTCTCCTAGACTGTTGCAATAGCTTTCTCAATGATCTCCAAGCACCAATATTCTCTTCGTTCTAATATATACTCTACTCACTTGCCAAAGTGATTTTTTTTACTAAAGTACAGGTCTGACCATGTTGCCCCGCTTTTCAATAAATTCTCTTGGCTCCCTATTATGTCCAGGGTAAAATATAAAACCCTCTATTTGATATTTAAAGCCTATCACAGTTTAGCCCTTTGCTACTATAAACTGTGTGTATGCCGATGTACGATGGGTATGAATGCATGGGTTGTCTAAATGTATCTTGTGAGATGTATTGAAAGGTATCTCTGGAATCTCAACCATCCCTCTTCAAGGGAGATGGCAGTTTCTGACCTAAGGGGATTAGGAGAAGAGATATGGGGTCAAAAACTATTTTTTTCAAGTCTCTGAGAAGAATATCAGATTAGAATTACATTTGTTTCCCCTGCTAAATATTGCTGGTCAAAGAGCATGAAAACAAAAGCTGCTTCCTGGCCCCTGCTGCTAAGATCACACTTACTAGCAAACCAAATTTTTGTTGTTCTTCAGTTGTTTCAGTCTCTTCATGACCCATTGGAAAATACTTGGCAAAGATATTGGAGTGATTTACCACTTCCTTCTCCAGTGGATTAAGGAAAACAGAGGTTAAGTGACTTGTCCAGGGTCATACAGCTAGCTAGTAAGTGTCTAAGGTCATATTTGAACTCAACTCTTCCTCAATCCAGGCCCAGCACTCTATTCAGTAAGCCATCTGGCTGCCCCAGTAAACCAAATTTGCTTACACAAAAGTTGTTTCCTGATTGCTGACCCTAAGATCATACTCACCAGAAAACAAAATACTAGTTATGCAAAAGACCATCAAAAATATTGAATAGTGAACAAACCCTTTTATCTAAGGGAAACAATAAACAGAAATTGTAGTTCTATCAACTAGAATGTACCAGAAAATACACAAGCTAATAAGCTCTTTAGATTGGAGCAAGATGTTTCAACTTAACCAAGAGGCAGGTCCTGTTCTCATCCATGGGGAAATTCCCCGAAGTCTTGGAGAAGGGCAAGCTGAGATCAAGGATATTTTGAACTGGCTTGTATTGCCTGTCCACAGATTTCAAAGCCTTTCTCTCTCTTGATATATCTAGCATTGGTCCCCAAGAGAACCTTGCACCTTGTGTGTGCCCCTGAAGAAGGCATGTCTCTTCTCCAAAGCTCTCAGGCAGTACAGTTTTGGTAGATTTTTAACAAGCAGGTCTCCAAAAAAAGTATACAAGGCATACTTTTAAATTTAATCTGCCTTATTAACATTTCCCCCTTCATTTTCTTATGCTTAATCAACAAATTAAGCCCTGATTTGTAGCAATTACTGTTTTCTGAGTAGCAAATGATCACAGAAAAAATTTAACAATCAGCTCTTGAGAGCTGGCTTGAGCTGCTATAGCATATCCTTGCTGTCTGGCCTACTCAGTTCTCCTTATGAGTCAGGTTGTGCTTAGCAATCTCTCCATCAATCTGGAGTCAGACATAAGCAGCAGCCTTCTAAATGCCCCAGGATTGCCTAGAAACCTAGACTATCCTAATTTTCTATTTCAATATACTCCCCTGCATGCACTTTGTTCCTGCTGCACTGGCCTACTTCCTTATACATGACACTCTGCTGTTCCTCATGCATGGAGTGCTATCCTTCCTCATTCCAACTTAACTTCCCTGTCTTCCTTCAGGACTTGGCTAAATCTCTTCTTCAGGAGGCTTTTCTCACTCCTTTCCCCCTCCCCCGCCTCAGTCCCCTCATTTGAAGTTACTTATCATTTATATTCTAATTTATTTTATATGTACATATTTATTTGAACATTGTACTCCCCCTTAGAATGTAACAAATAATAGTAGTAGTAATAATTAGTAATAATAGTAGGGACTATTAACATCTTTTCATCCCTAGAACTTAGCACAATGCCTGGCACATAGAAGACAATAAATGTTTATTGATTGACTTAATGATCGTCAATTGATTTATGACTTCTTGAATTACTTTTTCTGAGATACAGTTATTTGAATTTCCTATTTCTTGTTCTCTTATTCTGTGTATTTTATTATGAATATTCATTTCAATATAAATTCAATATAAATATTCATTTCATTTAAATGATCAATATTCTCTTAAATGATCAAAGGGATAACTTGTTACATGGTAATTATTTCCTCTATAAGAGGAGCTCCAAGCTCTTTATAGACATTCTTTTGTTCTGCTTCCCATCCTCATCCTGATAAAGGATGAGGGAAGGCTAATTTAAGTGTAACAGGTGGGAAGACTGAGTCAGAGTGGCTCAATGATTTGTTCACGGTAATGCATCAAGTCGACATTAGGGTTCACAGTTAAATAGAGGTTCTATTTCCTGAATCACTTTTCTTCACAATCTGTCCTGTCTTTCATGGAAAATGACAGTGCTGGAGAACTTTTGCTTTTGTGAAAGGAACTAGAGGAGCCCAGCTGTCCCACAAATATTATGGGGATGTTCTAAAATTGTACTAGAAGGAGCAGCAAAGAAAACCAAAGAGAACCAGGATGATGAAAGAATATGGCTGGAAGCCTGCAAAGGTTCTGAGTGGAAACAGGATAGGAAAGGCAGAAGGCATGGTGACCCAAAGCTACTGGTGGGACTCTGTCTACAAAGCCCAGATGGGGTTCATTCTCTTTACATTATTGTGGGGGTGGGGTGGGAGAAGGGAGCAAATATTTATCGAGCACCTACTGCATACCTGGCATTCTGCTAAGTGCTTTACAAAAAATATCTCATTTGATCCTCACAATGACCCTGGGAGGTAGGTGCTATTACCATTATTCCCATTTTACAGATGAGGAAACTGAGGCAGGCTGAGTTTAAGTGACTTGCCCAGGCTCATAGCTAGTAAATGTCTGAAGTTGTTTTTGAACTTGGGTCTTGAACTCAGAACAGGCTCTATCTGCTGTACCCCCTGGCTTCCTCAACAGTGCCTAGTTGTAGGTATTGTGGATGCAGTCTCTCCGGTCCTGCTTACTTCAGTCTACACCATGTAAGTCTTCCCACGCTTCTCTGAATTCCTCATATTCTTCATTTCTTATGGGGCAATAACATTCTATTGCTTTTCATGTGTCACAATTTACTTATTCATCTTCAAATTGGGGCTATGGATATTTTGGTGCATATGGAAACTTTGTTTCTCCCTTTGACTTAGTTGGAGCATATACCTAGAAATGAGATTTTGGGGTCAAAATGAATAGACATTTTAATTTACTTTTTAAACCATAATTCCAAATTGTTTCCCAGAATTATTGGACCAATTTACAGCTTCACCAATGTGGTATTAATGTGCCAGTTTCTCATGACCTCTCAGACATTGTCTAGCCCCATCTTTTGTCTTCTTTGCCAATTTGTTGGCAGTTATGTGCATCACTTTTGCAATTTTGTGTAATCTCTCACATAGTTGTTAGCAGTTTGCAGTTCTTTTGAGAACTGCTTACCCATGTTCTTTGATCATTTATCTATTGGGAAATGGCCCTTGGTCTCATTCCTTAAATGTCCATTTTAAATTCCCTACATGCTTTTACCTTGGTATCAGAGCTGAATTATGGATTACAGATCACAAAACTGAGTGATAGAAGTGACCTCCATTGCTGTCTAATACAATTTATAGTTGAAGGAATTTCCACTATAATATATTTGACAAGCAACCTCAGCTTGCAGAATAGGGAGGGAGAATGCTCTACCACTTGAGGCTGTCCACTTCCCTTTGGAGCAACTATAATTATTAGGAAGCTTTTCCCAATATCAGGCCTTGGTTGGCCTCTTTGCAACTTTCACCCATTACTGGTTTTCCTCTCTGGAGCAAAACAGAACAAATCTAATCCCTTTGCCAAATGAAAGCTCTGCAAATACTTTTATTTATTTTTGGTCGGGGGAAGGCAGGGCAATTGGGGTTAAGTGATGGTCACACAGCTAGTAAGTAGGTCAAGTGTCTGAGGCTGGATTTGAACTCAGGTCCTCCTGACTCCACTCTCTGTGCCATCTAGCTACGCCAGCTCTGCAAATACTTGAAAACAGCTGTTCTGTCCCTGTGAGTCTGCCTTTCTCCAGACTAACTAATATCCCTAATTCTTTCATCTTATCCTCATAGGACATAAACTTAAGGCCTTTCACCATTTTGGTTTCCCTTTTCTGGGCACTCTCCAGCTTATCAATGTCCTATTTAATTTCCTAGAACTGAACATAATCCTCGTGACATGGCTTGAGTGGGGAAGAGTACAGAGGGGCTATCGTTTACTCTTTCCTGGAAGTTAGACTTCTCTTAAGCCTAAGATCTCATTAGCTTTTCTGGTTGCCAGATTACAGTGCTGAGTCATATTAAGTCCACAATCGACTAAACCCCTGAAGTCCTTTTCAAACTGCTCTTAAACCATGTTGCCCTCATCCTAGTCCTGTGATATTGCTTTTTTGAACCCAAGTCTAAGACTTTAGATTCATCCATATTAAATTTGATCATACTAGATTTAGTTCAATGCTCTAACCTGTCAAGATCTTTTTGGGTCCTGGTTCCTCCATCCAGCACATTAACTATCCTGTCATCTATAAATTTGATGAGCATATCAGCTATGCCTTTCTCTAAGTCATGAATAAAAATGTTAAATAGCACAGGGCCAACTTCCTTGATTCTTGGGGTATTTTGCTACAGACTTACTGCCAAACTGACGTTGAACCAAAGAATACATCAGTATTCTTTGAGTACAACCAATCAACCAGTTCTGAAATCATTTTTCTATTATTCTAGTCCACAAAATTCTGTATTTCCCCACAAAATAGTATGAGATACTTTATCAAATGCTTTGCTAAAATCTAAGTAAACAATATCTTTAGCATTCCCTCAAGCTACCAATTTAGCATCTCACTCAAAAAAGGAAATAAGGTTAGTTTGGCATGACTTATTCTTGATGAAACCTTGCTGGCCCTTTGTAATCACTTTTATTTTTTAGCTGTTCAGTTAGCATCTCTTTAAAATTTCTTTCTAGAATTTATTCAGGAGTTGAAGTCAAATTTACTGGCCTATGATTTTCAGGCTCTGTTCTCTTCCACTTTCAGAAAACTTGGGATATTTGCCCTTCTCTAGTATTATGTTACCTCTCTTGTTTCCATGGTCTTTAAGAAATTAAGGATATTAGATGCACTGATTTTCCCCACACAACAGTTTCCCTTCTTATTCTATCTGTATTGATTCAGTTAATGCGAAACCTTTTTCAACTTCATTTAATAACAATTATTCCTTTGATTTTGAAAAATCTCCTCTGACCTTAGTTATAGTTTTGCAAGGCACCTGATTTTGTTCTCTTCTGATTTTTTCTTGGGCAGAATATGACTTTTTTATGATTAGGTTATATATCCATTTTGATCATATTGGGCCATGTAGTGTCAAATGTTGACCTAATTTTTTCCTAAATTGTTTTCCAGTTTCTGAGCAGATCTTACCAAATGTGTAGCTTTTTCTCGAGTAGTTTATGTTTTTAGGATTATCTAAAACAGTTATTGTGTTTTGTTGTAGACACAACAAAATTGATTATTTCTGCTTATTCTTGCTGATTTAGTTTGTTCTAATAGTCTACCAAATTGTTATGATGATTACTGTTTTATAATATAATCTAAGGTCTGCTATTCTGTATCCACTTTACCTTTATGGACTAACAATAACCATGACTTCTGAACTCAGGGAACTAGGGCACATCCTCTTTCTCCATTCCCCTCTCAGGTCTCAGCATATGCATGCAGGCTGGATTCAGTGCCTAAAATAGGAGAAGGTTGTTTTGCTTCCAGTCTTTGACTCTTTATACCCCCTCCCTGAAGCCCTAGGGAAATTTACTTAAAAATTAAGTTCAAATTGTGTCTAGAATGTTCCCCAAATGGGGAGTAGATAGGTACACATTGTACAATGTAGATAATATGCAGGACAGCTATTTATTTCTTCTACACAAAAAGGTGCTTAACATACATACTCACATACATTGACAGAAAAAAGTAATAGTAATAAAACTACCATTATGCTTTCTTGGGAAGGTGATGCTTAAAACATCAACATGTGATACGAGTTGACTTTGTCCTTTCTAAGCAATTCTCACTGAGTTCATGTCATGACAATCTAAGCCAGGGCTTGAGTCTACTGTCTTATTGTTGGTTGTCTTCTCTTCCAAGTAGTTGTAAGAGACAGACCTGTTGGTTGGTTAGTTGGTTGTTGTCCTTTGTTCTCAAAGAGGACCAAAATGACATCATTATGCTAGAGTCAAGTTTCAAGGTGTACGACTGTGGTTGATCAGACCAATACAAGCTTGGAATGGTCTACTACAGGTTGGGCACGAATAGTCCATGTGAACATTTGGGATGGATCTGCTGAATTCTCTGGCAACAAGGGCTGTTCGTCTTTCAGGTCTACTGGATTTTGTGTTGTATATAAGTGTGTGCACATTCCATGTGCTGATGGTGAGTGGAATCATCTTTGCAGATGTTTTTGTACATTTTTTTTTGTGTTTCGACCACAGAGTGGGATTCCCCACCTGTAGTGAAGCCAGAAGTGACCAAGGAACTCTAATCCCTAGAACTCATGAAGTAACCTACAAGCTCCCATGTGTAAGAGCACTTTCATATAGTGAGGAACCCAAAAAAGAGGATTTTATAAATAACCATGAATCTTTATTTCATACCACTTGATTTTTTTTTGGAAAGAACATAACAAACTCTACTACTACATATCACATGTTACTTTTAAAATTGTTCTGCTTTTCTGTATTAATGTGCATTTTGTGCATTTTAAACAATGTTTGAACAACGGCCCTCTTTTTTATTAGCATCGCTGTTGCTAACCTCCTTCTCTCACTGAAAAATGAGAAAAAGAAAGAGAAAAAAACTCCTTGCAATAAATAAACATAGTCAAGTGAAACTTATCCACACCGGGTTCATGTCCAAAAGCGTATGTCTCTGGATCTTCTATCATCCTTCTGTTAATAGAGGGGGTGCCTTAAGACAAAGATAGAAGAAAACTGTAGGAAGTGGTCTCAGAGAACCTCTAATTTGGCCCTCTGGGCACCCTGTCTCTCTTAGAGGAGGCTAAGCCAAAAAATTTCTCCAAGCCATCCAAGCCATGACTATGAAAAAATTCCTGCCACTAAAATTCATGGGGTTCCTTCTGTGAAGTTTGGATTCAGTCAAAGGACTGCACTTGAGGACCTAGAGGGCCACATGTGGCCTCAAGGCTGCAGGATCCCCATGCCTGATGAAGAGATGCTCCCTGAAACTCTCTATAGTGCATCATCTGAACCAAATCAGCTGACTCCTTCTGGAACAATTATCTTGTTCCTCTAGGAAATCTTCCCTTCTCTTCTGCTGTTGGTCAATCAGTAGTCAGTTATTAAGTATTTATTGAGTGCCTACTATGGGGCAGCTAGGTGGTGCAGTGGATAGAGTACTGGGCCTGAAATCAGAAAGACTCATCTTCCTGAGTTCAAATCTGGCCTTAGACACTCACTAGCTGTGTGACCCTAGGTAAGTCACTAAACCCTGATTGCCTCAGTTTTCTTACCTATAAAATGAGCCAGAGAAAAAAATGGCAAATATTTGCCAAGAAAACCCCAGATGGGGTTGTGAAGAATCAGTCATGACTGAAATGAGTGAACAACAATAACACCATGTGCCAGGCACTGTACTAAGGGCTAGGGACACAAAGAATAGCAACAACACAAAGCAGTTCTTGTCCTCTAGGAGTTTACAATCTAATTAGAAGCAACTTGCTAACAACCATGTACAAACAAGCCATATACTGGATAAAGAAGAAATAATCAACAAAGGGAAAGTACTAAAATTAAGAGGGATTGAGAAAGGCTTCTTGGTAGAAGATGGAAGGAAGTCAGGGAGTCCAGGAGGCAGAGATGAGGATAGAGAGCATTCCAGGAATGGAAGACAGTATGAAAATGCCTAGAGCTGAGAGATCTTAGAGCAGCAAGGAGGCTACTGGATTGTTGAATTTGTGAGGGAGTTTAAGGTGTAAGAAGACCAGAAAAGTAGTCAGGTGACCTAGGTTATGCAGGGCTTTGAACACCAGGGCTTTGATGTTGGAGGCAGTAGAGAGTTATTGAGTTTATTGAGTATTGGAGTAATATTAAGTAATTGACTAAATTGGAGTTGATTGAGTAAGGGGTTGGCATGGGCAGACTTGTGCTTTAGGAAAATCACTTTGGGAGTTGAATAGAGGATGGACTGGAGTGGGGAGAGCCTTGAGGCAAGCATACCCACTAGTAGCTAGTGCAAAAGGCAAGGTATGAGGTGATGAGGGTTGTACTAGGATGGGGGCAGTATCAGGAGAAAGAAGGAAGCGAACTTAAGAGATGTTGTAAAAGTCAAATCAATAGGCCTTGGAAACAGACTGCCTGGGGAGGAAGATAATGAGGAGTTGAGGATGGCTCTTAGACTGTGAGCATGGAGCACTGGAAGGATGGTGGTGTCCTTGGCAGTAATAGGGAAATTTGGAAGATAGCAAGGATTGTAGGGGAAAGATAATGAGTTCAGTTTGGGGCGTGTTGGATGTAAGATATTTATAGAGCACCCCATTTGAGATATTCAAGAAGCAGTTGGAAATGTGAGACTGAAGGTCAGTAGGGATGTTAGACCTGAATCAAATAGACTGAGAATCCTGAGCATACAGATGATATTTGCTCACTTCTGCTTACTATTTTGCTCATACCACTCTTCCACTTTCCCAACTGAACTATAGTCAATAAAGAGCTGTAGTCACTAAAAAAGAGCCATGCTAGTCAGATGCCTCCTTAGCACTGGAACAAGTCTTGGTCAAAGAGTTGGCAACATGCTTGACCATTGGCCCTCTGGAGACATGGTTAGTCATTGTTCTTAGGTCTATCAAAGTTATTTTTCTTTACAATCTTGCTGTCCTTGTGTAAAATGTTTTCCTGGTTCTTCTCATTTCACTCTACATCAGTCCATATTACCTAGAGTTCTCTGGATAATAGGTTTATTCCATTATTTCTTGTGTCTGCTTGTAAAGGCAATCAGTAAATGAGAAGATCTTTCCTGCCCATTTGAATAGGTTTCAGGGGGGCTTTCAGGGTTGTAGGGGGAGTGGCTAAGACCAGAGCCAATGGTAGGCGCCTGAGTTCTGTTCTAGTCGACGGGATGATGTCTGGTGACTATATAAAAGGAGAGAACATAGCTTGGAGATTGAGATGTAGTGGAGGGAGGAGAAGGAGCAGTGGAGGTGGTGGCGGCAGCAGCAGGCGCTACTAAAAGCAGGACTGACCCTCGTGCAGACTGGAGAGTGCTGAGCAAGGTCTTGAGGCCAGTGGGTAATCTTCTTACTGGAGGGCCCTAGCATTGGGGAGAAGCACCAGTATGGCTTGGCTTGCTGCCATAATATTTTTCTGTAACCTCCTGGTCACTATTGTGAGATGGGCATATTGGTTTTGACAGGTTCTTTGCCAGTATCTTGCAGGATATCAGATTGGGGACACTATTGGTCTGCTATTTTGGAGCTTGAATAAATGCTTTAACTCCTCTGCCTTCTACTTAGAGAATTCCTTATATCCTGTGATTCTGGACCATTCAGGCATATTCATGATTTTCTTTGAAATCATGAATTCTGCCTTAATGATATAGTGATCCATCATTACATTCAGATGCTATGATTGGTTTGGTTGTTCCCCAATTGTCTACAAGGCAATATAAGGCATTCCCCTAAATTCCAGTTCTTTTCTTTTATCTTCATTCCTTCAACTCTCCCTTCAGGAGCAGGACATCTGTTTTGCTTGTGAATATTCCCTTTCTGGTATAACCCTTCCTCTTAACTCACTTCTCTTCCCTATCTTTGCATGTTTCCCTGTTGAGTTTGATGTGCTTCTACACTGTGCGTGTATGTACATGTGTGTGTATGCATATGTGTAACCCACCTTTGTCCAGTACTGACAAGAATGATGTTCATTTAATACTTTCTGCCCCTACTCCTTCTTCCATATTTGTACACTCTTCTCATGTACCCCAGTTGTGAGAAATGTCAAGTTATGGCTCCTTTCCTCTCTTTTTTACACTAGTGTATTCCTTTTTATCCTCCTTTTTTTAGACCATCAGTTCAAAATCAATTCATTTGACCTCTTGGTCAAGTACATTTACCTTTCTAGTGTTCTTTGTATGCTTTCTATTGTAAAGTTCCTGGCTTTTTCATGAGAAAGTCTTGAAAGTCCTCTATTCTATTAAAGATTAATTTTTTTCCTTTTAGAACTGCTCTTAACTCTGCCAGGTAAGTTATTCTTGCCTGTAAACCTACACCTTTCACCTTTTGGAATATTGTATTCCAAGATCTCCTCTCATTTATAGTAGAAGCTACCATATCTTGGTGTGATCTGGCTGTAGTACTTTGGTACCTGTGGTGCCTCTTTCTGGATACTCATAATAATTCTTCCTTTGATATGAAAGCACTGGATCTTGGCTATGACATTCCGGAGAGTTTTCTTTTGGGGGTTTCTTTTAGGAAAGAGTGGTGGATTTTTTCTATCTTCAGTTTCTCTTTCAATTCTACTAGATGTGAGCAGTTTTTATGTATGATCTTTTGAAATACAGCATATAGGATTTTTAAAAATTATAGTTTTCAGAGATTCCTGTGAATCTTAACTGATCTCTTCTTGTCCTTTTTTCCAGGTCAGATTTTTTTATAGCATTATCCTTTTTTTCTTCTATCTTTTGATCCTGATTGGGCAGCCATCTTTCTGTATTGTCCATCTAATATTGCTGCTTTGGCACCAATGCTCAGGGAAAGAAACACAAAATATGAAAGGCATCCCAATGCCCCAAGGATAAGGCTCAACTCTCCTAACCAAGACTATCCTCTAAATGACATGTGAGAATAGTCACTATGTTACCAGGTTGGATAAGGCCATCCCTACCTCAGTATTTACAGAAAGTCCCAGGGTGACATGATGCCACTTGGAGAACTGAAGAAAGAGAGAGGGGAGTTGCAGCTATTACCCTTTTAAAGTCCATTGAGTGGTTCACTCCTCTTGGATTAGTGGTCGGTCCTCTCTGCCTCCCACTGCCTTCAGCCATCATAATGCTGGGAATCAAGACTAACCAGGGTTGGTTGTATCATTGTAAAGCAATAAGTACTTCAGTGCTGAGCCATAAGTGTGCCACCCTCTCCCCTCCACCAAGAAGTTTTTGGTTAACTATGGTTCATGCTATATGGGATGGTTCCTGCAGTCCATCCCTATGCATGCTTCATGGGATTCAAACTCTGCTTCTAACAATGTCCACTTTTTTCCTTCACATAGAAGAGTCTGCCAATGAACAGAATCCATTGTTTGTGATAAGTGTTATTAAGTTGCCCTGTATTGAATATTAAAAAACAGACACATTTGTCATTGTAGAGGTCATCATTAGTCCATAAGAATCAGTCTGGGGATTCTGGTTGCTTCAGTGTTTCAGTTGTGGAGGGTTACTGGGCACAGTATATTTTCTCTGGGTATCCTCGACCTCTCAAGCTCAATAACCCTTTTCTGATTTTGGACAATGAGACATAATCAAGGATTAAATGGCTTATGTTCCCATCGTGTTTAGTGGATACCTACTTGTCAGGAGTTTAAATGTTTGCTCTGATAAAGTTTGAGTTTCATATCATGAATAGCCTTTAGAATAGAAGCATGTGTGAGAACAGGTTTAATCTGAGGAAATCATCATTTGGAGTGACTCAAAGATCATGATCCAGATTGGCGTTTACTCATTTATTTAAAGGTGGATTCTCCCTGTGTTTTAGAAGAGGGAACAAAGGAAAAGATGCCAGAGAAAGGCCATTCCTCCACTATTTATTTACAATACTAGCATTGCAGAATGACTTTTTTAAAGTGTATAATAGTGAGAAAATACTGAACCTGATAGGTGCATATGGTTTGAAAAAATTGCTAATAAAGAAATACCAAGTCTGTCTTCATAGCCCTCCTGAATACTTTCTAAATCAAGAGTAGATTTCTTTGCTCCAACAGCAAAGAGAAGTGTGAGAGATGTGGCATTCCCATGCCTTGGTTCTTCAGCTTCTAGTTTTTGTTTATTTCTCTGCCATGCTGACATCCAAATCTCAGTTTGGTTCTGTCGCTTCTTAGAGAGGCTGTTAGAACACCCTGAGAGAACAGGGGACCATTTATGTGAAAAGCAGAGCTGTGAATGGGTGCCAGTGAAGTTAAAATGGATGAAAGGTTTAATAAATGCCAATTCTACTTCACAATATGCCTTAGAGCCAGAAACATGGAAACTGATTGCTTCTACTGATTACTTATCAAGTCACTGATAATTTCTCTGCCTTTGTTTTGGGGCCAGGGGAGGTGGAGGAGGGGGAGGATATAGGAAGGGGGAGATGAGAGGGTTGCTGGAGGGTGTAAATTGGCTGAATAATACACATTTATGTGTTCTCATGCAGGTCACTGGCCAAAATGGGAAATGGTTCTGTGAAACCCAAACAGTCCAAGATTCCAGATGGCCATGCTGGGAAATTTTCCGGCACAATTGATGCTCTTCGGAGCAAAGTGATAGAACTGGAAAGGGAGCTGAAGAGGAAGGATGAAGAGCTGCAGCAGAGGGACTATCATCTTCGAGAGCTGCAGGAGAAGCTCTCAAAGCAGACAATTGCTCTTGCTGAGATCACTGAGGAGCTCCAAAACAAATGTATCCAGCTGAATAAGCTACAAGATGTAGTTAACATTCAGGGAGGAAACTCACTTCTATTTTCTCCATGCAAAGTGTCTCTTCAGATCAACAGAAGGACCTCAGGCTTAGTCTCTCTCCACAGCAGGAGAGGTGCCAAGGAAGGGGTATCTGCCGAACCAACCACCAGGACCTTTGCAGAATTTTCATTTGAGAAAGCAAGAGTCAGAAAGGACTCAAGGTAAGCATTTTGTCACAATCTAACTATACATCCTCACAATGATACATATTAACCCTCTTGGTTCTTGATGCTGTGTTGGTTGTGGGTTCTCTTCTAGTCTAATAAATTATTTCATAGAACTAACTCACTAGGATTTATCCATTTAATCGACCAATATTTTATTAAACTCTGATTCTGTGCCAGGTATTATGAGGCATTGGGAGATACAAAGAAGAAAGAGAAAAAGAAACAGAAGCAGTTCCTGCCCTTAAGGAGCTCATATTCTATAGAATGAGAGATTTCTGTGAACATAGGATTGCGTTATCCCAATTTACCATCAGGACTTTGTGCTCCTTTGTATCATGTAGACCAGTTGCAATATAGATTATTGTGTTTACTGAAAATCCCTTCTAATTCACTTAAGAACACCAAAAGTGCTTTTCATGGGAAACCTAAGCCATAGGGATGACATGCTTATCAGGTTTTAGGAACTGTAAGCTTCCTTCTTCATCTCTTTAAATTCTTTCTGTCTTGGGGTCCCCCTCCCCAAATTACAGTGCATCTTGAATGTGTAACACAAACATTGTAATAAAATGCCTTCTTGAAAAGTCTTGAAAACAGAAGAAAGGCAATAAAGCTTAGGATCATAGATTTAGAATTCAAAGGAGTTGTAAAAGTCATATACAGGGTGTCCCTAAAGCCTGGACACATAGGAAATTTGAAAGCAATGTGAAGTTGTTGCCTTGAGTTCACGTGAATCTTGCAAAGCACTTCAAACTTTGCATCACAAATTATGGAAATCATATTGGAGATGTTATTTGTTAATATTCCAATTAAATAAAATGTGGTTGAAAATTTCATTCATTTCATTTCTTGAAAATATGTATTTTTGCCTATGTGTCCAGACTTTAGGAACACCCTGTAGGTCAACAGCCTGATGTTATAAATGAGAAAAGTGAGGCCCAGAGAGGTTAAGGTACTTTTCCAAGGCCACACAGCAGAGGCAGAATTCAAATTGAGGGCTTTCTGACCCTAAAACCAACATCTTTCTTTTACATATCACTACCTTGCAATCACTTGCGTTAATTAAATGTCAAAATCAACCTGAAGATAAATATTTTAATGAAAATATAAATATTGGCAGCATCATTTAAACATTTTTATGCACACATATCTTTTGGCCAACAACTGAATTACTAGAAGAAAGAAAAACAATTAGAAAGTTAAGATTCTACTTGTGAATTTCTGGAACAGATATCCAGTTTGGTCATTGAAGATAGAGTTATTCCGTGCTTCAGTTACAGGGGTTTGAAAGGGAGATTAGGGAATCATTTGGGCATAGCATAGGTTGTCTGGTGTGCAGGGGAAGAGTGTTTCAGTACACTGAGTCATTTTAAAGAGCAGGATTGTTGTCCAGTGAATGGGAAGTGTTGAAAAGCCACTGGGTTTGTTTGACTTACCCTGCGAACACATAAGATCTTCACAGATCCAAAGGCCTACACTTTTCGTAAGCAATTAATTTTCTGTTTTACATAGATGTTGATTAGCAAACTTTAGTCCTGGTAGAATGATATTCCTGGCTCATTACACTTTTTAAAAGTGCCTGGCATATAGTAAGTGTTTAATAAATGCTTGCTGCCTATTGCCGCGTTGAGTATCTGCTAGTATACAGGCCTATTAATCAGAGACATCTGGTACAAAGCTACTGGGGCTGCCTTTCAATAGGAAAGCCTACATTATCATTTGAAAGCATTGTTTGTTTTTCATGAAAAGAAAAGACAAAACAAAAGCCTTGCCTCTTAACTTCTGGTATTTACTCCCTTTTTTAGGAAGGACCATTATTTTCATTTATCACTCCCACCCTGGGGAGCCGAATAGGTAAAAGTAGAAAATGCCAGTGAGTAATATGTTGAAATGAGATGGGAAAAGAGAGGAAAGAATCCTGTGTCTGTGATGCCTGCAGTAACAATGCTGCATTATTGGGTGACAGCAGTGACATATCAAAATATAGACAAAACTTTTCCTTTGTCAACAGGAATATTTATATGGAAGAGGAAAATCATAATAGCTTACATTTTTAGAGTGGGTTAAGGAGAAAGGTGTTTTTTATCCATTGTTTCGTTTGATCGTTCTAATGACTCTGTGAGATAGATATCACAGATGTTCTTATAAACACTTTACAGATGAAACAGGGTGTTAGAGATGAGCAGTAGGAAGAGGCCAGGTGGTGAAGAGCTTTGAATGTTGAAGTGTTCAAGATGGCACAGAAAGCCTCTTTACTGAATAGTAAACACCTGGGATTATTTTAGCTCTTCAAACATCAGCTGGTCACAGAATCTACTCTTGCCAATGATATAAATTCCATTTCCTCCACATCTCAGTAGAAGGTCTTCATGAGTAACAACCATTTAGTGAGGAACCTTTTCAGACTTAGTTAATTAGGCTGATCCATAGATAGTAGACAAACAGAAGTTGCTAGGCCTGTGCTGGAAATATTTCTGACTCACTAATCTTGTATTTACTTATGTATCTTCTCTCTCTGTCTCTGTGTGTGTGTCTCTCTCTGTCTCTGTCTCTGTCTCTCTCTCATGTCTCTCCCATTAGAATGAGATCTCCTTGAAGACAGGGACTGTATTTGCTTTTTCTTTGTCTCCTCACTGCTTACTTAGCCCAAAGCTTAGCACACAGCAAGCACTTAATAAATGTTTGCTGATTAACTCTTTCATGAGGGCAAAGCAATTGGCTTAGGCTGCACACCAAAGATGAACATCATAGACTCCATCCATATCCAGAGTGGGAAACAAGTATTTAAACAAGCTTTACACTTGGCCTTCGATGCTGATACACTTTGCTCAGACCAGCTCAAACTTTGTGATAATTCCCAAGTAATATATATGATTAGGAGGACCCTTCCAATGATAACTACCATCAGAGTATGTGGTGATGTGGGAAGACTGACTTTTTGATGGAGGGGACTAATATAGGAAACTATTTTCTCTCACCTGGCAAGATGACGGTACAAAATACTGGAATTCATTGCTTTGAAGGTGGATAGGTAGTAGTTGGGTTAGCATGGGTAAAACAGCAAAATCTTCATCTTGGAGTAGTATCATTAAGTGAGGACCCATTTAGATCAGCTCTGCCAAAAGTATTCTGTAGGGGTTCTAGCTAAAATGGATGGGACCCAAACACTTTTGGATTACTGGGACTCATCACATCTGTTTTAAATAAAGAGAATTAATTAATTGCTGCTCTGCCAGAATAGAATTGCCCCATAATCCCCTTTCCTGGGAAAGTGCTGCCCCAGAACTGTAACTAGCAATTGTTGAACATGGGGACATTGCCACAGATGTTCCTGAGCAGAGACCGATTCAGTTATATCAAAGACGGTGAGTGATGAAACCTCAGGGAAAGGCTCTGGACCTCAAGGCACAAGACCTCCCCTACACCTCCCCTATGGTGAGGAGGATGGAGAGGATACCAAGAAATTGCTAGTAAGGAGGCCACCCAAGAGGGAGTGATTATGTTTGAGCCACAGGAAGTAAAGCTTGTCTCTGGTACGACTGCAGGGGATAATTATTCTTTTGGTTAAATCTTCTTTTTTTTTTATTATGAATTTAATCTCTAACAAATACAAGAATGAGAATAAGAGGCTTGCAGAAGAAACTATCAACTTCTGTTATATACATTGTTTTAAAAGAAGCATATGTATATGTATATATACAGTAGATATGTATGTATAATTTTATAAGGTAGTAACAAAACTACTCTGTGTTTACAGCTGCCCTTTTTATTTATGTGCATTTTTAGAAAGCATTTGATTGATGCTCTTTTATTTGCATATCTATCACTACCCACTAATCTACCAGCCTTCCCTTCCCTTCCCTTCCCTTCCCTAGTAATAAATATGTATAATTCAGCAAAACAAAACAACACATTGGTCACGTTTAAGAATGCATACATATCTCATTCTGCATCTCTAGTCCATTACCTCTTTGTCCAGAGGTGGGAGATAGATTTCATCATTGGTCTTTTGAAGTAATTATTATTCATTGCTTTGACCAGAGTTCTGAGGTTTTTTGAACTTGATTTTTTCCTATAGCCCCAAAGTAATGCAATTGTATGTACCTTTGAACCACCAATATTACTATTTAGGCATGTATTCCAAGGATCAGGGATATAGGGAAAGAATCTTTATGTATTAAAATATTTATAGCAGCACTTTTCATAGTATCAAATAACCGGAAACAAAATTGATGCCCATCAGTTGGAGAAAGGCTGAACAAATTATGGCATATGGATGCAATGGAATATTACAACCTGCCATCATAAAAATGACGAATGTGATAGATTCAGAGAAATACAATAAGACTCCTCCAAACTGATGCAGAGTAAAACGAGCAGGATGAGAGAAACAACTTCACTGAGGATTCTAACAGTCATCTTTCTGGTCTGTAAAGATCATGTCAGTTTCATTTTCTCTCCTGTTATTATTCCTGCCTTTCTTTCTGAAGAAAGCTTTCATGATTTATAGGAATTAGGCTTTTGAATGGTCTATATGCCCCTGATCTCTAATATTTCTTATTTCTGAGCAGTATTTTCTAACATACTTTTCACTCTTCTCCGCAATATCAGCCTTTGCACTGGAGTCACTGAGTATTAAAGTATATATTGAATTAATGTAGATCATCTTATCAAGTTCTTTAGAGCATTTTTCTAGCTTCTCATGTAGAACTTGGAAGAATCTTCTGACCCTCTCATTTTAGAGATGAGGAAACCAGCCCAGAGATGTGAGGTAACTGACCAGGGACACAAAGATAGTGACTCTGGCAGTTTGTCAATAAATATTTTAAAGCATCTACTGTGCACCAGATGGGCTAAGTGCGCATAAGTAATTTCATAATCTGTATTTATTTCCATGCTGGTCTTCTTGCAAATGCTAATCAAAGCTACAATGTAAGATGACCAAGTATCCCATGGAGTATTGTTTCTTTTTTGTCTTTGGATGCACAATGAAACAAACTTTGCTAACTCCTTTATTTGCTTCTTGAGGAAGAATCTGAGAGCCTCCTTTGTCTTTAGATGAAATTTCCTTTTGCGTTCTGGTTTCATTTCTGGTGAGGATGTCAAGACTGATATGACTGTGAGCTCCTAAAGGGCAGGGAGTGCCTTTTGCCTTTCTTTGTATCCCCCAGTGCTTATCACAGTGCCTGGCACACGGTAGGTACTCAGCAAATACTTGTTGGCTGATTTGAGCTCTTTTTGTATTATGCTCAAAGGTGACTGATTGGTGATGAAGAAGCACAAGCTTCTTCAAACCTGCCAATCATAATCTCAACCTGCGGTGGTTTAATTCTCATCTTCTTATTGAACTGAATAATATTTAGAATTTAAATCATAATCTCCTTGTCACATAATCTCATGTTTCTCATTTTCCACATGAAAGGGCTGAATATGAATGAAACTTTTTCAGGTGTTCTTCTGTATAGACAATTATAATAGATGATGTTTTCTGACTCAGGAAAGAATGACCATGTTCTCTTTTCTTTAAATACTTGGTGTTCTGAAATTACTTGCTGTAAATGGTGCTCTCAGTCCCCTTCCTTTTCCATCCTGGTAGGCATCTGGGGCAAGGCCTGGTTGATGGAGATATAGTCATTGAGGAAGGGTTTCTGCCACCTCTTCCTCCTTCCTCAGTGCAGCATAGCTGGCCTGCTCCACTTCCTTCTAATCTTTGCTGCCCTTGTTCACAGCATGGGTTCTGACTGGACACATTCACATGCTCTATCTGCTCAATCTGGCCCTTGGACCGTGGACAACATCGGCCTAACTTTTCTTGCTAACTAGATACTAAGTTCACTTGTTTCTGCTAAAGAAGTCCAGGTTCTCTTATCACTCTTTAAAGTAGTGCACGGCAGTTTATGAACCTACCCTGTTATAGCTTTGTATCACCCTAGAGGAGGATTTATTTCCTAAGAGAACAAGAGAAACAAAAGCTGTGGACATATGTGAAGGAATATGTGATGAAAAGCCTTATTCGAACAGCTTGATTGATGACAAATCCACTTTTCTTCATTTCCCTTAAAATAGCAGAAGGTACAACCATATATTAATACAGAAAGATGTAAGACAATAAAGATCCCACTATTACCCTCCTCTTCTCATTTTCAAGATCATGGGGATACTGTGGAGGAAGTCTGCATTTATGCTAGTCTGGATTTACAGGGTTTGCAGTCTAGTGACAATTAAATGTGGGAACAAACAGAAATTGACTTTCCATACTAAACATGATCACTGAGTATACCTGCCAGACTATTGCCCTGGAAACATTTCAACATTTTATGATAATGTTCTTGTGGACCTTTCTGGATCAATTTGGAAGTATTAACCATGATGAGTTTTGTAAATCGGAGAAATGAACATTTCATCAGCCCCAGGCAACCTTCTTGTAGTTCATTTTAGGTCCAGATGGACAACAAATCGGTTTAGATACAGGTGTGGGGAACCTACAGCCTCGAGGCCACATGTGGCCCTCTGGGTCCTCAAGTATAGCCCTTTAACTAATTCCAAGTTTTACAGAACAAATCCTTTTATTAAGGGGATTTGTTCTGTGAAGTTTGAATTTAGTGAATTCATGTGGCCTTGAGGCTGTAGGTTCCCCACCCCTGCATCCAGAACATGTGGAGCCTATAGAGTGTTAAGGATACCTTCTGAAATCAAGCCCTGGGACTGCTTCCTTGGAACTACGAATTTTTACTGAAAAGTTTCTGAGGCTATTTGTGATTGATGGGTCTACTGACATGTATTTAGTAAAAGTGGGCTAGATTCCACTGAGAACTGGAAGAGTTTAAAAAGCCATTTATACCTTTTGAAAAGAGTTGGAAAGGAACAGGAGGATGTAAATCTATAGATTTTATGACAACTCATACCCACTCAACATAACAGTTACACCCTCCCCCTAATGTATATGGAGCTATTAACCACTGAGCCGGTTCTAGATGCAGGGTGGTTCTTTCATATGTAGGGGACTTGATGTCCACTGGTGGTCTTCACAAATCATAAGTCATTTCATCTGACAAACTTTGATTAACTATCACATGCAAGGCACAAGATTCTAGAAATACAGAGACAAAATCAAAACAATCTCTAGCACTATGGAGTTTATATTCTGCTGCAGTGTGAGACTGGTGAATACATCATGTACACAAGCAAATACAACAATTTGAGTGTAAGGAAATCTTTATCCTGCTAGGAAGCTTTACCCTGCTATGCATGTTGGAACACTTGTCCATCCATTTTTGCCTCCATATTGGTTCAAAAATTGCCTCTAGTATGGTTCGAGACTAACTATGCAGATGTACTGTCTGAGAAAAGCAAGGCAGATGTGCTGTCCTGGAGTGTGTTTTATGAGACAAGTCAAACCATTATTAGATTTGTTTTTGCTTCCATTTTGTCCTAATAGAATGTTTCTTCTTCTTGCCTTCTACTTCCCTCTTTAAAAGAAAAAGAAGGAAGTCGGTCAACTAGCATTTATTAAGTACCTACTATGTGCCAGGCCCTTTGCTAAGTGTTGGGGATACAAAGAAATTCAAAAACAACCCCTGTTCTCCAGGAGCTCACAGTCTGATGGGGAGACATTGTGAAAAAAATGATGTATGAGTAAGTTCTATACAGAGTAAATGGAGGGTAGTCTCTGAGTGAAGGCATCAGGTTTAAGGGGAATTGGGACAGGCTTCTTGAAGAAAACTCCACTTCAGCTGAGACTTGAAGGGAGCCAGAGAAGCTAGGAGATAGAGGTGAGGAGGGTGAGAGTTCTAGGCATTGGGAGATGGAGTGTTTCATGAGAACAGCAAAGAGGCCAGTGTCATTGGCTGGCAGAGTACATAGGAGTGAGGAGAATATAAGAAGACTTGAAAAGGAACAAAGGGACCAGGTTAAAAAGGGCTTTAAAAGACAGAGGACTTTATATTTTGTTTTTGAGGTAATGGAGAGCCACTGGAGTTTATTGAATCAGGGGGGTCAGACCTGAGCTTTAAGATCACTTTGACAGCTGAATGGAGGATGGATTGGGGTAGTGAGGCAGAGAGATCAACCAGTAGTTTATGGCAATAATCTAGGTGTGAGGGCCTGTTTGAAGGTAGTTGCTGTGTCAGAGGAGAGAAGCAAGTATATACTACAGGGTGTCTCTAAAGTCTGGACGCGTGAAATCTTGTTAACATCTCATCGTCAGTTTCACCTAAGACCGTGTTGTTCAGTGACTTCTTTTTCTGGGGTATGCTAAAGGACAAGGTATACTCAGTGAAAATCACAGATGCAACACACTTGATTGAATGCATAAAGAGTGAACGTGCTAAAATTGACAGCAATGTGGAATTATTGCATCGCGTTCACATGAATCTTGCAAAGCCCATCAACCTTTGCTTCAGAAATAGTGGAAATCATATTGAAGATGTTATTTGTTAATATTCCAATTAAATAAAATGTTGAAAATTTCATTTATTTCATTTCTTGAAAATATGCATTTTTGCCTATGTGTCCAGACTTTAGGAACACCCTGTAGAGAGGTTATGAAGGTAGAAATCATAGGACTTAGCACTGATTGGATTTGTGGGGTGAGAGAAAGTGAGGCATCAAGGATGATCATAGGTTGGGAAGATGGTAGTACACTAGCCAGTAGTTGCAAAGTTAGGAAGAGGGGAGGGTTTGGAGAGAAAGAAAATGAATTCGGTTTTGGAAATGTTGAATTTAAGATATCTATGGAGCATTTGATTTGAGACATCTAATAAAGAGTTGGAGATGAGAGAGGAGGTCAGCAGAGAGGTTAGGACTGGACACAAAGATTAGAGAATCATCTGTATAAAGATTAAACTTGAATCCATGGGTGCTGATGGCATTGCCAAGTGAAATAGTAGGAGAAGAGGACTCACAACAGAGCCTTTGAGGACACTCATGGTTAGTGGGAGTGACATGAATGAAAATCCAACAGATGGAAAAAGCTTTGTTAGACAGGTGGGAGATAAGTAGGAGAGAGTAGTGTCCTGAAAAACTAGAGAGAAGAGATTATCATGGAGAATATGATGATCAACAGTGCAAAGACTGCAGAGAGGTTAAGGTTGAGGATGGAAAAGGCTATTTGATTTGGCAATTAAGAGATCATCAGTAACTTGGAGAGAGCTGTTTTGGCTTAATGAAGAGGTTGGAAGCTAGACCACAAAGAGTTAAAAAGAGTGAGAGGAAAGAAAGTAGAAGCACCTGTTGTAGATGGCCTTCTTAAGGAGCTGTAACAACAAGGTTGCCAGCACAGGTCCTTTGATCTGCTTTTCTAAGGAAAGTAGCTTTAAGGGGTTAACAATCTCACTTTAATTAAACATACATATACCATTCACTTAGTTCGGGGGGGGGGGGGGGAAAGCCAGCACCCTGAACTTCAGAGAGAATACAAACAGAAATTACAAGCATACATTATATAAATAGAGCAAATAAACATGAATCAGCAGACAGGCTTCTAGCTGTCTGTCCAAGCAATACACAAACAGTTACCAGAGAGAGAAGCACTAACATCTGGGTTTTCAAAGCTGGGGGAGGGGCTGCTTCAGAGTCTCCTCACTATCACTCTTTCAATGAGTGTGCCCCCAAAGGCAAATACCAACCTCTGAGTTTATATACTTGTCTCAGGGCCCTGGGGCGCTTAAGTACCTCAGTGCTGAGAAACACTAAGGAAAACAGCAAAAGGTTCTATTTTGCTTGCCATTACATTTGAAAGGCAAGACTTCATCAAAGGTACTTGATTACCTCAGTGCTGAGAAGAACTCCAAAACAAAAAACGAAAGGGTCCCACTTTAGCTGCCCCATTCAAACAAAGGCAAGACTCATTAAAGGCACTTGATGGCCTTAGCATTTCAAAAGAGAAAACACTAAGAAAGTCCCATCCTTATTACCACAACAGGAGCTTAGCCAATGAAAGGTAGGTACAATATACCACTAGAACTAGTGGGGATGGGCAGATAAAGGTGTTTTCAGGATGAGGAAGTCATGGGCATGTTTTTAGGCAACAAGGTAGTGGCCATGGACAGGGAGTGATTGAGTAGCGTGAGAGAGTAGGGATGATAGAGGGGGCAGAGAGGACTGAAGAGAATAGCATTACTTTTGTATGTAAATGGGTTTACCTTGGCAAGAATTCCAGAGAGGTGACTTGCTCAAGCTCACAAAGATGATAAATAGAAGAGCCACAATTTGAACCCAAACCTCCTGACTCCAAATTTAGCGTACCTTGTTACTTTTTTACTTTGTAAATCTTTCCATGATGGCATGAGAAGTAGAATACATGTTTTATTTTACTTTTGAAAATGTGCAAAAATCTCCTTCATAGGAGATTTCAAACATACATACTTGCTGTGTTGTTACTATGGTCCTTGCAAGAGTGTTTTTAACAGGCTCCATGGGAATTGTACCCTAGCTAACTCAAGAGGTTTGGCTCACCCTCAACTTTTAAGTCAGTAAATCCATAGGTACTTTAGTTTCTGAGATGAAAGGAGGTAAGTAGCTCTAGACAACTAAAATTATTCATATATTTTGTTATCATATCACTTTAATTTCCAAATATATCTCTTCTCACTCCATTACTCAGAGATTCATCTGTAACAAAGAGTTAAAAAAAAGAAAGTGTTTCATCAACACTGCCCAACATGTCAACCAAATCTGACTACATTCTAGGCAAAAATCTTAATCCAGGAAACAGTTTGTGGTGCCCTCCTACCTCCTTTAAAAAGATTTATTTATGAATCTTGCCTCTTCTTTACGAGCTCATTACATTCGGTATGGGTGCCAAAGTGATCTCCCCAGCACAGTCTAAGTGTTTAATAGATGTTTTTCCATTCATTCTCTCATCCAATTAGTCAGTCATTCATAAAGCTCATGTTTAACCATATTTCTCCTCTGCTAGGATCAAATGCAAACTTTCCTGTATAGCATTTAAAGTTCTTGACAGCCTGGTTCCAAGATGTCCTCTTTGCATGTGCTTATGATTAAGCTCAATTGGCCTTTTTGCAGTTCTCCTCTCCCATTTCTATTCCTGTAAACAGGCAGTTCCCCAGGCCTGGAATCCACTAACTCCCCCATTAGCCTTTTGTTTCCTTAAAAACTCAGTTCAAATGCCTACACGAAGGAGGCATTTCCCGATTTCTTTGACTTCTAGTGTCTACTCCCTCCCTCTAAATCATATGAATATAAATATAAAACCTTATATTAAAAAAGTTATATTTCAAAAAATATAAAACCTTATATATATTTTGTATCTACATAAAGGCATGTCTGCTACTTCTTACCATAGAATATAGCTCCTTGAGGGTAAGGATTATTTCATTTTTATCTTTATGTGCTCAGTACCCAGGGCAGTTCCTGTCTATTAACATGTGCTCCTTGGGTAATTGATTGATTGTTGCCCTCCAAAGCCCCTCCACTTAGGCACCCTATTCACAGCTACTTTTCTTCCTTATTCCTCAAGCCAAATTTTCATTAGCTTAGTCCTAAGTTTTAGGAAAGCAATTCAATTAAACTATAGGAAACTCTTGATTTCTGTGAATCTGTGATACACAGCAAGTAAATCTTCTTTTTCCAAGGACCATGATAATACTTTGTTAAGTCCCCTCTTGATGCTTTTTTTTATCAAAAACCAAGTATTATATGTCATGATATTATGCATATTTTTATACTGTACTAAAAATGTGTACAGTCCCTGTAGTGTCATGTAGGTGATATTATGGTATTTGCAGACAATGCCAGTTGAGTGCAAGCTCTGGCAGGTTCAGTCAATATGGAAAGACTTGATGCAGATAACGTACCAAAGTTATTCGTCCGAAGACCAATTTGGTTAAAGGAAGAGGTGTTGATTTTTCCTTCCTTCCTTCCTTCCTTCCTTCCTTCCTTCCTTCCTTCCTTCCTTCCTTCCTTCCTTCTTTCCTTCCTTCCTTCTTTCCTTTCTTCCTTCCTTCCCCCTTCCTCCTTCCCTGCCTTCCTTCCTCCTTCCCTCCCTCCCTCTTTCCCTTCCTTCCTTCCTTCTTTTCAAAAATCTTTTTTTCTTTCCCTCCCACTTCCTTACATTGTAACTCATTAAATTGAAAATGTAGTAGGTTTTTCTGCTTGTTGCTCAGACATAGAATTACCTCCACCACTTTTCTCCTTCCCCCTTCTTATTCAGCTACCTACTCCTGTAGCTTCTGAGTGTTAAAAACAGTAACAACAAAATACTCTGCAGATGGGCTTTTCTCACTGCTCCCATCATCTGGTGAGCCATCATCTGTTACTTTTCCTTCCTAATGAGTCTTAGAGTTATTTTCTTTTGCAACCATTCTTTCGTTTTGTTTTTTGTTAGTAAAAATTATATTGCATAGTTATCTTTTGACCAGAAGCCTTTGTCTCCATTATGTCTCATCTGAAAGGACTTGCCCATCTTCTTTTCAGAAATCTTTATTGTTGTTGTTCAGTCATTTCAGTCATGTCCGATTCTTCTTGAATCTTGGCTGTCATCCAACATGTGACCTATCCCTCCTAACTTTGTGTCACCCCCAAATTTGAAAAGGATAATCACTCTTCCTTTATCAAAGTTATTGATAAACTGTTAAGCAGTACTTCTGCGTCTCATTACCAGCAAGATGCAATTTCTCCAGACCCCTTTACCCCTCTAGCTCTTGGAAAATAAAAAAAGGAATTAAGTACCAAATATAGAATAATTACTCCCGGTTGCTCAGAACCGAGAAGAGAGAAACTTGACAAAGTAAAATCTTTATGACTTAACCTTGTAGAGGTCTAATTCTTAGATTTATTACTTAGCATCCCTCCCCAATCTGCTTCTGTGCTCCATGGAAGGGACAAAAGATTTTCAGGCTGATGGGGCACGTTGAGAGAACGCAACCCCCCCCCCCACTTCTTATACACTACTGTCACACTCCACCACCAATTCTCAATAACTGATTGGCATAGAAACTATTGATTGCTGTGTTTGTAATACGGACTGCTTCATCTGTCCTTTGGAAGACTAATGACACCCCATTCTTGAGGGCTTACCATAGTGGTACCAGACAGTGCAGACACTCAGTTGGCTTTGTCCTACTGCAGATCAGAATTCCTGAGCTCAAGTGATCCACTAGCCTCAGCCTCTCTCAGTAGTAGGTCTTATAGGTATATACAATCACTACTACCAAAGAATTTTGATTGTTACTGCTTTAGTTTAAGCTATATTTTTGAGATCTGGTAGTATTGTGCCCCCTTAATTCCTACTGGTTTTCATCATTTCCCTTAAGAATCTTAAATTTTTCTTTTTTCCAGATGATTAATTATAATAAAATATAATAACTTAATTATTTTATTTAGCTATATGAAATAACCCCTTAAGAATTTCATCAATGTGTCATAAAATTTGTAAATTAATTTAGGTAGTACCATCATTTTTATTAAAATGGTACAGCCCAACTGTGAATAAATTGGTGCCTTTCCAATTATTTACATTTTCTTTTATTTCATTAAAAAGTATTTTCTATACACAGTTATATAAGTCCTTAATGTGTTTTGGTAGGGTTAACCCTCATGTGTTTTACGATTTTGTAGTTATTTGAATGGAATTTCTTTCCCCCCCTCTCTTCCCATTGGGTTTTGTTAGTAATATTCACAATGGCTAATGATATTTTGGGGTTTATTTTTATCACCTTCTACTTTACTGAAATTACTAATTGTCTTAATTTTTCTTTCATTGAATCCCTGAGATTTATTATCATAGGGAGCATGATGTGATGCAAAGAGTTCTGGATTTGTAGACAGAAGATGTGGATCTGAATCTCAGTTCTGCCATTACTACCTGTGTGATCCTGGACAAATTATTTCTATTTTACCTCTTTTTGACTCAATTTTCTCATCTGTAAAATGAGGGGGTTAGTCTAGATGACATCCAAGGTTTCTTTGAACTCTAAATCTATGATCCTGTGATATCATCTACAAATAGATTATATCATGCCTTTTCTTTTGGTCTATTCTTATTCCTTCAATTTCTTTTTCTTATTTATTTGCAAAAGTTAAGATTTCAGAATTATATATGACGGTTCTGATTGGCTGGCTAAGAAAGTGCTATCTGAGAATGGTATTTGTATTTCTGGAAATATATGGGAGACAGATTCCTGGTCAGACATAAAGTTTAATTAACAAAGGATGATAAGAATTATTTACCAGTTGTCTTATAAATCTAATCCAAAAGGTTTTAAAATGAAAGGAATTGGGAAGGGAGATAAATACCTATACGCCTAATTTTTAGGTTCTTTCTGAAAGGGTCATTTGCACCCATGTAAATCAGTAGAGGTGGGTAATTAACTGTTCTCATAATTCTTAAAAGGTTCTCTATTATGTCTTGAATACAAATCCTAGGAAAATAATAGATCCCTCTATTACTGCATTTTTTTTAATTTAAATTTTTTTTTCAATTAAGAATAATTTGTTTTCTTTCTTCCCTTTCACAATGGAAAACAGAAAAAGATAAAGAAAAACACTTGTAGAAAAAACATGTAGTTTTAAGGCAAAACAATTCCCCACATTGGACATGTCCAAAACTTTTCATCTCGTTGTACATCTTGAGTCCATCTCTCTGCTACAAAAGGTGGTTAGCATGCCTAACGATGTATCCTCTGCAATTTCGGTTATCATCACATTGGTGAGAATTCTAAAGTTTTTCAAAGTTGTTAAGTTTATGATGTAGCTATTATTGCTTAATTTGTTCTGGTGCTGCTTACTTCACTCTGAATCAGTTTGTCAAAGCTTCCTAAGCTTTTTTTTAAAATTTTTTTGTTTTTTTTTTTTTGGAGGGGGGAAGGCAGGGCAATTGGGGTCAAGTGACTTTCCCAAGGTCACACAGCTAGTAAGTGTGTCAAGTGTCTGAGGCCAGATTTGAACTCAGGTCCTCCTGACTCCAGGGCTGGTGCTCTACTCACTGCACCACCTAGCTGCCCCCTAAGCTTTTTTTTTTGGAACCCTCCCTGCCATCATTTCATATGATGCACTTGTATTCCATTATAGTGACATGCTATAATTTGCTTAGGGGCAGCTAGATGGCTCAGTGGATAGAACACTGGGCCTGCAGTCAGGAAGACCTGAGTTCAGATCTGGCCTCAGACACTTAGCTGTGTGACCCTGGTCAAGTCATTTAACCTCTATTTGCCTTAATTCACTGGAGGAGGAAATAGCAAACCACTCCAGCATCTTTGCCAAGAAGACCCCATGGACAACATGGTCACATAGGGTCACATGGGCAGTATAGTCCATGGGGTCACAAAGCATGACTGAACAACAAATAATTTGCTCAGCCATTCCCGGGTTAATGGGCACACACTTAGTTTCCAGTTTATTGACACTACAGAAAGAACGGTTATAAGCACTTTTGTACATGTGGATCCTTTTCGAAATCCTTGGTATAATTGTATAAAAGGATATGCACAGTTTAGTAAATTTTGGGCATAGTTCCAGACTGCTTTACAGAATGACTAGATCCATTCACAACTCTACCAAGAGTCCTTTAATGTGCCTCTTCTTTCACATCTCCACTAAAATTTGTCATTTTCCTTTTCTGTCAGCTTGAACAATCTGATAGATGGGAACTGGAATCTCAAAGCATCTTTAATTTGTGTTCTTTCATTAGTGATTTGGGACATTTTAGAAAATATGCCTATTGATAGCTTGAAGTTTTTCCTCTGAAAACTGCCTGTTTATAGCCTTTGATCATTTATCAAGTGAGAAAAAGCTCTTGTTCTTATAATTTAAATCAGTTCCTTATATGTCTTAGAAATGTGGCTTTTATTAAAAAAACTTGGTTCCAAAGATTTTTTCCTCCATTTCCCCATTTCCCTTATGATCATAGTTACATTCCCCATGCCCACCAATTTTTGTTTTTGTTTTTAATAAACAATCCTTACCTCAAGTAGCTAGAATCTTTGGTTTTTCAAACACTATGCAACTAGATTTGTTTTCTTCTGTCTTTTTTTTTTCCAAGATAGGGCTATTTAAATTCTCTATTTCTTGTTTTACTAATCTAAGTATTTTATATTTTCTAAATATTCGTTCCTTTCATTTAAATTATTGTATTTATTGGCATATAGCTGGGCAAAATAGTTTTTAATATTTTTCTGTATTTCTTCACTTCTTTTTAAAAATTCTTTTCTTGGGGGTTGCATTTTGAGTTTTGAGTTGTTTCTTTCCCTTTCTTCTGACCCTGCATTAGAAAAGGCCAATATTACATATATATATATATATATATACATATATATACATATATATACACACACGCACACACATACACACACACGTGTGTGTGTGTAACCATATAATACATATTTCCACATATCAGTTCTTTCTCAGGAGGTGGATAGCATTTTCCTTCCAGAGTCCTTCATAGTTATTTTGAATGTTCATAATACTCAGAATAGCTTAGACATTCACAGTTACTCTTTGAACAGTATTACTGCTACTATATACAATGTTCTCTTGGTTTTGCTTGTTTCACTCTGCATTATTTCATGGAAGTCTTTCTGTATAGTAGTATTCCATCACAATAATATACCACAACTTATTCAGCCATTCCCCAATTGATGGGCATCCTTTTAATTTATAATTCCTTGCTACCAGATAGAAAGCTGCTATAAATATTTTAGAATATATGGGTTCTTTTTATTTTTCCCTGATGACCTTGGGAAATAGACCTAACAGTTGCATTGATGGATCAAACGGTATACACAATTTTATAACTTTTTGGGCATAATTCAAAATTGTTCCAAAATTGGAACAGTGTACAATTCCACCAACAGTGTATTAGTGTCCCAATTTTTCCACATCCCCTCCAGCATTTGTCATTTCCCCCTTCTATCATTTTAGTCAAACTGATAGGTGTGAGATGGTACCTCAGAGTTGTTTTAATTTGCATTTCTGTAATCAATAATGATTTAGAAAATTTGTTCACATGACTATATATAGCTTTGATTTCTTTTTCCTAAAACTGCCTATCCATAACCTTTGATCACTTATCAATTGAGGAATAACTCATATTATTGTAAATTTGACTCAGTTCTCTATATATTTGAGATATGAGGCCTTTTTCTGAGAAACTGGCTGTCAATTTATCCCTGCCCTCCTGCAATTTTCTGCTTTTTAAATTTTCTTGATTCTGTTGCTTTTATTTGTTCAAAAACCTTTTCATTCAATGTAATCAAAATTGTCCATTTTATATCCCCAAATGTTCTCTATCTCTTGTTTGTTCATAAATTCATTTCTTATCCATAAATCTGATAGGTAGCATGTTCCATGCTCCTCTAATTTGCTTAAGATATCTCCCTTTGTCTAGGTCATGTATCCATTTTGATTTTATCTTGGTAAATGGTATAAGATATTGTCTATGTCTAGTTTCTACCAGCCTTCTTTCTAGTTTTCCTAGCAATTTTTACCAAATAGTGCGTTCTTATCCCAAAAGCTTAGATCTTGGCATGTATCAAACATGAGATTACTATAATCACTTACTACTGTGTGTTGTGTATCTGCTCTATCTAACTGATCCACCATTTTATTTCTTAGCCAGCACCATTTTGTTTGGATAATTACTGCCTTATAGTACAGTTTAAGTTCTGATACTGCTAGACCTCCTTTCTTTACATTTTTTCATTAATTGTTTCCAAATGAATTTTGATGGTTTTTTTTTAGCTCAATAAAATAAATTGTTTTTGTAGTTTAGTGGGGATGGCACTGAATAAGTAGTTTAGGTAGAATTGTCATTTTTGTTATTTTGGCTTGCCCCACCCATGAACAATTAGTATTTCTCTAGTTATTTAAATCTGAATTTATTTTTATAAAATGTGTTTTACAAATCTGTTCATATAGTTCCTGGGTTTGTCTTAGCAGTATACTCTCAGGTATTTTATATTGTCTATGGTGATCTTAAATGAAACATCTCTTACTGTCTCTCCTTGCAGGGCTTTGATGGTGATATATAAAAGTGCTAATAATTTATGTGACTTTATGTTATTGCCTGCTACTTTGCTATAAATCTTTCAACTAATTTTTTAGTTGAATCTTTAGGATTTTCCAACTTTACCATCATATCATCTGCAAAAAGGACAATTTTATTTCCTCACTGCTTATTCTTTTTCCTTCAATTTCTTTTTCTTCTCTTACTGCTAGCATTTCTAGTACATCATTGAATAATAATGGTGATAGTGTGTATCCTTACTTTACTGCCAATTTTATTGAGAAGGCTTCTAGCTTATTCCCTTTACAGATAATACTTCCTGATGGTTTTAGCTAGATACTTCTTATCTTTTTAAGGAAAAATCCATTTTTGCCTATGCTTTCAAATGTTTTTAATATGAATGAGTGTTGTATTTTGTCAAAAGCTTTTTCTTCATCTGTTGATATAATCATATGATTTTTGTTTATTTTGTTATTGATGTAATCAATTATGTTAACAGTTTTCCTTATATTGAACCAGCCCTAAATTTATGGTATTTCTTCATTTCTTGTTCTTTTTTCTTGGTTTTCCTTTTCTTTAAAAAAGAGCAAATTAGATATAAAGATTTGTCTATTTCTTTTTTTTAAAAGGCCAGTTCCAAAGTTTGCTTATTAATTAAATGTGGGGTATTCATTGACAAAGTTTTCAATTTTGTTAATCCCTTCTTAAATTTCAGAATTTCTATTTTGGCATTTAACATAAGTTTTAATATTTTTCTTGAGTCTTTAGATATTTTAATTGTATGCCCAATTTCCTCCCTGAACCCTAGCCTTTCCTTTAAATATTTACCTGCTATTCCATCAGTACATATATGTTAAGTACAGATAGTAATTCATTCTCTATTATCTTTTAGCATGATAAAATTTTCCAATTTTATCTGTTTTAGTTAGCCCTATTTTTGATTTTATCTTTTCTTAGATCATTTTTGCTACACCTACTTTTTTGAGCTGAAGTATAATAGATTTTGCTCTATTTCTTTGCCTTGTCTTTGTGTGACTCTTTATGCTTCAGATGTATTACTTTTCAAGAGAATATTGTTAGATTCTACTTCCTAATCCATTCTGCTAAACTTTTCCTTTTTATGAGCAAGTTCATCCCATTCATAGTTAACTTTAATTGCACATTTTCTTCCATCCAATTCTCTTATGTTATTTTATCTTTTCTCTTGTCCCTCCTCCTAACAAAGAAGGAAATAGTGATGAGAGAGGAGTGTGTTCAGCAGCTATTTTCTAGGCTTCATGCTGTCAGCTTCCAGTGTACTGCACCTCTTCTCTTTCTCTTGCCTAGACTCCAGTCACATGTTCTCACCCATTTTAAACTCCTTTCCATGATCCACCCACCAAGGTTAGCATTTCTTTTGTATATAACTAATCCCTCTTTGAGCCTACCCTCCTTATTATTCTGTCCTTTCCTCTCTCCCAGTTCTTTCTTGTTTTTTTTTTTGTTAAGTTGAATGTATTTATACAAAAAACTCTGTCTTCTACCTTCTTTTGAACATTTCAAATGTAAGTGGAGTTGAAATACACCTGCTTTCCTCACCCTTTTCTCCTTGTTTGCATAATCTTCTAATTGAAAACCTTCCCTTTCTTTCCCACCCTCCCTTTTCCCTAGAGTATTTCTTTTTTCATCTCTTTCCTTCTGTTTTTAAGATCATCAAAAGATAACAAAACTATTCCTAGGTCCTCTGCCTTATTTAACTACCTAAATGCCCCCTGATGACATTTGGCTTTTGAGGGGACTCTTGTATCATCTCTCCCTATTAGGATGTAACTTCCCCTTCTTTCTGTATTCAACTATCTAATGCTCATTTATATCTACCTTTTTATATTTCTCTTGTCTCCTGCATTTGTATTTCAAAGTTTCTATACAACTTGACATTTTCATCAGTAATTCTTGGAAGTCTTCTATTTCATTAAAGGCCTATTCATCCCCTGTAGGATTATACTCAGATTTTCTGGGTAAATTATTTTTTGGTTTTAAGTCTACATCTTTTGCCTTTTGGAATTTCATATTCCAGACTTTCCTCTTCTTTATAGTGGTAGCTACCAAGCCCTGTGTCATCTGACTGTGCCTCATTAATATTTGTAATCTTTGTTTCTGTCTTCTTGTAGCATTTTACATTTAAGTTGGGATCCTCTAGATTTTGGCTATGATATTCCTGGTTATTTTCAATTATATATTTTTCTTTCAGGAGGTGACTGGTAGATTCTATTTCACTTTGACCTCTGAGTCTAAGAAATTTGTGCGGTTTTCTTTTATGAATTTTGAAATGATATGTATGCTTTTGGTCATGGCTTTCAGGTAGCCCAAATTATCTCCCCTTTTTCTGTTTTCTAAATCATTTGGCTTCTTTATATGAGATACCCTATATTTTCTTCTATTTTTCCAGCTTTTGACTTTGTTTTTAATATTTCTTGTTTTCTCTTCACATCATTAATTTCTGTTTGGTCCATTCTAATTTTCAAAGAATTTGTTATTTGGATGAGGTTTTGTACTTTTTGTACTATATTGTTAATCCTCCTTCTAAAACTTTCCTTACATACTCTCATTTATTTTTTAAATGAAAATGATATTTTTGTTTTTCTATCACTTTTATTTCTGAATATTTCTCTTCCCCTCCCCTGCCCAGGGAACCTTGTAACAAAAACTTAAAAAGAAGAAAGAGAACAAAAAAGCAGTTTAACAAAATTAATGCATTAACTAAGTCTGACGATATGTATACACAGGTATAAAGGATTATTAAAAATAGAAAATAGAATCAAGAATTAATAGCCTAATTTTTAGGAGAAAAACAGTAATATGAAGTGTGCTATGGGATATATAAAATTCTGTAACTAGATCCAACAATTCAATCATGCAAGTCTAAGGTAAGGAAAACCTGGCTTGGCAATAGCTCAAGTGAAAAGGGTTAAGGAGTTTTAGGTGATAACAAATTTAATATATAGAGTGTGACTCAGCCACTAAAAAAACAAACAAAGAACTAAATTATAATATTAGGCCCCATTACTAAAAGTATAGTGTTCAGATCACAGGTTATAATGCTTCTTCTGTACTCTGTTCTGATCAGACTCCATCTGAAGTATGATTAAAAATTCAGATTTGGATTCTATCTTTTAGGAGGGATGTTGAAAAACTAGAGTATTCAGAGGAGGGTGTTTAAAGGTCTAAACATCATGTCTTGTGAGGAATGGTGGCTGTAACTAGGGATGTTTTATTTAGAGAAAAAAAGACTAAGGGGTGACACATCAGCTCTTTTGAAATAGATGACAGCTTTGGGAAAGGTAGCATAAGGTAACAGATAGAATTAGAATACTGGACTTAGACTTAGGAAGAGCTGAATTCAAATCCTGCCTCAGAAATTCACCCCAGGCAGCTCCCAGTTTTAGTTTCCTTATCCATAAAATGGATATAACAATACCCATAGTACCCACCTCACGATGTTGTGAGCATCAAATGAGATAATGTTATAAATCACTTTAGAATTCTTAAAGAACTATACAAATGTCAATTATCGTGAATTTCAAATAGACTTTTTCTGTCTATGGAGACCAGAATAAGAACCAACAGGTGGGACACATTTTTGGCTCAATTTAAGAAAGAACTTTAAAAAATAAAGAGGGAGGTGGAGTGGTTGGATAAGGAGATAACAAGCATTTATTAAGCCCCTACTGTGTGCCAGGTGCTGTGCTAAGTAAATGCTTCACAAATATTATCTCATTTGGTCCTCACAGTAACTCTGGAATTAGGTGCTGTTATTATCCCCACTTTATAGATAAGGAAGCTGAGGCATACAGAGGTTACATCACTCGTCTAGGGTCACACAGCTATCTAATATTAGAGGCCATATTTAAACTCGTCTTCTCGACTTCAGGCCCAGCACTTTAATATTTGCACCCCTAGTTACCTGGGTAGAAAACAGGGAGGGACATTTAAGGAGGGGAGAAAAGAAGAGAAAGAGAAGGGAAAGGAAGAAGGAAAAGAGAAAAGGAAGGAACAAAAGAAAGAATGGGGAAAATGACATTTTATCAACTAGAGTTGTCCTAAAAGGAAATGGGCTGTCACATGAACTAGTGAACTTCCCATCTCTTGTCATATTTTTGGAAGGTTAATTAGTTATTGGTCAGGGATGCCATTCCTGCCATTGATTGAGACTCACAGACTATGCGATATATGATGTTCTATGGTTCTATTAACTTCCTTCTGACTTTTGATGACCAATGTTCTATTATTCCCGTCTGTTGCCCTCACTAATGGGTGAGCTGAGTTCAATATTGCAAGAGTTAGATATTTTTTTCTCTGTGTAGAATACATAAATGTCTACTTCAAGTCCCATGGTCCCTGTTTCAGCAACAGATACCCAATGACTCATTTTACCCTGGGCTAGTTATTCTATTGATTTCTTCCTTTCCTGCTGGATTTCTGCTTCAGTCATGTGAAATGCTTATTAAATAAAAAAGAAATGAATCTCTTATATCACTACATATGTTTGGCAGATATTTATCAGGTTTAATGGTGTGAAGTCATTTAGTCCATCTCATCCCAGGCCTTGTTGCTAACCAACGGCTAGTGGGTTAGCCAGCCCGATTGTACACTTCCCTCTTCATTCAGAATTTACCGAATTCAGCATCAGGTGGTAGAAAGCATGAGACTTTTGAATTGCTCTTTCTTATTCCTTCTTTTCTTCACACTCAGGTCTGTGTTATTTCCATATTTTTCCTATGCATCTTTCCGAGGCTCATGGAGCTAAGAACTGAGTAGGGTGAACATGAGGAAATCCTCAGTAATTATGTGAACAGAAGAGTTTAAACCATTAAAAACCTTGCAGAAAGATCTTTCAGGGTTGTCTCAACTTTTTCTTTACTCACTTTTGACTCATTTTTAAAAAATTCAAATTAAATTTTTTTCAATTAACAAAAAGTTGCCTTCTCTCTCTTCTACCTTTTTTTTTAAACTCCCTAGCCTCTTCTTTAATTTATAAAAGCCTCTTAAACTCTTTTTATTTTTTATTTTATTTTATTTTCTCAGCCAAGGGAAAAGACAAAGTTTATTAGGGATTCACCATAATGGGTTGTCTTAAGAAATCCCACCCTTTGTGATGCCTGTTTTCACAAGCAGGCCAGATTCAGTCTAAACCGAGCTAGATTGAATCTGAGCCTCTTAAACTCTTTTTAAAAACCTCTTGCCTTGTGTCTTCAAAATTCTAGTAAAACTTTTGCCCAAGATATCATTTTGTCATTGAGGATTTGTTTATAGATGTTTTGGGGTCATTCTCTTTTTTCAAGTTTGTGACTTGAGCATCTCTGTCTCAATGTCCTTAAATAATTCTTTATTATGGAAGTCTTTTTAAAAAATTCTTCCAGCCTACTTAACTTCAGATTTTATACTAGAAGTCATATTGCACATTTCTGGAGGGAATGACTGGGTCCTGATTCCTTAGTGTATTGATTGTTGTGTTATACTAGGATTTCACAGACAACTCAACTTTGGGATCTTCAAACTCGCCTCCCTCCTTAAGTGATCTTATCTAAGGCAAAGTTTGATCACTGTCCCCTTGCTCTTAACTTTGCAAGTTCCCGACTTTTGCATGGTCAGGAACACACTTGTGAGCTTGCTCCTGTTTGGAGTGTCAGTAGACTTCTACTGGACTCAGCTACTATTGTACAGCTGGAAAGCTTTGCTGGTGTGGGCTTCCAGCCCTGGTTGTCCCATGGTAGGCTTCTGACCAGGCTTGGGGCTGAAACTGAGACCCTGCTCTGCTCCTGGGATCAGAGTCACTCAGCTGTTGCTTGCTTTGTATCTTTTTCTTTGCTTAGTGCACAAGCTAGGGCTCATCTCTCTGGAATGTCAACACTAGGCATATGTTCCCTCTTTGAAGCTAAACAGACCCTGGGATTGGGTAACGAGCAACAGAGCTTGCTAGTTGGCACCTGTTTCTGCAACCTGCATGAAGCCAGACTCCTTTCTGTGGGCCTGGGACTTCTTATTGCTCTGGTTTACTGCATTGGTCATCTTTTGTTCCCTGCATTGGGATTCTCTGTGAGGTCATTCTGTCTAGATCCCATCACCAGGTTCTGCAAACTTTTCTGTCTCCCTTTGCCAGCTGGGGCTAGAAGTATAACTCAATTTGCTTTTCTTTTATTGCTACTTATTGCTATTATTGCTATTTTAAAAATTCTCCATCAGGTGTCTTGTCTAATACGCTTTCTAGAACTCTATGTAGGAATTGTGGTGGAGAGCTTGTCTGTACTTCCTTCTACTGTTTTATCATCTTGGCTCTACCCCCTTACTTCTTTTCTAGTTCTTTCCTCACGAGGTCTTATTTCATTATTTTATAACTCTTAAAAAAACTCCATTACTCCATTTCCTGTAGCAATTCTTGTTGACCTCTTAGTGGAGTTTTGTTGTCTTCTATTTTTCTGTCTTGGATATTGCCGGCATCATAATAACTATGGATGATGGGAGTTTTTGTTGTCATTTTGTTTCCTCATTCTTCTAGCCTTATTAACCAAATTGAGACTTTGGGCTGTGGCCAGGCATTCTGAACATCAAGAGGGTCTGTCGGAGCCTTGGTTCCCATATGTATTCTCCTGTTTCCTAGTGCTGACCTGAGATGGATCAGTCTGGGTTCCTTTAAACTTGTCATGTGCCATACTCAGTCTGTGCAAGGGTAAAGCCTGATTCCACCTCTCCTGGTCTGAACCTTGTCAGCTGTTGATCTATGTATTTGTCTGGGTGACAGTACTGTAGCCTTGACCCAGCCCTGTCAGATAGGGTGTGCAATGAGGGCTTGTTTATGGCCTGGATGCTGCTATGTTGTAGAAGTGATTCTTACTTTGTTCTCTTCTATTGCCTCTGATTTCCCTTCCAAAGCTTGGATTCTGTAATAATTGCTAGCATCAAAATTCCTCCTTTGTGAAAGGGGTTGGTCCTTAAGATCCTTTCCAGGTCTAAAATAATATGTAAATGGAAAGGAAGTCAAATAAATATAATTTTAAAGCCCCTTCAAAAGAGATGAGACTAGGGAAGGTCTTAACTTACCCATCCATGACTATGCTTGAAGTGAAAATGTGGGTAGAAGGAAAGTCTAGAATAAAAACTTTGGCAAGTCTTCCTGCCATCCCAGTGGCACAGAATAGAATGCTGGGCTTGGAGTAAGGGAGCTCTGAGTTCAAATCTGGTCTCAGACAATAACTGTGTGACCCTGGGGAAGTCACTTAAATTCCCTGTCTCAGTTTCCTCAACTTTAAATTAGAGTAATAATTACACCTCCCTTCCAGGGTTTTTGTGAGTATCAAATGAAATAATATTTATAAAGTGCTTAGAACAGTGTCTGGCACATAGTGGGGCTTAATAAATGTTTCCTCCCTCCCTCCCTCCCTTCCTTCCTTCTTTCCTTCCTTCCCTTGCTTCTTTGCCTAGCTTCCTTTCTTTCCCTGCCATGTGTACCGGGAAAAGTACTTTAAGCAGTCAGTGATATTTCAGTTTTCTACTCTGAAGAACAAACCTTCATTTGTAGTGTTTAGAAGATCTTAGAAAGAAGAAATCTTGAGAAAGGTGATTTTGAATGTCAACCAAAAATATTAATTTAAAACCAAAAATAACAAAAATGCATCCAAACTTTTCCAGTGGTTCTCCAAAAAATTTAAGTACCACAATTCTGTGCATGAAGTGCTTTGTTCATCTTTGAAAGCCCTCAGTGACATGAAATGTAGTTTCTTTCCATTGGCAGAAATTCCTCATCAGCAAAACACAACGGTATAATGGAAAGAGTTGGGAGGCTTGGGTTCAAATCTTGGCTCTATTATTTAGTACCTATGACCTTGGGCAAGTCACTTAACCTAAACTTTCTGGGTCTTACTTTCCTTATCTTTAAAGTGAAGGGGTTGGAATACATAGCCCCTAAAGTCCTGTAAAGTCTAATTCTATGGTCCTCTATGTTGGCAGCCAAACAGAAAAATTAAAGTAAAAATGATATGAAAGGTGACCTTGTTTTTTATTTCCTGCAAACTAACATTCCTTTTGTATAACACCAGTGACAAGAAGCTCATCACAGATGCCCTGAATAAAAATCAGTTTTTGAAGAGACTGGACCCTCAGCAGATTAAAGATATGGTGGAATGTATGTATGGAAGAAACTACCCTCAAGGCAGTTATATTATTAAGCAAGGAGAACCAGGAAATCATATTTTTGTATTGGCAGGTGAGTCTTTGACTAATTAGGCTCTTGATTTTTATAAACAACAATTATGTTGTTGGTTGTATTTTGATGTGTTCCAGAATTTAAAAAAAAGTTCATGAATTTTTCTGAGGTTAGCAATTTTTTTGTTGTTTAGTCATTTTCAGTTGTGTCTGACTCTTTGTGACTCCTTGGAGTTTTCATGGCAAAGATAATGGAGTGGTTTGCCATTTCCTTCTCCAACTCATTTTATAGAAAAAGAAACTGAAACAACCAAGAATTAAGTGACTTGCCCAGGGTCACACAGCTAGTAAGTGTCTGAGGCCAGATTGGAACTCATGAAGATGAGTCTTCCTGACTACATGGCCTGGCACTCTATCTGTGGAGGAAAAAGTAATACATAAAACCTGCATTCCATCCCAGAGATATCAGCATTGCTTATTTCCTTCTCACTCAAAAAACACAAAAGACAATTTGACTTGTAGTACTGCAGCTAATATTGAAATTCTGATGTTGACTTTCTTGGACTAAAATAAACCATTTTTAATATACTCCAAAGAAAATTACCAGTCTTTTGAATGAGAAGTTGAAACCAATCCATACATAGACAAATGCAGTGAAATGTGGCAGGATTAGAGCTCTTCAATCCTTTTTATAAACCACTAAAATATTTCCCTTCCTGTCCCATACTCCTTTGTGGAAGATTAGGAAGACAGTGAATACCACTGGATTTGGAAATAGAAGCTAAAAAGGGAGCAATTCTGTAATGAAGATGAATCATAAGTATTTATTCAACCCTTTGTTTGCCAAAGTTTGAAGCTAGCCCTAGTTTGGACATTGGAGTGCAAGGTACCAAACTAGGCTACTAAGATTGGAGTGATGAAAGAATTATTTCAGGCTGTTGACTTTTATTTATGCTATTCTCTGATTTGAATAGTCTAATAAATGAGTTGACTGGGTTTGGTCCTTGAGGCTCTAAGTCAAGAGTACATGTTTTAGACTCAAACATATGATAAGTATGCATATATACAATATACATGGATATATGTAATGAACTTATATACACATGCATATATATGTACCTATATATTCCTATTCACATTTCATAGAAGACTGATTCTGTGTTTTGGTTATCTGAACAGATCAGTTGCTTAAGTATTTCTGTAAAAGCAATTCCGTTTGTTCATGGAACACTCACTTTTCATGTCTCTTCTGGATCCTTTTTGGCTATTAGATTGCCTGGAGGTTATAGTGGAAAGAGACCTGTATTGCTGTAGTCAGAAGACCTGAATTCTTCCCCTCCCCGCACCGCCCCCCCCCAGTTTTTCCATAAACTGCCAGTGTGACCCTGAGCATGTCACTTGGTCCTCTCATATTAACAACTGAGGGGCAGGCGAAATGATCTCTAAGCCCTTCCCAACGCTAAATCCTATAAAGTATTGATATGGTTACCAGTACATTAGCAGTTTCATTATAGCTCAGTCTTTGGAGACTGGTAATCAAATTTTACTTCTCTGTCCTGAAGATCTATTCATCTCTAACACTTTGTAGTTCACTCTGCATTGAAATGACAAGTTACAATTTTAAAGAAAAGCTGCTTAGTTATTAGAGTTATCCCAAAGTAGAATAGGTTGTATTGAGAAATGATTAATTTGCACTGCTGGAGGTTTCTAAACAGAAACTATAGGTGATGACTCTTTGATCCCCATATTTCTAAATTCCCAAAAGGGGATAATAATTCTCACACTACCTGCCTGTAATGGTTATTATGAAGAAAGTGCTTTTAACAGTGTAAATATTCACTTTAATATTCTTGGTTTTTGTAGCAGGGATCGGGTGTGGAGAAAGATTTTAGAGTTCCCAAAGGATGACTTCATTTGATCTCACAGATCCAGTGAGAGTGTGGTATGGTGCAAAGAGCACCAGACTTGTAACTGGAGGACGAGGTTACTAATCCTGACACCTGCATGACCTTGGGTGTGGCTCTTCATCTTTCTGTGTCCCAGTTTCCTTGGGGTTAAATGAGGTGGGGTGAACTACAAAGATTCTAAGATCTCTTCCAAGCCCAAGATTCTAAAGTAGTATCCTCACTTTGTATTTGGACTGGGGAAGGGAGGATTTAGCTGATTTGCCTTAAATTTAGAGCTAATTAGTGACAGGGTTAAGGTTCATTCTCAGCTGACTTCCAGTCAGATACACATTCTTATTACTGTGATCCAAAATCTGTAGGATGAGAAAGACGAAATTCAAGCAAGATCCCGTTTTAACAAATGCTACAGAACGACGTCATGATTTTTTGTTGTGATGACATTCAGTTTAAATAAATACATTTTACCTTAAAATACATATCCTGAGTCATGACTCAGAAGTTATTCATCATCTGTGTAAGGAATTAAGGAAAAATGAAATTAAATACTTTTGAACTCAGTAGGGAAAGAGTGATACATAATATATTGCCTTTCCTCTACTAAATTCTTAGATAATTTTCATGTTGGAGTTATTTTGTTGTTGATGTCACTGTTGGTGATGGTTTGCTTACTATTTAGGTTTTCCACACCCACTGTCAAGGTGATAGACTCTGTGAGGTAATTTATATTATCTCATTTATGCTTAAGGTTTACAAAATGCACTACAAATATTTCATTTTACCTTTACAACAACTCCAGGAGGCAAGTGTTATTAGTATGCCCTTTTTTCAGATGAAGAGACAGAGGCAGACAGGTTATGTGACTTGCCCAAGGTTACACAGCTAGTTAGTGTCCAAAGCCAGATTTGAGCTCAGGTCTTGTGATTCCAGGTTCAGCACTCTATTCACAGCATTAAGAAAATCAAAGAGTGTGTTAATTGATGTTTAGGCATTCATTATATGATTTTAAACTGGAGATAATTAATTTTAAGCAGATTAACAAAACCCTGTTAATTTCTTCCATGCATCAGAACATGAAAGGAGCTTTGTTATATAAAACTCTCTTTGTTATTTGTTTTTCCTTATTTAGTTTATGTAATCTAGCTTGATTTTATTGTACTTATCTTCTAAAATTGTGCTTGAAAATTTTAGAGGGAAGAGTAGAGGTATTTCAAGGGAACAAGCTTCTGTCATCAATCCCGATGTGGACGACGTTTGGCGAGCTAGCCATTTTATACAACTGTACAAGGACGGCTTCAGTAAAAGGTACATTTTCCATAACCTTGAACTAATAAAAAATGTTAAATCTGCTAAAGTCACTATTTTCACAAGATGTAAAGTATTTACATGGTCTTTTCTTATCTAAATGTATACTGACAATACATTGGGCAAGCCAACAGTGCTTTGGGAAAGTGAAATAGAGAATTATTGAAATTATCCAGGTGATTTAAATAAAAAAGAATATTTCCCAATGGTATATTTAACACGAAAATGGCTTTTCATTGCATTAGTCTAATATTCAAGTAGATCTGTGACCTCGCCAAAGCGCGCATTATTCATAACAATGCAGATTGTAGCCTGTGCTTGCCCATTTTGTGCAACTCTTGTCTGTATCTTTCATAACTTCATCTCAGGGGGTCCATCCAATGCGTTGGGCACTTTCTTTAATTTTTCTTGACATCACAAGAACACCAGTGAGGCACACAGCGCACCAGCTGTCCCTTATTCTGACTATGTGACTGGCTCTTCACCCATGAAAACTTTTCTTAGCCCAGCAACTAAAACTGATCCCCACCAATCACTGTGACCACTCCTGTGCACGGCTCACCTTCTACTTGTCTTATAATTTTTTGTCTACGTGTATTATCCCTCAATAATCTATATGACCTAAGATAAGTCATTTAAGGTCAGTTCTGAAGTAAGGGGCTTGGGGAAGATATCCTAGGTTTCTTTAAGCTTTAAATATATGGTCTTATTTGTATCCCAAGGACCTTGCATAAAATAGGCATCTAATACATCTTTGTTGGTAAAATGTTCCGTTCTTAAAAAAAAAAAAAAAACAGAAGAGACATAATATCTTAATTTTTTTTAATCTTAATTGATCTTTATAGCTATGTCCTGTAAATTTTCATGTGAAGTCATTTCCTTTTTTTTCATTTCAGTGCCATAATTTCAGCTGGAAACAATCACTCACCTCCTCCTTTTTTACCTCTTTTTATTTCCATCTTTACTTTTGCTCTTCTCAGTCTACACTTGTCTTTTCTATAAGGCTGGTTAAAGATTCTTTTCCAAAGAAAAACCTATCTATATTATCACAAGATGCCAGTCCACAGAGTATTAGAAGGTGAAATACCATAGAATAGTACCACAAGAAGTATCACAAAAAATATAGACTCAACGTTAAAGAATCTTCATCTGAATTATGCACCATCAGGATTAACCATAGGCTTGTTTCCTTTTGTATGACAGCATCCATCTGAACTACTTCCCAATGACTTAGGGAGTCCAATATGACCTTAGAGAGTATGAATCCTAATCACAGACCTAATGCCAGAGATTCTGTGTTGTATGTGACCTCATAGGCTTAGTCTAACCCATATCTGAAGAAGAAATCTCACTACAACACCCAAAACAAGTGATCATACCGACTCTGCTTAAAGACGTAAAGTGAGAGGAAGCTCAATACCTTCCAAGATATCCCATTCTACCTTGCTAGGAAAATGATCTTTTTTTAAAAAATATTGCTTTTTTCATCTTAACAATATAGTTATGGATCAATAACACTTTCCATAAAATTTTCTCTTGTTTAAAAACAAAGGAACATCACGGTAATCACATCTGATAGTATATTACACAACATTTGGCATCTATATTGACTACTTCTTTGCCAAGAGAAGGAAAGTATGCATCATTATTGGTCCTCTGGAGTCAGAATTGTTTTTTACCTTTAATACAAATAATATCTTTTAGTGTTATTTTCATTTGAATTATGATATTGTATATTGTGTATGTTCTCTGCACATTGTTCTCTTGACTGTGATTTATTTATTCTTTACAAATATTTTACTTTCTCTCTATATATGTATATATATTTAGTCTCTCTATGTAAACCTTCCCATATTTCTTTGATCTCCTCATATTCATCATTTCTTATCATTCAATAATATTCTGTTTCATTCATATTCCACGATTTATTCAATAATTTCCCATTTGGTGGATGCCAATTTTGTTTCCATTTTTTAAAAACTATAATAGGGATTGCAGTGAATATTTTTGTATATATCTCTAATGTTCTTTGCTCACTTATCTACTGGGGAATAGGGCATGATCTTGTATCAATTCCCTATTTTTCATATGATTCCAGAATTTCACAGTTAGAAGGAAGATCAGTGACTATTTAGTCTAACCCTTACCTAAAGAAGAATTTCCTTTGAGAAAATGTCAACAATGTTGGCTCAATTTGAGCTCAGAGTACACTAAAATTCCCAGATCTTTTTCAGACTACTGTAGTCTTACCCCTTCTTGGACTATTAAAGTTACCTAATGTATAAGATTTTACATTTTTCCAATTGAATTTTATGTCACTAGAGTTATTTCAATGTTGTAGTGAATCAAGATTTTTAAAACTTGGCAAATTAATAATAACAATAATAAGTTATTATTTTTATTAAGGTTTAAAGAATTAAAATGAGTTGCTCATAGTCACATGTCTAATAAATATCTGAGGAAGGATTAGAATTGGGGTTTTCCTGACTCCAGGTGTGTCCAATCCACCACCTAGCTGCCCTGTATCTTAGCTGTCCCTCTCAGCTTTGCGCCATCTGCAAATTTGGTAACCATGGCCTCTGTGATTTTATTTTTTCCTCTTTTTTCCATTTATGCTTTTATAAAAATCTTTGGCAAAAATATCAAAGTGAAAAGAAGGGGCTGGAGAAAAATCTGTTATACTTCAGCTGAATTTATAAGAGCAGAAAGAGCAATCCTTATTTCATACCTTGTTCTTTGTTGTTGTTCAGTTATTTCAGTCATGTCTGACTCTTCTTGGCAAAGATATTGGAGTGGTTTGCCATTTTCTTCTCTAGCTTATTTTGTAAGTGAGGAAACTGAGGCAAAAAAGGTTAAGCGACTTGGCCAGATCACACAGCTAATAAGTGCCTGAGGCCATATTTCAGTTCATGAAGATGAGTCTTCCTGACTCCAGGTCCAGTGCTCTATCCACTGCACCACCATTAGGCAATTCATGAAATTATTAGCTATTCTGCTTTGGGTAGAGAGAGGCAGAAGGAGAGGCGTTTAGATAAGGAAGCACCCTGTCATTTCTATAGCCTCCCTTTGTGCCAGCCCATTGATCCCTTTCTCAAACTCTTCTTCTATTTTCTTTTCCCCTTCCTTTTCCCTACAGTTAGTATGTAAGATCCTTCAAAAGCCATGCTCTATTCATTAGTCTGGTTACCCTAAGTGTCAACAATATCTAAGATCTCAAGTATTCTCCTTTATGTTAGGATCTATACTCCTCCCCCTCTTCTTCCTCCTCCTCCCCCTCTTCTTCCCCCTCCCCCTCCTCCTCCTCCTCCTCCTCCTCCCCCTCCTCCTCCTCCTTCCCCTCCTCCACCTCCTCCTCCTCCTCCTCCTCCTCCTCCTCCCCCTCCTCCTCCTCCTTCCCCTCCTCCTCCTCCTCCTCCTCCTCCTCCTCCTCCTCCTCCTCCTCCTCCTCCTCCTCCTCCTCCCTCCTCCTCCTCCTCCTCCTCCTCCTCCTCCTCCTTCTTCTTCTTCTTCTTCTTCTTCTTCTTCTTCTTCTTCTTCTTCTTCTTCTTCTTCTTCTTCTTCTTCTTCTTCTTCTTCTTTCTTCTTCTTCTTCTTCTTCTTCTTCTTCTTCTTCTTCTTCTTCTTCTTCTTCTTCTTCTTCTTCTTCTTCTTCTTCTTCCTTTTTTCCTCTTCTTCGTCTTCCAAAAACTCTTGTGTTTCTGTGCACAGGCATTTTTAAGGCCCTAAGTTTTACTGCAGTTTCCTTTCTTGAATTTTAGAACCTATGAACCTGTGTGAGTGAAGTTTATCTGATGTCCACCACCCCTTCTTCCATGTTTGCATATGCTTCTTCTCATATATCCCTCTTACAGAAAGTTCCTTCCCCTTCTTCCTCCTTTCTACACTACTGTATTCCTTTCTATCCTCTCTACTTTTTAAAACTTAAAATTCCTGGAACAGAACCAGTATATTCCCAGAAACCCAGTTTTTCTTAGTTAACTTCCTCAAGATCCTTTGGAAGTACTGAGATTCTGAAATGACGTTTGCTTCTTTTTCTCACGTTATAGGACTTCTTATTCTTTTGTTTTTGGAGGGGTGTGTTATTTCATCATTTTGGTAGTCTGATGAAGTGTATGATCCCCTTCTCAGAATAGTGTTTTTAAGTGAATTAAATAAATCCACAGGATTCAAAGGAAATAAATTATATCAAAATACAATTATAAAAATATTTTTGAAAAAAAAACCACATTGTTGTATTCCAGGTAGAGAATCCCTGCAATATAAAAATTTTAGGACTGCATCATCATATAGTCCTTTCTAGCAGTTCAAATAAATTCACTTTTCTAGGTTTCTCTTGAAGTGTTGTGTTTGCATTTCAGAGTTCCTACTCAGCTCTGGTATTTTCATCATAAATGTTTGAAAGTCTTCTATTCCATTAAAGATGCATTTCTACCCTTGGAGGATTATACTCAGCTTTTCAGGGTAAGTTTTTCTCGTTTGTAAGTCCATACCTTTTGCCTTTTGGAATCTTGTATTCAGACTTCTGCTTGGGATGGCTGGTGGAGCAGGAAGTAGACTGCTCAGCTCCCACATATCTTCTGCAACAAAGCCTTGAAGTTACTAGCACATCTAATAATGATCAAGAAATCCAGTGAGAATTTACATTAAGTGATTTCTTTCACTCCAGTACCACACAAAAATCAGCCGGAAGCCCACAGGTTATTGGAAGGGCTGCTCCTCCAGCAAAGTTAATGTCAAACAGCACAACCAAAAATGGGATTTATATAGTCTCCAAGGCTCTAAATCTGGAGGCAGAAAGAATAAAGGACTTTGCCTTAGAAGGCCCTGGAGTAAACAGGATGTTCAGAGTAGGAACCATGGATGGCCCAGAGACTAGTAGCAGGTGGTGGCCAAAACTAGTGCAGATATACCAGCTGACATATTCCTAGTACTTGGTCCTGATAAACCAGAGAGGACCATAAATATCTAATTTTATGAACCTCAAGCTAACCCTGGGAAGGGGAGTCAGTGCAATAATCCAAAGGACCCAGGGCTAGGCCAAACAGGCTGACCATCCCACCTAAATCTACAGCCATGGCAGAGCCTGGCACTGGCACCAAGCCCCAGTTCTGGAACTACAGCTGGAGAGATGAGCAAATCAAAGAAAAGCACTGACCAGTATCAAACATAACTTCAGATATAGAGATCCCTCAAAAGAAGGAGAGTGACTCTAACAACCGTAAATAGAGACTCCAAAGGAAAAACAGGCTTTCCTGGATACTTAGAAGAAATGAAGCAAGAGCTAAAAATTAAAATAAAAGTTCTGGAAGAACTTTGGATAGAAATAAATAGCTTAGAATAGAAAGTGGTAAAACTTGGCCAATAATGAACTCCCTAAAATACAGAAATCAGTGGCTCCATGAGATTGCAAGAAATATTAGAACAAAATCAAAGGATTAAAAATAGAAGAATATATTAAGATACTTGATATTGAAAAAAACTGACTTGAAGAACAGGCCAAGGAGAGGTAATTTAAGAATCATTGGACTATTCAAAAACTATGATTTAAAAATAGGCTTGGCTGCTTTATTTCAAAGAATTATATGAAAACTTCCCGGATCTGTTAGAACTATAGGGGGAAATTAAGAAAAAATTCTACTGATCACCTCCTGAAAGAAATAAATTGAAAACTTCTAGGAAGATATAGCCCAAATCCAGAGCCTCCACTTTAAAGAAAATATATTGCAAGCATCCAGAAAGAAGCAGCTCAAGTATTAAGAAATCACAGTCAGGACCACATAAGATCTGACATTCACCACCATGAAAGAGTGAAGAGCTTGAAATATGATATTCTCAAAGGCAAAAAATGTAGATTTACAACCAAGAATAACTTACTTGGCAAAGTTGAGTATAATCTTACATGGAAAAATGGATCTTTAATGGAATAGAAGACTTTCAAACATTTCCGATGAAAAGTCGAAAGATGAATGGAACTTTGGAATGCAAATATAGGAGTCCAGAGAAACTTAGAAAAATAAGTGTATATGAGTAATTGGGAAAGAGTTGTATGATGGTAGAGGGTGAGAAGAAACAAGTATATCTTCAGAACCTTGGGGTTCTGAACCAAAGGATATTGGGGGCACTAAATAAGAAAAATTGAAGTCCTGGAGGGGTGGGTGGACTGGTCCTGTTCTGAGGACTTTCAGAAGAGCAAAGGAAGGAAGGGTGAAAGGCATACACATGAGTTTAGAAAGAAGGAAAAGGAGGATGGAACTTGAGTTTACAAACATGGAAGAAAGGGTTGTTGGAGTGAGCATTAAATGAACTTCACTCTTACCTGAACCAGAGGCAGAAAGATTAGTCAGACAAACATATTCACACACATTGTTGGATGCAGACAGATGTCAGCTGGATCAGCTCTATGCTAATGCTCCCTTTAATGTTTAGTAATTTATCTCCCCGAGGATTGTCCCTCTAAGGAATGTCTATGGTCAGGAACTGGTGGCCCATGTCAGGCAGGTCAGTCAGCAAGTATTTAAGTTAAGTACCTACTATATGCCAGGCACTGTGCTAAATGCTGGGGAATACAAAGAAAGACAGAAAACAGTCTTTGCTCTAAAGGAGTCCACGGTCAAATGCAGGGGTGGGGGGGCAACATACAAACAACTGAATCCAAACAAGGTATAGACAGGGCAAATTGAGGGTGGCGCAGGTGGTGATGAGTCCTTGCTTCCACATGGTGGTCAGTATAGGATTTGGAAGGGTCCCGGGGTGAGACTGGTTATAGCAATAATATAAGGGCAGAAAAATGACTTTATGCAAGGGAAGAGATTTATATTAATTGTCAAAGGATATAAGATATTACTACTGTTATGAACATTTTGATATTTAACACTTTGTTTTAATATGCACTGCTAATATATGTGAGTATATATACACCTACACATATGTACATATATACAATGCTAATATATGTATATATATACAGATATGTACATTGCTAATATGTGGACATACACATGTGTATGTATATGTGTCTATAATACTATATTAGCAATGTGTATACCACATATATGAATACATAGACATATATATGTGTTAATATTCAGATGGAAGTTGGACAGTTTTGGAGAGAAAATGATCTGTAATATAGACTTGGGAACTTAGATTTCTTTACAACAAGGTAGTGTGAATACCTCGCTTCTGGGGGAGTATTTAAATGTTATAAAGAGACAAAGATTTTTTTATTTATTAAAAACTAGATAAATGGGATTGCTAAGAAACTCAGTTTCATGGTACCATTGAGAGAGTACTTTGTTACCATGGTACCAGTGAGAGTACTCAAGAGCTACAAACATTGTGGGTAGTTCAGCTAATTAGCATATACATGTTTGATGAATAAAGAGGGCAAAATTGAAACAATGAAAAATTATATAAACATTTAGAAGCCGGGGGATGATTTACAAAAGGACTGTGGATTTCATAGGACAAATTTGGGGAGTTGTGACTTTTTCAGTGAAAGGTGAGTCCCTGAGAGACTGTAGACTCTCCTTTGAGCCCCTGAATGTCTCATAGCAGCCACAGCAGGGGAGGAAGAGGAAGGAAGCTGAGAAGAAGAGAGAGAGTCATGGCAGGGGGGCTAAGTAGCTGCCTTGTGGGAGTAGAGGGTGTTAGAAGCAGTCAGCTGTGACAGTGCTTCTGCTGCCTTGTTCCTGATTGGCTGCAGAGGAAATTGACTCATCCTTGGAGAGGTATTGCTCTTGAGCACCACCTAGAGTTGGAAAAAGGTGCTTTTTTCCCCCTAAGTTTTGGTTTTCTGCCATCTCTGGTTTCAAAAGGAAAAAGCAGAAAAGGGCTTTGGTACCAAGGTGAATAAGAGCTGTGTTGGTGTGAGCTGCATTGTGATTGGGCAACATCATGTTGGTCTGGTCTGTATAGCCTAGGGATGGTGAGCCGGACGAGCTTTGCACTTTGCCTTCAGGAAAACTGCTATTTCTCAATGAGAGCAAACAGTTCCTTCAGTTATTCAGTCATTTTTAAGTTGTGGCCAGCTCTTCGTGACCCCGTTTGGGGTTTTCTTGGCAGAGATACTGCAGTGGTTTGCCATTTCATTATCCAGCTCATTCTATAGATGAGGAAACTGAGGCAAACAGGGTTAAGTGACTTGTACTTCGTTGGCTTACAGACAATTGCTCTTCTCACTAAGAGCTAACAGTTCCTAGTTGCCTTTTTAAAGATGATAATTAATTTAAATGTTAGGGCTATGTTTGAATAGAGAAGTGAAGAGGATTTATCAGCTGAAGAGCAGGAAGGATCAGTAGACAAGCAGGGAGCAGCTCTATGTGGTGCAGATGATCCCGAATGGACCAATCACATTGAAGCCTGCCATCTAGAGTTGTGAGTTTTCCTCCCTTGTGGGTTTCCTTGCCAGGTTCCTGTAATTTGTCCAATTTTCTTCATAGCAATTGAGTGCATATGTTTTTTGTTATTTATATAATTTTTAAAACATATTTTCCACTATTATTATTCCTTTTGTCTTTTTATTAAGTAAATAGTTACACTTAAGCTCCATTATTTTGGCATTATTTTGAGTGATTGGTTTTGTAGATAGGGAACGCATTGGATTCTTTTTGAGAGGGAGGAGAAAAAAAGGGAAAGGAAAAAGCATTTATTAAATGCCTACTCTATGTCAAGGTCTATGCTAAGTATTTTACAAATGTTATCTCATTTGATCCTTACAATGGCATTTATGGGGTAGGTGCTATTATTATCCCTTTTTTACAGCTGAGGAAACTGAGTCTCACAGCTAGTAAGTGCCTGAGGTCAAATTTGAACTCAAGCCTTCCTGACTCCATGCCTAGCACTGTGTCCAGCTGTCCAAATTGGGGGCTTGAGAACTAGTGGTATTGTAGAGGTGTGTTTATCCTTAGGACCCTGAGTGTGTCTAAATGCGACTTTGTGGTGGTGGTCTATCTCTGAGAACTTTAGTCTGCTAGGGGGCGAGCAGCTTGGAGTGACTAAACCAAGCCCAGTGGGGGTATTTGATGCGCCTGGGTAAGAGTGGGCCCCCAAAGTGTGATCTCATGGGGACTCACGCAGGTGGAGAACCCTTCGGATGAGGAGACCAGTGCATGACTGGCTACATCAAGAATTTCTGTGGTTTTCTTAAAAGTTTTGATGATTAAAGTGATCAAATAACATTTTTTCTTTCTTTTTCCTGTAGCTGTCTCCAATGTGAAGACATGGGCGCTAGATAGAGAAGTATTCCAGAATATTATGAGAAGAACCGCTCAGGCTCGAGATGAACAGTACAGACAGTTCCTTAGGAGGTAAGAGTAACATCCTGGGACTTTTAACAGAAGATCCTACTCCCTAATAGATATGTTAGGTCTTAAAAAAATACATATGATAATGGTTATTAGAAGCCTGCAAAAACTTGTGACTGGCCCACAACATTTCACTGATAGCAAAAGCATTTTACTTTTCTGATAATACTCATTCCAAGCGTTCTGATGTTACTAGACTAAAAGGAAAAAGACATCATCAGCTTGAAGTAAAAACCGCCAGACTTTCCCATAAAATATAATAACTAAATTTCAGCCCCGCTACAGAGGATCTTGTGAGATGAAGATGACATTACCTTTAATTGAGCCTTCTGGCCTGGAACCCAAATCTCTATCTGAATTCTTCATTTCTTTTATTTTTTTAATTTGTCTGTTTCTTTTAGAGATGAATTAAAATTTTACAAACATAGCTTCTTTTAAATTCCTATTATTTTAATAAGATTAGCTTGCCACAAAAGTAGCCGTTGCTGTAGGAAAAAGTAAATGAAAAGAATCTGCTTATGAGAAATGGATCACTTTTCTGATGATCGCTAACGGATCATCAGTTTGTGAGAAAATCATCAAAATTTCTGTTTAACCATTTAGCCAAGTCTAGATTTTAATATCTGGAATTATCAAAAGGATAAAGTTTCCCTTTTTTTTAAAAAAAAACATACTTTATAATTGGTTGGTATTTTTGTGGGCTCTTTCAGCATGGAAGCTGAGATCACAGAATCATAGATTTAGAACTGGAAGGAAGTGAGAGGACAGTTCTAGCTCACTCTTTTTATAAATTAAGAAATGGAGCCCCACAGAGGTTAAATGACTAGATCATGGTCACATGATAAATGGCCATGCTGGAATTTAAATCAAATCCGGGGATTTTTCCTCACAGCTCCATATTCTAAAGTAAGATTTTCTATTAGAAGGGATCACAATCATGAAGTATCATTTTTTTTCAAAAATTTATCAGTGCTTATTATGTACAGATTTTTCTATTGCCTAACAATTTAGTTATTTTGTATATTAAAGGAACTTTAGTCAGTTTTATAATGATATCATTTATAGTAAAGGTAATATTATTTTTTTCAACGTCATTTTTGTGCCTCTGTAAATTTCTACGGGGAATTACTAATTAGTAGGGCATCGTGAGTTATCACATTTTTAATATCAGAATTGCTTGATTGAACCCAATCGAACTGGGTGGTAATCATGGTAATTGTGGGAATAATTGTGGGAATAATGGGAATAATGAACAAATCAATCAGTCAGTTAATAAGCACTTATCAAGCCAGGCACTGTACCGGATGCTGCTGATACAAAGTGAAACACCACACAGACTGCCCTCAAGGAGTTTCCGGAAAGATGGCCATGTACAGAGGAACAAGCAGTAGCAATAATAAATATTTTATCATCGTAGAACCATAAGGGAATTAGGGACCGTAGAGGTCACCTAACCTAATCCTCTCATTTTACAGATGAGAAACTGAGGCCCAGGGAACTGGCATTGGGGAAACAACTGAGCAAAGATTTGAACTCAGGTCCGAGTTCAGGGCTCTTTCCACTCCACCACATGGCTCTATAGGAGTCGGAAGTGTGAAAAGAACCCAAAATAAAATCCCAGTCTTGTGATGTATTGAGACAGAGCTTCCAGGACTAAGGAGGTGAAAGTCCCTTAAAACTGGGCCCTGCTCAGACCACCATGGTAGCATTGTATTCAGTCCTGGGCACTACATTTTAAACAGAAGAGGAGAGCTTCCGGAGGAGGGAAATAAGCCTGGTGAAGGGCCTTGAATCTGTGCTGTGGAAGAGGTAGCTGAAAGAACTGAGAATGTATAGCTTGGAGAAGACTAAGATTTATTGAATGGAACTGGGTTTAGAGACTCTTGGGTTCTGTTCCTGCTTTGAATCTTTATTTACTGGCTGTGTATGACTGGCCAAATCCCTTAATTTCCTGAGTTTCCTCAATGACTTCTAAGGTTCCATTTACTTCTAAATCTTTGACCCTGTAGGATTTGAAGGGTTTCTGTGTGGAAAAAGTTATTAGGCTTGTTCTTTTCGGTCCAGAGAACAGAAACATAAGCAGTGGGTGCATAGAAGTTTCAGTGGCACATTTAATCTGGATGTCTGAAAAAAACCAAAACAACAACAAAAAATCCCAAACGCTCCAAAGAACTTCTTAATAATTACAGCTGTCAAAAAGTGAAACAAGTTGTAGCAAAAGTGAATGTTTTTATAATTTTTAATTTAACTTAATTTAGGGGGAGGTAATTGGGTTGTAAAGTGACTTGTCCTGGGTCACACAGATAGTAAGTGGCTGAGGCCAAATTTGACCTTAGGTCCTCCTGACTCCAGGGCAAGTGCTCTATCCACTAAGCCACCTAGCTGCTGCTAATAAAATTTATTAATATATTAAATAACTTTTTTTCCTCTTTAATATATCCCCATCCTTCACCCCCAAACTCCCCAGTGGGGAAAAGCAATACAAAAACCTTGTAACAAATATGTAAAATCAAGCAAAGCAAATTCCCATATTGGCCATTGAAAAAAATGCATGTTTCATTCTACATCTTGAATATAACAGTTCTCTTTCAGGAGGTGAGTGGCATTCTCATCACTGGTCCTTTGGCATCATGATTTGTCATGGCATGGATCAGAGAGTTCTTAAGTCTTTTAAAGTTATCTGTATTTATGGGGATGTTTTTAAAGTATTAATTGGTCACCTAGTTCTGCTGACTTCACTCTGCATAAGTTCATACAAGTCTTCCCTAGTTTATATTAAAAAAATCTCTTTCACTATTTTTTGTGGCACAACAGTATTTCATTAATTCAGATACCATAATTGTTCAGTCATCCCCCAGTCAGTGAGCACCTGCTTAATGTCTAATTTGACGCCATCACCAAAGGAACTACTACAAATTTTTCTATCCTCTCTCTTCGATTTCTTTGGGGATATAGACCAAGTGATAATATAACATACCCCTTTAGGGTATGCACAATTTAGTAACTTTGGGGGCTTAGTTCCAATTGCTTTTTAGCCCCTCCAGATTTGTTAATTTCCTTTTTAAAATTTGCCAATTTGATAGGTATGAGATGGAACTTCAGAGTTGTTTTAATTTGAATTTCTCTAATTATTAGCGATTTAAAGCATTTTTTCATATGGCTTTTGATAGCTTGGATTTCTAATTCTGAAAACCACCTGTTCATATTTCTTAACCATTTATCACTTGGGGAAAGACTAATGTCTTAAAAATCAGAAACTTACTTCAAATACATTTACTCCATATACCTGTTTTCTCTTCTAATTTTAGCTGCTTTGGTGTTAATGGAATTTTATATTCTTTCTCTTCCTGCTGGATTTAATTGGTAGTAAACAGAAATGTTGATGATTCATGTGGGTTTATTTTGTATCCTGTGACTTTGCTTAAATTATTGTTTCAATTAATTTTTAGTTAATTCTCTGGGCTTCTTTAGGCAAACCATCATATCTGCAAAAGGCAATAATTTTGTTTTCCTCTGTGCCTATACTTATTCTCTCAATTTTTCCTCTCTCTTATTGCTAAATCAAACATTTCTAGTCCTTTATCAAAGAGTAATGATGATAATGGACATCTTTGCTTATGTAAAGAAGCAAAATTTAAAAATCTTATTTTAAAATATATCTTCATTTGATATAATGCTCATCCTTGGTTTTAGATATATTCATTGGAGGCTTTTGGGCAGAGTTTATAAAATAAAATATGGTGGGGATTCCTTTTCTCTTATGAGTTGGGTTGGATGTAACCTGAATCCCCTCCCCACTCTGAAATTCTGGGGTTCTATACTCCCGCCAGTAGATAGCCCTAGGGAGACTAACTCAAGTGGAAAGCATAAGTTAGATATGCTAAAGGTCTGAAGATTTTAAAACATTCGGAGTTAATATGATACTCTCCCTCCTCATCCTTCCCCCAACACCCAACAAATTTGATATATATGGTCATGGTTGGCAGTATCTTAAGGAGTATTCTACTAGGGGAAAAACCCCAACAAACAACAAACTTTATCCAAGACCTTGTTTGGAAGCCAATATACTCAGCCACAGGGACAAGAAGTCCAAAGAGTTAATTGGTGCCTAGTACAAATAGTTAAGATGGTCTATCTGGGCCTTTTTTGGAAAATTCTTTCCTTGAAATCTTTGTTCTCCTGTGATTCCCAGGAAAGATCATTTACAGACTTAATGGATGCTAAATTAGTACTGAGGAAAGGCCTTAATAACCATAGCTCATTGATCTTTGGGGGACTATAAAACAAGCTCCCTCATTACATTTTTTTCCTCATTACATTTCATTAAAAATGTTTCACTTAAATATATCTTGGTTTTGTTTGCAATATACAGTTAGCTCTTTGTATTTTTCAAGGAATGTGTTTTGAGGGAATGTTTTTGGTACGAAGTCACCGTTTCCACTGTTTTTATTTTTGATGTAGCATGCCCCCCCACCATGGTGTCAATTTTAAGAAAATGTCATTGGTGCTATTAGGATTGTTATAGATTCTAAAAGTCTTGCCCATTTTCCTTATTTAAAAGAAAAAACTTTAAATTATGTATTGTGGAAATGTCTCTTGTCATAGGTGAGGATGTGAAACTTCGACTAATTGGTCAAAATGTCATTGTTTGCTGGAACATTAAGTTTTGCTATTGCATTTTATTTAAGGTGTATAATTATTTTTATTATAATTACAAGGGAAAAAAGCATTTGTTGAGGCCCGTTATGTTCTAGGCACTACGCTAAGTGCTTTACAAATATTAACTAATCTGATCTTCACAGCAACCCTGGAAGGTAGGTGCTATTATTATCCCCATTTTACAGGGGAGGAAACTGAGGCAGACAGAAGTTAAGTGATTTGCCTGGGGGTCACACAGCCAGTGAGTGTATGAGACTAGATTTGAACTCAGTTCTTCCTTGACTTTAAGCCCTGAACTATCTACTGCAGCATCTAGCTGCTGCTGCTGCTAATTATTTTCATTGTTATTATTGTTATGCCTTTTGCATGCCTCTGGCCACTCATGATTTTAAAGGATGATATAGTATGGCTAACAGTTTTCAAGCCCTGAATTTTCTTATCTCCCAGGCCCTGATCTTGACTTAATTACAGACAAACTAGAGTCTTTTCCCCTTCTGGATGTAGTTTGTCTCTTTAAAGAGTTAATAGGATAGTTAGAAAAGTTGCTGGGATGAAAGGGGAAGATAATTCTGACTGCTATGCATTTTTAACACACAAAATGTTAAATTTATTTATTTTTCTATCCATCCATTCATTTCAGAAATGCTTATTGAATTCTTATTATATTCAGGGCTCCATGGTAATTGCTATGAGAATTCAAAGTCTAAGAAAACATGGGCTCTTTCCTCATGGACTTTACTGTAGAGCAGAGGAGATGAGATGTGTACATGAATAATGATGAAAAGGTATTTGAAGGTTCAATTAGACAGTTTCAAAGTCTTTAATAGTTCATTTTACTTCTCTGGTTTTCTTGGAATAGATAGGGATTGGCAGCTTCTCCCCCTCCCATCCTCTCCTCAATTATTTACATCATATATTTACTTGAAAATTAACCCTTAAAACTCTCAGTTTATATGCTTTACAACTTAAAGTCTTGTTTTTGTAAAATTAAATGTATATATGTAAGTTATATCAAAATATAGATATGAAAATGCATGAATTGTTAGTGGAAAAAAAGAAATTAAATGAAAGTTTTTTTTTCCTTTGGCAGTGTGTGTTTGCTGAAGAATTTACCTGAAGATAAACTAACCAAGATCATTGACTGCTTGGAAGTGGTAAGAGCATTTAGAATTCAACATAAATCTTTATTTAAGAATTTGGGCATTGTGCTAGATCATATGCAACTGAGATAATCATTCTTTCCTCACTTTAAAAGAACTTTGTTTCTAGGCTAAATTCCATTTAAAGGATCTTCAGCATAGTCTCTAGATTCTATTGTCAAACTGGAATTTTGTTGTATTAAATATTGTTCAAAACAAGTAGATCATTAACTAACAGTAAGAAATAGTTTTCCTAAAGTAAAAATATTTATATCAATTTAGGGATTGGAAAAGGTTTAGTTGACTAGTTTCCAAATATTTTAAAAAATTGTTTGCATTTTTATTGCCAACATTGCTTTAGCTTTTTTGAATATTTCATTAACTAAACTATTAACATAAAGAGAAATTTAATTTTCTGAGATTAATATCAAAATCCTCTTCCAACATCCTACTGTGATGACCCTTTATGAATGTGACTTGTGATCTGAAAGACTATGACAGTTAATTTTAAATTCTGTCTAGGAGGCCCTACCAAACTGGGAAGGCTATGAGAATGGTCTTTGCAACCAACTATGTGTCTGTTATCGAAAGGTTAGGCTAGCTAAGTTTGGGGAGACTCATCTCCAGTAGGTTAGTCCTCAAGTGATGGATCTTTTTATCCACAGAACTCATGAAACCTTACTAGAGTGTAGAAGAGTTTCAGTCTCCCTCAGTGGACAGGATATTCACAGCAATGAAATCTATAATACAAGAATTTTGAATTTGAAGAGTATCTTAATTTCTTTTAGAGTTGGCATAATGGATAACTATCAGTGAAATGAAACTAAGATAGCAAAAGTGCATGATGAATATTTCTTATAATAAAGTGAAGAAAAATCAGTATATATAAGTGTACTTTAATATAATGCCGTTTTTACTTTCAGTCTTTGAAAATGGACTTTTTGTAAAAAAAGAAAATACCCACAGATGTTATACTTTTAATTTTAACACCTTAGAAAAGGGCCTTATTGGAATATGTTCAGAAAAGCTCAGATGGTTGATTTTATTCCAAAACTTGTTAATTTTTCTTAAAATAATACATTTATGACATATACCTTAATTTTTATTCCATTATATTTGTATGTTTTCAGATGTCAAGGTTAGAAAGTTAGATACTTTAACTTTCCTTTACCTTTTTTTGTGATTAATCATAATGAAAACTAAAATGCTCACTGAATTTATTGGAGATGGATTACAGTAGTAATTGAAATCACATCTAGCCTTGAAACTTTTTAGAAGACTATTCTCAGTGGAGAAAAAATCCCTGCAATGTTGATTGTTGATAGGTTTATGTCTTTTTCAATCCCAAAAGATAATACAGAATAATATCTCTTGAGAAGTGAATGGAGACTACTTTATCCTTAAGCACCTGTGACGCCATTAATGTTTTTGTTCACAATTCATGAAAACCATCTAGCAGTTTATCAAGGATGTGCCATGATGATATAGTTCCTGACCTTGGACCCCCCCAGAGGTTTCTGTTCTGAAAGTCACTTTGGAAAGGGCTGCTTGCCACTTGTCTCCTGAGACTTTTCACAGATGTTACCAATTAATAATTCATCCTAATTTTAGTGTGTTCCCCTCCCAACTAAAAAAGATCTATATTTTCCTTTAGAGAAGGAAATCTGTTTTTAATATGGTATTTCTAAAGGAGATTTGCTAGAGAATTATATGCTGACAGCAAATATTGAATTTTTGTATCATTAAAATTAAATGGTTATATAAACATCTTTATAAGAGTTACAGGAAGTACTTACAGAATGTGTACATCAGAACTCAAATCTAGGGATAATTTACAAATTTTACAAGTTTAAAAGTCTCATCTTGTATTTTATATTAAACTATTACAATGTCTCTTTTTACATGTCCTTAGCTATCAAAATAATTCAGAAAAGGCTTTATGTTTGTATTTGGCATCCAAAATGAAATGTTACAGAATGAAAATTCTCAAGGGCAAAAGTAATTGACAATGGACTAATGGAGTCCATTGAGCTCTGAAAGCAGTCTGGTATTTACCAGTTGCAGTTCAATTGTCTAATGCTATCAAGAAGCAATCACTTAGCTATTTTAGAATAGTATGGCTGGCTGTCTTGTTGAGTTCCAGGGCCAGCTGCATCCACTTCTGGCTGTGCAGTCTTGAGGAAAGCACTTTTGTTATGTGTGTGACATTATTTTATGTGCATGGGGGTCAGAGTGTTGTTGTTCGGTTGCTTCAGGTGTATCCAACTCTTCATAAACCCCTTTTGGGGTTTTCTTGGCAAGGAGACAGGAGTGCTTTGCCATTTTCTTCTCCAATTCATTTTATAGATGAGAAAAGAGAGGTGGACAAGGTTAAGTGACTTGCCATGGATCGCACAGCTAGTAAGTGTCTGAGGCCAGATTTGAACTCATAAAGATGAGTCTTCCTGATTCCAGGCCTGGCATTCTATTCACAGCACCACCTAGCTGCCCATGGTGGGTCAGAATATCCTGTCACTAAGTGTGTGATCTAAACTTGCTCTTTAAGACCCCCAAAATGGTGGCATGAATAGAACTAACCATGTGTTGATCTTATGGAACTATTCCTGAAGCTTCTCTGTTTTTAGATGGAGAATGAAGTTAGGAATAATATTAATGTATGTCATTGGTTTATTATGAAAATTTGCTAACGAAAATGATAAAGTACTTTACAATTCAGAATGAAATTAAAAAATCTTTTAATGATAATGATAATTATTCATCAACAACACACCTGGCCAATTGGGCCATGCAGAACAGAGGAATGGAAGCGTCTCTGAGACCCATTCCTCAAACCCTGTCCCAAGTAAACATGTGATTTGATTGCCCATTTCTGAGCTACAAACAGATATTGATAACAAAGTTACCTAACTCTTTGTTATAAGCACTGGCAATTTGGACCTTTAATGAAGCAAGAGGTACAGAGGTTGGGAGAGGGGAACATCTCTTAATGTTTCTCATAAATTTTACTAGTTGCAGACCTTATAGAATGAGCCACTTAAGGGTCAGAAATTTGGGTAGCTCACACATGTGTTCAGAACTTGCCACAAACTGCCTCTTTATTCAAATTCATTGCAGATTTTTTTTAATTTTAAAAAAGTTAGAATACATACTAAATTCTCATGATAGTAGCTTTCCATTTTCACTATCCATGTCATTTACTTAACCTAAATACAGGAAACTTCCTTCCCTGGGTAGTTCCACCTAGTATTGGAAGGAAAGTCTAATAAGAATGCAGATTTCACCAAAGGTTAAGTAGTTCCTTTGAGGCCTAGCTATCATTGATCCACACAAAAGTTTGGGGGCACAGTCTAGAACTTGAGAGTGAAATGAGTGGCTTTCCCTGAATGATCTTCTAAGGTCTCTTTCAGCACTAATGTTCAATGGCTATGTAAGTAGTGACTAGGAATGAACTGTCAATGGCAGCAGGCTTTCCAAAGGCTCAAGAATATCTCTAGGGAAACTACAGCCATGATTCTATCAGTATAAATAGGTTTTAAATTGGTAGATACCGCTTAGACAGATGTTTAGGCAAATAGGGCAGTTCGCTTTGCATCCCTTTTTAAAGCATATAGGAAGAAATAAGGAATTAAATTAAGCTTGTTAATCATATGCTTTTTAGATAAATAACCCCTCCCTGCTTTATGAATATTTCAAATAAGATTAAATTAAAGTAAGACACTGAATGTATGGAATAAGTCAGTTCCAATTACTTTCTACCAAAAATATAAGAATATGGTTTAGATAATAGGATAGGGAAGAAATTAAGATTGTTAACTATGTCATTTTAAAATAAATGACCTATTACAGCTTTATGAATTTATGAGACAAGCTCAAATTAAAGAGACAAAGCATAGGAAAAAAAAGAGCCAATTCTTATTCTTTCTACCAAACAGAGTTTTGCTTTAGATATATTGGTTTAGTCACACTAGCAAGAAAAAAAGCACTATAAACATAAAATATGTTTTGTATCACTCTGACATTTCTTGAGGAGCAGTTGGAGAGAAGCTCTTATTTTCCCCTCTGCCCTGTTGTCTAGACATTCCCCTGGAGAGAATTCTGAAGACTCTTAGTCCTCTGGATAGTCCCTCTGCTGTTGCCTTTCAGGAAGTCAGACTTGTGTCACCCAGAAAGCCCCTATCTCTTGAGAGATAGACTATGTTGTTTATTAAGTATTGTTCACTTTCTTCTGGTCTGCACTTTTATTATTTGAGCTGGTTTAGTCCATTAGAAATGATTTTACTTCTTTTTGTCTTTAGGGAAAAACATAGCTATGATTTAGAAATGTGAAGTGACCTGGAATGACTAGAACTAGGTTCTTGTTCCCTTCACATCCTGGGTCTGTCTCTTCATCAAAGTTCCAGAGATGATCTCTATGAGGAAGGCAATAAAAGAGGCCCAGAACTGGCTATGACTCTTTATTTTTCCAAGGCCTGTGACTGTGATGGATGAAAGGTTTGAAACCCACAATGAACAGAGAGTTGGTAGCTTATGTAGTCAGTATTTCAAAAAGATTAGAAATGCTATTTCAGCTCTTCCCTAAAATACTCCTCTTTACTAATACTTTTCTTTTTCTCATCCCCACAGGAATATTATGACAAAGGAGATTACATCATCAGAGAGGGGGAGGAAGGAAGCACCTTTTTCATTTTAGCAAAAGGAGTGGTAAATATGATGGTCATCAAAATAAAACCAAGCAAATAACTGTTATGTGCTATTTTTAGCACATATAAGATAGCCTTTTAAGGATAAAACAAATTGGCATTGACATACGCACCATCTATCAGACAGAATCAGCCCTTCCCCCTACCAGCCCATTCTCAGCAGTTTTATCCAAATGGCAGAAGAAGTGGACAGGAGACATTGTAGCAATTAGCCATGCCCCCCTGGAGGCTTTAAATAGTTGTGCTCTGGGAGTTCAAGGGAGAAGACCCAGGAAAGTGAGAAGGGGCTGGGAGGAAAGGGATGTTATTATCTTAACTGAACTGCCAGGAAATAAACTACTCCCATATATACAGATGTGGAAACTGAGGCCCAGTGAAGTTTAAGTGGGTTGTCCAGATTCTGTCATTGTAACTCATGAACTGAGATTCTCTGACTAAATCCTTTACACACCCCTGCCTAACACAGAATCGTTCCCCTACTGAGGGGGTTAGGCAACCAGTTGTCCTCCCTACTCTGTTCTTGAAATTCTAAGGCTACTTGAGCATCTAGGGGAAGAAGGTCTATTCTCTATTCATGCACTATCCATGAGAAGAATGTGCATGCTGGATAGAAAAATCAATAGTTGCTCTCCTCAGTCCTGGTCCATTGGTCATGGCACCTTGAAGGAGAGAGGAAAACACTCCATTCATCCATTCAAAAGTTCATTTTGACTTCCTGCCAAGATGCTCTCTGAACAGAATGTAGGCCTTCTACTTTCCACCTATTCCAGCAAAACCCTAAAGTTCTCGTGAGATGAAATAATGATCCGAAATCTAATAAGGAACTATACACAGTGGCTTCTTCTACTCCAGAACTGCACAAAAAGTTAGGCAGAAGTCCCATGGTGAAAGAAAAGGGGTCCTCTCCAGCAAAGCCAACCAGCTTGATCGGAGCTGGGTAGTTTACAGGGCTCTGTATGCAAAGGCTCCCCTGAGAAAGTCTCAAGGTTGTCTGAAAGTTCCAGGGTGGGGACCTTGGAAGCCTTGAGGAATGACAGCAACTGGAACTACCTAGGACTAGGTGCTCTGAGGTTCTTAGCACTCTGTCCCAAGACACCAGAGAGGGCCCTGAAGATCCAGCTCCAAAACTCTCAGAGATTCAGAGGGGGTCTAACCTAGAAGGTCAGCACAAGAACTCGGGGGACCCATAGTGAGACCACGTTGGACTAATTGCACCACCCAAAATTTTTTACAGCAAGGAACAGAGCCTTTTCCTGGGATAAAGGTCCAAATTAAGGACTAAAGTTGGAAAGTAAATCAAAGAAAAACACTGACCAGTATAAAAAATGTTGCAAATCTAACTCAGTTTAAAATTACAAATGGAAACTCAAAGGGAAAAACCAGATTTTCCACAAGGACTACATAAATGCCTAAATTAAGCAGGATAAAAAAAGTCTTGGAAGAAAGAATTAGAAGAATAAGATTAGAAGAAAAAAGTAAAACTTTATGCAAGAAATAGAATCCCTGAAAACTAAAATAGATCAAACAAAAATTAATGACTTCATGAAATAGAAAAAAAACACATAACCAAATTTAAAGATTTCCAAAAAAATAGAAAAAAATGTAAGATATAAATGTAAGATATAAAAAAAAACTGACCTGGAAAAGGAATCAAGGAAAGAATTTTAATAATCACAGAATTCCCTGAAATCCATAATAAGAAAAAAAGCCTGCATACTCTATTTCAAGAAATCATAAATGCAAATGTCCCAGATCTAGTAGGACCAGAAAGCAAAGATAAAGAATTAACTCATCATCTCCCATATCAAAGAAAAAAAGTATTGTCAGCGTCCAGAAAGAAGCAGTTCAAGTACTAGGGAACCACAGTCAGGATCAGCATCATCGAGACCTGGCAGCTTCTATTAAAAATCCAGAGGAAATCTTGGCATGCAGTGTTACAGAAGGCAAAAATAAATAAATAAATAAATAAATGATGGAGCTTGAATGGAATGGACGACTCTAGAGCATTTCTGATGAAAAGATCAGTGCTGGGTAGGGATATCAAAATGAAAATACAAGAGTCCAGGAACACCTAGAAAAGTAAATTTATTTGAGCAATTGGAAGGAACTGTATAATTCATTGATATTATGATAATATGATAATTCCCCCAACTGTGTGATAATCTTTCCCCGCAATGAGGACCTTAATATCTTCAGAAGGTATTGAGGGAGTTTTAAAATTAAAAACTAAGGTACTGGGGATACACTGGTTCAGTTCTGAGGGTTTTGAGAAGAGAAAGAGTAAGGAGGATAAAAGGAGGAACACCCCAGTGTAGAAAGTGGGTACAATTGGCTACTTCTCATAATTGAGATATGTGAGAAGAAAGATATACAAATGTGGAGAAAGAGGTAGGCATCAGATGAACCTCATTCTTATCTGAAGTGGACAAAGGAGGGTGGAATACACATGGAGATGGGTGTGGAAGTATATCAGACTCAACAGAGAAACAAAGAGATATAGGGAGGGATGTGTGTTGAAAGAGCAAAACAGGAAGTTTCCTGACTCTTAAGGAAGATGGAAAAGGGATGGGGAGGAAAGAACTGAAATCTAAGGGAGGGTCTTGATCCTGAAAGGGGACTTGGAAGAGGAGAAAGAAAGACATAAGACTCTTAGAGTGTTGGTGAATGGCTGAACAAATCGTGGTATAATAATGTAATGGAATATTATTGTGTTGTAAGAAATGATGAAAGACACGGTTTTGGAGAATCCTGCATATTATGAACTGATATAGGGAAGATTGCAGAACCAGGAGAATAATTAAAACAAAGACAACAATATTGTAAAGAAAAACTAATTTAAAAGACAATAGATATAATCAAAGCAGTGTGCAGCCCTGACTCCAGAGGACCTATGATGGAGTACGTTACCTCCCTCCTAGCACGGAAATGATGAACACAAGGTACAGAGACACTTTTTTGTGGACATGATCATTGTGTGGATTAGTTTTGCTTGGCTAGGCTTATTTGTGATGAAGACTCCCCTCCCTCCTTTTTCTTTCTCTAGGATGATGGAGGAGGGATAGGAGGGGATGAAGAAATAGAAGGAGGGCTAATAGCAGTAATGATGATGCCAACAAAGAGGTGTCATTGAGCCTTTTTAAAAAATGTGCAAGAGAGAACAGAGAAATTCTGAAGGAAGTGCAAATGAGGACAGTTTTGAAAGTAACATGTAAAACCTGTACTTTTTTTTTTTAAAAAGCATATTGTATGAAATTGAGATTTGCAGTTTCCAAATAGAATCCTCTTTTTTTCTGTGTATTTGGAAATTCTCTTTTTTTTTTTTAAAAAAAAAGATTAAAATGAAAAAAAACCCTTGTCAGTTTGAGAGAGTTTGAGGCACACTTAAGGGAAACAGAGGCACATACCTCAGACAGACACATGTAAGAAAGGCAATCACTTAGGGAAGAAAACTGCTTTGGGAAACAAGACCCCTGGAAAACAAGAAGAGAGCTGGATATAGAGAGTAGCTGATTATGGAAAACCAATTGAGCAAGCCACCCAGCAAAGATGCTACATCTAAGAGCAGGGAGGGGAGAGTGGAGCAGCACATGGGCTCTGCAAAGGGGAAAAGAACAGGTCCTGTTAATGCAAGGAGTTACTTGTCATTGTCACACATGTATCCCACTACCTGTGCCTTCTAAGTCTGAGCTCATATTTCCTGAGTATCCTGTGTGTATTTGTAGCAGAATGCCCTAGCTTTATTGCTCTGCCACCTTAGTCTTTGCTAAGAGCTACTACTGGTTGATCATTAATGGGAATCACATTTAAGGGAATTGATGAACTATGTCAGAAGTATAGATCCACAGCATTGCCCCGAGAACCCAAGGGAACCCAGCCTGCCACTGCAACAGCAAATTGAAGGAGTATTCTGGGGAGGGGGAAGGGAATGCTACCATTTAGAAGAAGGAAATTAGACCCGACAACCTTTAAGACCACTTTGAGCTCTAAATACATGATTCCCATATTAGCAGCAGGGTAAAGGAGCTTCTCTGCCAAATGGCTGTGGCTGTTGGAAGAAGTTATATGATGAAAGCTGACCTTCATTAATAAATACAGGTTAAAACTCAAGATTTTTTTCTTTTAACTGAAAAGTTTAAATTGACTCATATTCCAGTTCAACTTTTACCCTAATATGTCTATAGTAGAGTTACTGTCCCCCCTTCTCCCATATATATGTGTATGTATATTATATTCTCTAAGTATATCTAATATATGTACACATAATTATATCTATTTAGTTATGATGAAACATGGAGCCTCTGGTTCTCTATTTTGTCAGCCTTTTATTTTTTTGTGGTCTTCTACCATCTCAACAATTGCATTTTGTTCATTTTCTATGAAGGGAAAAGATTAACACAAAGAGAGATGGAAATATTCAGTTTATTGGAGAGATAAATAGTTGGGGAGAAAAGAGAAAGATGGCTGTATTTGAGGTGATTGGGTGATGTGACGATGTTCAGATATGCAAAATGCACCTAAGTTCTCCATGGGTTTATATAGATGTCATGTCATCATAACGAAATGAACTACACCTCAGTTGTAACCAAATCACAGTCTATACATACAAATGATGTCATCGCCTAACACAAGCACTCTCATTGTGATGACAAAGCATTTTGGCTCCAAGTAATGAGTGTGGGTTAGGAGGTGGTAGAAGGGATCTTAAGGGATCTTTAAGTATCTCTTTTTGAAAATGATGGAGCCTAGGTCCCTGCCAGAGAAATTTAGTTAATGTCTAAAAGGTTATCTAGGTAGTAAATTGGAGTTAAGGTTCCAACACAAGTCCTCTGACTTCAAATCCAGTTCCCATTCCACTGTAATACTCTTCCAACAATTGGTAACTGCAATTTTAGCAAACACCTATTAAAGCCCTACTGTATACAGGGCACTGTGTAGGGTGCTTGGGCTCATACAAGGTTCAGGTGAGACATAGCCATTGGCTTCATAGCACCTCCATTCAAATAGGGAGATAGACACAAATACATAAAATTATGATATAAAATAATATTCATTAAGGACACTGTGAAGGTGGAAGCAAAGTGTTAGATTGAAGTTGTGGGTGGAAAGTCTTTATTCATCAGGTGGATCAAGTAAGTATTTATGGAGAAGATAAAGTTTGGATTTTAAAGGATGGAAGGGAATTCAATAGGTGAAGGGCATAGGAAGAACATTCTAGGCAGAAGAAATAGTGTGGGCCGAGGCCTGGACCTGGGGAAGTGAAAGCCGGGCACATTTAGATGACTGAGTAAGCTCATTTGGTAGAGCTTAGAGCATTTTTCAGGAATAGCATGAGATTAGACTGAAAAGGTTGAATGACCCCTGATTATGGAATGCCTTGAATGTCAAGCAGAAAACTTAAAATTTACATGATATGCAACAAGGAGACACTGAAGGTTTTTTGTTTTATTTTATTTTTTTTTTAAGCAAAGGAAGGATAAAAACCGTTCTAAATATAAGAAAATATGATGATTGGATTGGGGGCGAGGAACACTCAATTGACATTTTTTTTGTCTCCCTCAATTACACAATGAAGAAAGGAAACCTTATTCTTATACTTGAGATCTATGTAGTACTGTGATCCTGAAGGTAATGAATATGGTAAGGTCTTCCTCTAAAAATATGCTTTGTTGAACATCAGAAACTTCATACAGGAGAAAAACTTAATGAATGTAGTGAATGTGGGAAGGCCTTCCTTTGGAAGAGAAATTTTACTCAACATTGGAGAATTCATACTCGAGAAGAAACCTTTTGAATATAATGAATGTGAAAAGACCTTCTGCCAGAAAACAGATTCTTGAACATCAGAAAATTCATGCTGGAGAGAAACCCAATAAATGTAATGAATGTGAGATCTTCGGCTGGAAGACAATACTTACAGGTCACCAGAGAATTCATACTGGAGAGAAAACTTATGAATGTAGTAAATATGAGAAGGCCTTCTGCCAGAAGACAGGAGTGATACTGGAGTGAAACCATGTGAATGTAATGGATGTGAGAAGGTCTTTAGCTAGAAGACAATACTTAACTGATCACCAGAGAATTCATACTGGAGAGAAACCATGTGAATGTAATGAATGTGAAAAAACCTACAGCTAGAAGATAGGACTTAATCAGCATCAGAGAACTCATACTGGAGAGTAACCATATGAGTTCAATGAATGTAAGAAGGCCTTCAGCTGGAAGACATGATTTAATGATTATCAGAGAATTCACACTGGAGAAAAACCATATTGATGTAATGAATGTGGGGAGATTTTCAGAGTTCATACTGGAAAGAAACAATTTGTATGTAATGAATATAAGAAGACTTTCATCTGGAAGACAAAATTTATTGAACATCAGAAAGTTGATTTAGAAGAGAAGCCTTAGGAAGGTGATGAATATGAAAAGGGCTGTCAAGTGGAGCTCAGATTTTACTCAACATCAGAGAATTTACGCGGGAGAGAAACCTTATAAATGTAATGACCATGAGAAGGCCTTCAGATAGAGCACAGAACTTAGGGAAGACCAGGTAATTCATACCAGAATGAAATCATAGATGTAGATGTTGTCACGGCTTTCCTGGAAAAGGAAGAGCAGCCTATAAAACCTCAGATAATTCACATGGGACAGAAAACTAATAGTGGGTTTTCCTAGATACAAGTTGCTTAATCATTATCAGTAGATTCATAGAGGAAATAACTATGACTGAAGTAAAATTGTGAAGATCTCCTTTGAGAGTAGACATAGAATTCGGATTGAAGAAAAGCTGTGGTAATATAATATCTTAGAAATTTAAGGAAAACAGGATTTCAATCCAAGAAATTCCCACTGAAAATTAACACATTTAAACTAATTGTAAATTCATATAAATAAAACACATCCCTGTCTCATTTCCTGCGAAAAGTTACCTAGGGACCCTTGAATTAACTCCCACACTCCCCACTGTACTAATTGGGGAATGATGTGAGTCAAGACACTGGAGAAGACCTACTATAGTTGAAGTTAACTTTGCCTCCAAATAGATTTATCTGGGAAATAGCTATAGGCCTTTTGGTCAAGGTAGATTTTTAAGACTTTGGTGAAGTAGCTCCTGAGGTGGCTTTCTTACTTACTGCTTTTAATTTCTTTGCTGGCAACTTTTACCTGCTTTCATCTTCTGGATTGCTTTTTGTCACTTTGTATATTACCTTTTGCAGGGGATTGTTGGATATTTTTTTTTATTGAAGGGATTGTTTATCTGAATTCCCAGGCTCTAAGCCATTACATCAGGCATGGGACCTCAGCTAGAACTTGTGCGACAACATTAAATCATGAAATTTAGAATTGGAAGGGACCTCAGTTATCTCATCCTACCCATACCAGAAAAAGAATCCTCATTACAACATCCTAGACGAGTGGCCACCCGTTTTCTGCTCGAAGGCCTTCAGTGAGGAGGAATGCACTAACTTCTAAAGGCGTCTCCTTTAACTTCTAGACAATTTCAGAATTTTTTCCTGACATTAAGCCTATATTTGACCCTTTGTGATACTCATCTATTGTTCCTGGTTATGCCCTCTAGGGTCAAACAGAACAAATTTAATCTCTCTTCTACATTATAGCCCTTTAGATTATTGAAGAAGAGGATCTTATCTTGTTCCTCTATCCCCACCTTCTCTCCTGGTCTTCTCAGTAAACATCCTCCATTCCTTCAGCCACTCCCCATGCCACATGGGTTCAAGAGTTTTTATCATCATGATTGCCTTTATCTATGGCCAGATTACTTCTCGATGGATTTCATTTGGTGCCTAGGAAGGTTATATTATAACATATGTCTCATCTCCCCAGAGACAGTGGGGCAATTAACCCTGAGAATTCCAGGGGAGTAAAAAACAAACAAAAAACCTGGGACCTGTACTATAGGACCCCAGAAAGATTGATATTTCATTGACCTGATTGTCTGGGATATTCTGGATCAATTCTGAACTATCCTAGAATTTAACTGAACTTCTGGTGGCCCTAGAATGAAAGATAAATAAATCAGGGTGATCATTCTTATTTAATTAACTGGAAAGGGTGAAAAGGGATGTGTCATTTTTAATACACTTAAAAAAATCTTGAGCTAACTGACATGGTTTCAATATATATTATCAGAAGATTCAGCTTAGTATTGAGATTCATTTCTCAGCCAAAATGAGTCAATATAGCTGTCAAGATTCTATAGATTTACCTAGAGGTGAGATTAAATGGCATGACTTTTTGCAGTTGAGCCTTAATGGGCATTTGTAGCCAGCTGTTGTCCCACAATTCTGGATGTGACACAAGCAGCAAGTTGTATTAAGAAACCTCCCTGCCTTGCTGTCCCATTACTGGGAAAACTTTCCAATCAACCACGTGAGAAGGTTTTCCTTAAGTTACTGAATAGATTTATAAATCGCATTTCTTATCGTAGCCTTCCATTTCCCCAGTAATATGATTTTAATGAATAAACAAATAATCTTTTAATATATTTGTAGCTAATATGTGTATCTCTAAAGTTAAAATTTAGACTCACATAAAAATTCCATAGGAACCAAAAAAGCCCTCCTTATGTTTGTTGTTAGAAGATAAGCATCTAGAACCCCATTGTTATTATGTATATTCACCAGCACCTGGGGTTGTGGAGGAAGGAATATTCATTTTTATATACATTCCTGAGCCTGTTTGTCCTGACATTCCCTTTTTTTCTATTTCCTATCGTGCTTAATAAGTACTTTTTGACTTGACGTGAGTCTTGTGCCATACTAGAGCTGTCATCAGAATTTGTAAATGACTTCAAAGAACATTTGTTGAATGCCTACTATGTGCTCAGCATGCCTACCTCTTTTATGGATATCAGAATAATTAAAACATGAGTTTGGTGAACTTCTTTTGTTTTATTGCTGCCCAGGTGAAAGTCACTCAGAGTACTGAAGGCTACGATCAACCTCAGCTGATTAAAACACTGCAAAAAGGTGATTACTTTGGAGAAAAGGCTCTCATCAGGTTGGTACACTGTTTGGGAATGATATTTCTACATATTTTTTTAAAATGAAGTTCTATTTTTTAATTAACAGAAATCTACTTCTCCCTCCTACACCCATCCCACTTGAAAAAAGAAAAACAAAATCCTTGTAACAAACATGCATAATCAAGCAAATGTATGTATGTATAATATATATTGTATATGAATATTACATGTACACATATATACATACAGACATGTCTATCTATCCATCTATCCATCCATCCATCCATCCATCTATCTATCTATCTATCTATCTATCTATCTATCTGTCTGTCTGTCTGTCTGTCTGTCTGTCTGTCCGTCTGTCTGTCTGTCTGTCTATCTCATCTGTCCATCTATTTATCTATCTATCTATCTATCTATCTATCTATCTATCTATCTATCTATCTATCTATCTCTTTATCCATCACATTCTGCAGCCTGAATCTATCACCTCTCCTCCATGGCTGATTATTGCATTGATCAAAATTCTTTGAGCCTTCAAACTACACATGCTTTTAAAGTGTTGTTACTATACAAGTTGTTCTCATAGTTCTGTTCATTTAATTTTTCACCAGTTTATACAAGTCTCCAAAATTGTTTATTTTTATAGTAATGTTGTTATTGTATAAATTGTTCTCCTGATTCTGCTCATTTTATTCTGCATTAGCTCACACAGTTCTTTCCACGTCTCTTTGAAATTATCTATTTCCTCATTTCATACTGCACAGTTGTGTCCCATTGTGTTCATATATTACAATTTGTTCGATTGATAGATATTCTCAATTGATAGACATTCTCTTAGTGTCCAGTCTCCTGCCACCACAAAAGAGCTGCCATAATATTTTTCGTACATATACGACCAGTTCCTCTTTCTTTGGCATACAGCCCTAGAAGTGGTATAACTGGGTCAAGGGGCATGCACCATTCTGTAACTTTTTGTGTATAATTCAAAATTGCTTTCCAGAATGGTTAGACCCATTCATATCTCTACCAATACAGCATCAACATGCCCATTTTCCCAGAGCCCTTCTAACATGTGTTATTTGATTTTTTGGTCATCCTTGCCATTCTGATGGTTGTGAGGCAGAATCTCACAATTGCTTTGATTTACATTTATCTAATTATTGGAGTATTTTTCATATGATTATAGATAGCCTGGGTTTCTTCTCTTGAGAATTGCTTACTCATATCTTTAGATCATTTATCAAGCAGGGTATAGATCTTATTCTTATAAATTTGTATCAGTTCCATATATAGATAGATAGATATAGATACTACATGTATGTGTAGATAGATAAAGATATAAGAAATGATACCTTTATCAGAGAATCTTCCTGCAAAAATTTCCCTAGCTAATTTTTTTCCTTTTAATAGTAGCTTTGTTGGATTTGATTGTACAAAAAACTTTTAAACATTATGTAATCAAAATTAGCCATTTTATCTTCTGTGATCCTCTCTATCCCTTGCTTGGTTGTGAAATTTTCTTCTATCCAATAGACCTGCTATTTCTTAAATGTATTTCCTATATCAGATTCTTTTTTATGAAGTGAACCAATCTAATTTGTGCAAAAATTTTGTTTCTGTTTAACCCAAACCAGTAAATATTGCAAATTTAAATTAAATTTTATACATTTTTTTCAATTGATTTGATCTTAGAATAATCTAGTTTTGTACAGGAGATGAAACAGGGGCAAATGACTAAATGAACACAAAGGTGGTGAGCTATTGGAAGGGACTAAGAAGTGCTCCTATGCATACATCCTTTGACACTTAATAGCTATGTGGTCCTGGTCAACTTTTTTTCATATTCTTTGACCGTATATCTATTGGAGAATGGCTTTTGGTCATATATAGTTCTTTTAATTGCCTACATATCTTACATATCAGATCAGAGATATTTGATAGAAACGACTTTTTCCTGACAATTTTTCCTTTTAACCTTTGATAATTTAGATTGTTGATGGTATTAAACAATCTGAAAAAGATTTTTCAAAGCAAATTGAATTTTTTTCCTCAAGGCTATATGTATTTCAAATCTGTTACTTAGAGTATGCAATTTAACACTGAATTTATGCTACCTATTTTTCATTTGCCATGGGATCTGAAATAAAAATACATTATGCACCAACCAATTTATCTATAAGCGTATATTAATTGTCTACTTTGTGCCAAGCTTCGTGCTAGGTGCTGAGAATAAAAAGACAAAAATTAAATTGTTCCTGCCCTCAAGGAGCTTATATTCTGTTTGGATGAGACAATACATACATACAGACAGACAGTCAGATGGAGAAATAGATAGGTAGATATTAATACATAAAGATAAATACCAGATAAATTTGTGGAGAGAGAAGCAGTTTGGGGGAGGAGTTGAGGAAAGGTCTCATACAGGAAGTGGTGTTTGAGCTGAGTTTTGAAGGAATTTAGGGATTTCCAGCAGCAAAGATGAGGAGAGGATACATTCTAGTCATGGGAGAGAGCTTGTAAAAGTAGAGAAATGTCTGTGAGAGACAGGAAGAAGCCACTTTGGTTGTACTGAACATATGCCCAATCTGAATTTAAGCAGATTTAATTTCAATTGTGGTTAACATACTTTTCATGTAAAGCCTATGAATCAGATTACCAAGGTTTGAATTACCTCAGAAATTTTCAAAGATGCTGTGATTTTAATGCTCCCTAGAAAAGGAATATATCTTCTTTGGATACTTAAAAAGGAAATTTGTCATATATTTTAGCTAGGTTGATTTTAATTATTCCAATGAAGAATATGATTTGACCCTCTTGTAATGGCCAAACAACCCCCAAAGCCATTTCAGTGTCACAAAGCTAAAGCCAGAGAGAAAGAAAATGCCAGCAAACAGTGTTATTTGCTTTTTTGTTTTGTCACTACTTAAAGCTACTGTTGTTCACCCTGTCAGAATGGCTTTCTTTCTATTTCTAAGGTTGGACACAAACTTACCTCAGGGGTGCTTTTAGAATCTATTAAAATAAATCCTTAGGGTTTACATAGTGATTTCAAAAATAAACTTCATAAGCTCTCAAGATTTCATTCAAAGTACTGTTTTCTCATAAGAACTCAGAGGCCTGCCTCTGTTTTGTAATAGGAATTTACATGTCAGACACACGACCCACAAGCTAAGTCTGAAATCAGCATTCCTGCAAATTACTATGTATCGGTTGTGGATGAGCTACCCTCCTTATTGCCAAGAAAGGCTTTTAAGTTTCTTGCTGTTTTATTATAGCAAGCTTCTAATGAGTATGAAAGAACAGAGGTGGTGTCACTTGGATACAAGGCTTCTGAGTGATGATAGCACGTAGTGCTCAAGGAAATACAGGCTGCATTGTTTGGAGACATGGGAAAGAAATCTGCTTCCCTAGAGAGCATAGGGTTGTCTGTCCACTTCCCACATCCATATGTGCTCTTCTGGGGGTCACCTTAGGATGGTGACTCTCAGAATGGTGAACACTCATATATTTGTGTTTACATTACTGAATGTAGCGGGAGCATCTTTATTATTTGGGTAGCTTTATTGGAGTCAGTCTGTCATGGTCAAGAAAGAGTCAGAAAGATGTGGGTTCATTTCTCTTATCTGATGCTTGCTAACTTTGGGACCATGAGTCACTTAGACTCTCAGTGTCAAAGGCAACTTTCTCAGACTATCAGTTGCAGATCAATTGCTTATCTGCATTGATTTAAGGAGTTTCCACACCCGGAATTCCTTGTACCAATAGAATCACAAAACTGGACCAAAGATAGAATAGGTAGGAAGGTGGGGAGGTAGATTGGGGGGTGAATGGATGGATGGATGGATAGACACATGGATAAGAATCAAACATATAGATACAAATGTCTCGATTATTATTATATTATTGAAAGTCATAGTGGAGGCTCCTAGCATCTGAAAAAGGGAATACTCATGAATGAAGAACACTGCAGACAGAAGTAGACATTTAGTGAAATTCTTTTACCCAGTACTTGTAATACCAAATAATCAATCATGTATCCTTTGTCATTTATTGATTGAAAGTGTTATAACAGAGATATTATTGCTTAGGGGACATTGATTGGTGCATTTGTCATATGTATTTCTAACTTCTTAGCAGAAGTGAAAGGTGTCTTTTTTTCCCCTCAACAGTGATGACGTCAGATCAGCTAACATCATCGCAGAAGAAAATGATGTGGCATGTTTGGTTATTGATCGAGAGTGAGTACCCTCCTATTGTTGGAGAAAGGCTATCTCTGATGCAGGAATCCTTGTTCTTATCTTTTTCCAAGAGGAAATTCTTCCCCTGCATCACCACTTAAAAATCCTGATCCATATTCTCATCTACAAGTCAATTCTCCAGTTCAAAATGTCTAATTGGCAATTGTTGTTGTGGGACTGAAGCTCAGGGAAGAGAGTGGGTCTTGATAAAAAGATGTGTGAGTCACTTGCATAGAGATAATAATTAAACCCTGGCTCATGAAATTACCAAGGGAGAAAGGACAGAAGGAGAAGAGAGTGTAGGACAGAAGCTTAGGGTACACCCACAGTGAGGGGTCATGTCACAGGGTTGGGGAATCTGCGGTCTTGAGGCCACATGTGGCCCTTTAGGTCCTCAAGTGTGGACCTTTGACTGAATCCAAACTTTACATTCTGGGAATGTTCATGTTCAGTCAAACGGCCTCACTTGAGGACCTAGAAGGCCCCATGTGACTTTAAGGCCATAGGTTCCCTACCCCTGGATGATATGGATAATAAGCCAGCAAGGAGACAGAGAAGGAGTGGTCAGGAAGGATAAGCATCTTGAAGACCCAGAGTAGAGAAAGTGTGCAGGAGGAGAGAATGGTCAACGATGCCAGATGCAGTAGATATGTAGAAGAAGGTGAAAAGTGAGAACATGCCATCAGATTACAATAAATATCAGATTAAAATAAATAAATACTAAAATATCATTGGTAACTTTAGAGAGAGCAATTTCAGTTGAGTTGATGGATGGGGTTAGAAATCATATTGCAAAGGTTTGAGTAGTGAGTGGGAGAACAGGAAGCAAAGGCATCACGTGTAGACAGCTTTTTCAGAGTTGGACTGAGAAAGGGAGGAGCCATTTAGGGTGACAGCTTCAGGGTCTAGTGAAAGTTGTTTTTTTTTTTTTTAAAGAATAGGGAAGATCTGAGTGTGTCTGATGGCATTAGATAGGAAGAGTTTGAAGATTTGGGAGTATATAAATAACTATAATATGAGGTCGAAGTGTGTGGGTGTCATTTGAGAGATAGGAGCGCCATGTGGAGGAAATTTCAGAGAATAACCCAATGAAGGAGTTTCGAAGGTGAGCAGTGATATACTTTTCCATGTTGCAGAGACATTTGAGGGGAAGGAACACTTCAGGGGATCTGGATCTGGACAGAGCATTAGAAAATATAGCATCTAATTCCTTTATTTTATAGATGACCAAGTGGATCCCCAGGGAGATTAAGAGATTTGCCCAAGGTCACCCAGGTAGTAAGTAGCTGAGCCAGGATTCAAACTCAGGCTTGAGCCTCTGAGTAAAGCGTTCTTCCCAGCTCTTTGCTACCATCCATGGAACAAAGGGAGTAGGTGACGACTTTGCACAAATACACAAAAAATTATTTGAAGTGTGGTGAGGAGAAGCAGGATGATTCAGGTCTTCATACAGACATGCAGAGTTAAGACTAAGACATTTAGATTAAATAGATGGAGACATTTTCGCATTGTCTTACCATGACATGTAGGTTTGAAGGCTCTGTCCTAAAAAGCAGGAAAGGCCTGCTTGGCATATTGGCCCACTGTTAGGCCATGTATGCCTTGTCTAAGCACCAAAATGGTAAATGTGGAGGGACTTGTCACCAGAGGGTTTGTTTGCCACCAGGTGTTAAATTTTGTTTAGCTATAGCAACTTGTGAACACTTTCTTCTAAGGCATGGTGACCTAATGGGTGGAGAGGGTACCTATCCTGATGAAATTAAGGCTTCTTAGAGTATTGGCAGAAATAAGGATATGAAGAAATGTGAAGAGAAGAATATTCTGGGGTCAGAGGGAAGAATACTCCATCCTTAATTTTCAGTGGACAAAAGCCTCATTTAGCTACACTAATGTCGTTGGCCTCTGAGATCAAATTATCCAGTAAACATGTAATAATGTGGGCTTGTTGGCAGGAATGAACGGTACCACTGCATTTCTCCTAGCCTTCAGTGGAAAAATCCAGAGGGCATCTTTACCCTCTCACTGATAACCCCGACTACTTTCTTGAACCCTGAGAACTGATTCTATGGGGTGTTCCAAAAGTTTTAGTGCAGTTTTAAGCTTTGATAGCATAGTTTGGGGACACCCCATATAATTTTGTTAGTATTCTTTGAGAGGCTGTGTAGCACATTAGTGCTACACCAGCATTAGTGTCAGGAGGACATGGATTTACACCAGCTGTGTGGGCCTAGGCAAGTACCTGAACCCCAGACAATCAACAAGGCTTTACAAGTTACAGACAATTTGAACAGGTGCATTATTGAAGGGATCTTCCAAACCGGGACTTCCCTATACCAATGAAATGAAAGGCCCAGAGCCACTGCCAAAAGAAAAACAAAATTAATGCTCTACAACTTAAATCAACTTTAAAAAAATAGCTATAATTTAATTGGTATAGGGAGAAGGGTGACTGTGAGTGTTTTCCTTTTTAGAACATTCAGTCAAACAGTTGGGACCTTCGAAGAACTCCAAAAGTACCTTGAGGGATATGTGGCGAACTTGAACCGTGATGATGAAAAAAGGCATGCCAAGTAAGTGGGAGACATTTTACCCAGAGTGGGCATCATCTTTTGGTAGCTCCCACAGAAGGGAAGACCATCTAGCTGATTGGGGTTGCTTTAGGGGTAAGAAGAGGCTTCTAATCCCCAGTCATTCCCCTGGATGCCTCTTTAGCCAGGAAATAGCATGTGAGAAATAGGAAAAAAAATCCAAATAGATTTGGAAGAGTATTATCAAATTCCCAGTGTGAGCGATGCCACACTTTCCTTGTCTGTTGATGATGCAGGAAGTGTGAAGGGAATGTTTCTGGTAAGAAGGTCCCTAAGAATAAGTTGTCTCCTTGGACTGCCATCTAATCTACTCTACCAGTATGAAATCTAGGAGTGAGAATGTCTAAGAATCAATCAACAAATTTTCAATTAATTAATATTAGTATACAATATATTATATGAGAGTATTATTATAATATAATTATTGATATATCATTATTATTAATTAATTCAACCCCTATGAGCCAGGCATTATGGTAAGTGGTAGTAAGACAAAAGAATGAAGCAATTGCTGCTCTCAAGGGGCTTACATTCTAATGAGGGAGAATGGAGTTTTCTCTCATGCTCGGGCCATCTCTACCACAAAAAAAGTATCATTAATCTCAGGAGAGCCTTAATTCTATACTCTCCTCCTAATTGTAGAGGGGAAAATAGGCTTTGTGTATCATATTTATCACACCTGAAAATGGAGGTTGAGGGAGAACAACAAAGGATTTGTTCTGAGTACTGACTGCTTCAAGGACTTAGGGCAGTGTTTTAATAATTCTAAAGAACCCAAACAGCCACCCAAAGGTAGCCTCTTTTTGAAGAATTATTCTGTATATTGCTAGAAATCAAATAGATATCCATTGTAACTAGTTAGGAGGAAAAAATAGCTTCTGTCATGTATATTGACAAGAAATTGTCTGTCACATGCAAACTATAATCTGACTTGGCCAAATTTTCATATAGAAAAGTGTCAGGTTGAGTATCTCTTGGTAGAGATGGACAAAAATGACCAGAAGTTTGATAACTCAAGATCCTATTTTGGGGAGTGGCCATCTGCTTGGCCAAAGTTGAGTGGATAAAATTCTTACTTACCTTTGGCCTTGTTTGTTTTGTTCTTATGAGGGATGAAATATCACATATGATATTTTATGACAAGTTTAAAGATACTCTGATCTCTCTAGCACCTCTCATATATGTACCCTTCTCTTCACTTACACAGTCCCTTCCTGGTTCAAATCCTTATCATCTCTCACTCAACTACTGGAATAGCTTTCTATTTATATTCCTCACTTGGGGCTTCTTCATGCTCTGAACCATTCTTTCTCCACACAGCTGACAAGACAAAGCATAGACCTAAATGTATCACTCACCCACTCCCCTCAGGAGATACTTGTGGCTCCCTAGTACCCAGAGAGTGAAAGAAACATAAACCCCTCTTTTGGGACTTAAGTCTCTTCACCTCCTGGCCTCTTTCTGCCTTTCCAGCATTCTTACATATTCCCCTCTTCAAAACACTGCAATTCTGCCATCCTGGCCTCCCTGTTGCTCTGCACACCAGATGTTTCTCTCTCTGTTCTCTCTCTCACCCATAAGACTCAGCTAAGGCACTACCTTCTAGATCAAGGGTAGAGAACCTGAGGCCTTGAGGCCACATGTGGCCTTCCAGATCCCTAAGTGCAGCCTTTCGACTGAATCCAAATTTTAAAGGCTGTAGGTTCCCCATCTCTGTTCTAGATGAAGCCTTCCTTAATCCTCCCAGATACCAAGCCCTTCTATCCAAAGCTATGTCATGCATACTGCAAATACGCTTCTATAATATACATGTTGTTTACTCTGCTAGACTCTTAGTTATTTGACCTTAGAGATTGTTTTCCTTTTGTCTTTGTACCCTCAGTGCTTAGCAAAATCCCTGGCAAATAATAGGCATTTTCATAAGTGATTATTTGTTGATTGATTTCTGTAGCACATTGTTTGATTAAAGGCATTTCCCTCCCCTCCTCTGCACTCTCCGGGCTTGAACAGGTCTCTAAAATATGGCAGAGTGGGAACCACACCATAGCACCTCTTTGATGAGCAATCAAGAAGCTTTTCTCTTTTTCTCTTTTGAGCTTACCTGAGAACATTTTGAGGCAAATGCTTTCCTGACACATTTTGCAGAAGCAGACAGAACCTATTAATGTTAATAAATGCCCAGGCCTACATGCACCAGTTAATTACTTCCAAATCACACAGCCACAACTAACAGAAAATTGAAGGCCTGAATTAGAATGAGAACATTCAGTCAAATTCCCACACATTTTTGTAAGGGAGATAATGGCAATTTGCATCCTGTTGTACAATGCTAGTACTGACAGCTCATTAGCATCCAACCCACAGCAACAAACGCTAATCGGAAAAGATGAATAACTATTTTAGAACAGCAATATTTGGAAACAAATTGAACACTTGATTTTTAATGTTTCACATAGCAATGATTATAATTATCCATAGGAAGTCATAAGATTTTATGAAAATCTCAGGTTGCCTTGGGAGGTTTTGCAGTGTGACATTCTAATGAAACAGAGGAAATCTGGTTCTGATTACACCTTTAAAATCACTGGCTCTTAAAGGTAAACTTGGCTGCTTCTTGGTGTCTTTAGACATTTTCCCCCCATTTGATCTAGCATCAAAAATGAGATTGTCTTTGCAGAAGCTCTAGGCAGTAAACCACGAGGTGAAGATAAGATGGGCCTTCACATATAGTATTATATCCTTGGCTAGCCAGAAAGAACAATTCATAATTTTACTTTTTCTCCATAGGAGATCCATGTCTGGCTGGAGGCAGACCAAAGCTCTGTCTCTAGAGATGATTCAGCTGAAGGAGAAAGTGGCCAAATTCTCCTCCTCGTCCCCATTCCAGAACCTCGAGATTGTCACCACACTGGGTGTCGGTGGGTTCGGAAGAGTTGAACTTGTAAGGGGTTTACGTTTCAAACATCCAAGAGAAAATTTTGATTTTAATATTTAATGTGCCTGAGTCCCTAAAATGAGTTTCCCTCCCACCCCTAGTATTTTACAGGACCTCAATCATCAGGTAGATTTCCATGATATAGCACATTATGCTAGACTGAAGGACAGCAATAGAATTTAGATGAACATTACACACTTGGAGGTCTACACTACAAAGTAAATGTTGCCAGTCTAGGTGTTACTGAAAGCTTCCCATAGCAGCACATCCTTTTATAATATTTAATGTGAATGGGAACACCCAAAGAGGACTGTAAGAGATCAATACAGATACAATATTTCAACTTAAAGACCTATTTCAGTAAGAAAAAAAAGGTTATTCTATAGAGGGCCTAATAGGGCTCACCTTGGAAATCTAAGGATTTCATTTATATCTCATAAGCAATATGTGTGCTACCTTTATCTCTCTCTTTCTAATATATACATACATATCATATTATATGAATATACAAATAGGCAAATATATAACATATAAATATATGTGGTATCTATCTATCTGTCTGTCTGTCTATCTATCTCCTCATCAGAACTATAGTCCTCCTTCTTAGACCATAGAGTGGGGGGCCCAGGATGCCTAGCATTGGTATTGGTTATGGAGTATAGTATGGAAAATCTTCTTTACTTGAAATGTCTGTTTCTGAGCTACTGTCTGGGTCTGGTAGACTGTATGACTGGAAGGTGGTCTCTTGGGCTTAGAATCTCCTGAGATAAATGTTTATTAGTCTCAACTTGCTCATCAGAGAGTCTGACTCACCTATTGGTAATAAGCAATTATGGTGGATTGTCTTAGAAATGCCCCCACCAGCTCCTAGAATGGTTTTGAAAGCAAGTAAGTCATCCAGTCTCTACACTACCAAGTATAAAATATTTTCCATAGATCTGCTAATTTGTTTGTTCTGTGGACATGAGAATTTCTCAGCAGAATGCTGTCACCTCATTGGAGGTGCTGATATTGAATTCAAGCATCATATTGTTATTTATTTTAGCATTCTTTCAGACTGAAGTTGTAGCTGGGTTGTAAGCTTCCTTCAGTTTTTATCTTGGTCGAGAGATGTTCTAATTGTGTGTGTCTGCAGTCTCTGTACCTTCAGAGACTCCAAAACACAAATCAGTAGGTAGGCATGCCCCATGATCCAGTACCAACACATAGAGAGTAGAGTGGGTGGCTTCATTTCTGACACTGTATGCATGTACTAGGAAAGTCATGTATTGGCTTCACTGGGATTTTGGCACTAGTCTCAGTGTGCCCAACATGTCCATTAGTATATGGTTGAAATGTTCAGGTTACAGGTGCCCTTAAGGATGGTAAGACATTGTTATAGACTTCCTAATGCCAGCCAAAGCTAGAATGTCTTTGAACAGTGTACTTTCAGAAGCCCTTGTACCCAAAACTACTTCTCACACAATATTTTAGCAACTGTGGAATCTTTCGATTATGCTTGTGCATATGGAGTGGCCAGTTACCATCACTATGTGACTTGTGTTCTCGCTGTCTGTATGACAGCAAGAGATAAAGAGATAGAAGTTCTAAATGTTTACTAGTGCTTGTCTTAAATACATAGAAGTACTTGGGGATACTTTTCTTTGTACACACTAGACACAAACCTGGTACTTCTCAGTTCTGTGTGAGGCCATCTTGGGAGAGAAACATCTGTTTTGTACTAGTTCTAGTGCCCTTTCTGGACCCATTTGTCCAAAGTCATCACATAAAGCCTCCATGACCTTGGAGCAATATGCCCTGGGCATATTGCTTCTTGGTACCACACATGGTATCAGTGTCAGTTTTGCCCAGCTCCAACTTTTGCCATTGTTTCAACCTTCAAGGGATTGGCATTTGAGCCTTTGGTATTTGGAGCCTTGCTTCTAGGATTATGCTAACTCCCACAATCCTTTGTCAGCCATCTGACCTCTTTGTCAGGCATCCACAGATAGCTGAGAAAAAAAGAGAAACTTGGCTCAGGGAGGGAAGTGTCCATCTGCTTGTGGTATGCTGATTGGGGAACATCCCAAGCTTTCAGCTCTATTGCTCTCTGCATTCTGGCTGCTGGGCTGTTATTCTTCAGGTATGACCCCAGTTTTGGTGTCACATAGCCTTCTGGACAGGGCACCCACATCTACATTAGTCTGTTCTGGTTATTGATGTATGCTGAACTCAGAATTGGCTACTGCCACCTCCTTTTTCTGGCAAATGGCATCCAACTTGGCATTCAACAGGATATGTCAGGTGTCAGCCAAAACTTATAACTTTATTCCATATACTTAGTCTTTAAATTTCTTAGTGATTGCCCTTTTCAGTGTGAGGAATTCCAATTTGTGGATGGGGTAATAGGCCTCTGATGACATAGGTAACTGTTTTCATATAACCATCACTCACTTATTGTAAAGTTTCAAGTTATTTTTTTCTCAGGGCAATCCAACATTTTTACGCTTTACTTTATTTTTGTTCTTCCATGGTCTTCCAAAAGATAATGATATGATCAAGGCATACCAGTCCTTACAGTTAGTTCATGTCTCTAACTACTTTTTCTATCAGTCTTTGGAAAATAGCAAATACCTCCAAGCCACCTTGACACACGTGCTCAAACTAGTGAAATTTCACCTAGGTAGATGGAAGCAGTCTTCTTGTCTTCCCCGGCCTTTGGGGGAAGGGGGAAATGTTTTGCTTTAAAAGGAAATTCTGATAATATAGCTACTGAGCAGGTGCAATCCAAAAACTATTGGTTACCTAATAAACAGTCCACGACATCTTGAACTCTTGGCATGGTACAATGGACCACGGTTTGGTTCTTTTGTTCAAAATGTGGTAGTCAACACACAAATGTATTTTTTCATTCTTCTTTAGTATCAGTACTATGGAAGATATATATTGGATATCAGACTCTGTGATGATGATGCCATTCACTAACAGGTTCTTGAGATGTTCTCAGAGATTATTACTGACAGACAAAGGAATCTTCTAGCTCTTTCCCAGAATGGTTGAGAGTTGGTGAATTAGATTTATGAGTCACCCCTTTGGACACATCCCACTCACTCATTGAGAACATAGTTGTCCTCTTTCTCAGCATCTATCTCAACTGCTTCCATTCCTCTGATACCAGGAAAATCTCAGAATCAAATTTCCCTGGGTCTGTTTCAGAGGTTGAAAGTCCAGGTCTCTTGTGTAATTCACTGGGACAACTTAACTCGAGCCTGGATGTTTCTGCACAACCTGTATGAATGGTCAAAGTCTATATAGCTTTGAGTCCCAGTCTGTTATGTGTAGTATTCTGCCAGTAGATTAAAGAAACTTGAATTCGTTAAAATCAAAGCTGACAATGCATTCATGCTGGTAGGATCTGGACATACTAGGGCCAGAAGTTTGGTTGTTCTGTTGACCCCTACATTACCTTTAGGAATTTGCTTCAGTGTGTCACAGATATGAGTATTTTTTGTCACTTAGTCCTCCAAAGCGAAAGCTGTTGCGTGAGAGCCTTGGTCGTGTCCCAATCAATTTGTATAAATGGAAGGAGTTATTTCAGAAACAGATCAAAATTCTGAGGGCTGAAAGTAGAGAGGAAGGAGTGGAGCTGCAGCACAGTGCCAAGAACCAGCAGCCCCAGGGCAACCAGCCAAAGGAGAAGAGAGAAGGTAGGACTGAGCTGCGGCAAAGAAGGGAGCGATCGAGGAGGGCTGTCAGCTCCACAGGCATCTCAGAGCAGAAGGTTGTGGCTGATGCCACCAAGGCACCAGCCTATTCAGGGACTGAGGGCAGGCACCAGTAAAAGCCTGCTCTTTCCCCAGTTTTCCTTCCCAGTGCCTGTTTATCCAGACACTATAATATAATCTACTGTTTTATTACCCAAACATTTCCAGTAACCTGAATTTTGCTTCAACCACAGAGAGGCTAGGGGTTAACTAGAAATAGATATAAATGTAAACTTAGTTAAAAAGCCTGGCCTCTTCCCTAACTGTTAGGAATTTTCCTAACTCTGGACTGGGAGTGACGGTGATTGAACCCATAAATTTTCATCTAAAATAAATTCCCTGAAGCCACAAAGGAGGGGAACACATAGACTTTAGGCTTAAAAAGAGCTTATTTTGTAGTGGAGTGACATACATACATATTATATATCATTATACATGTAAAATCTCACATATATAATATACATATTCCCTCTTTCCTTCTCTTGTCTTCCTTCCTTCTCCTTCCTTCCTTTTTTCCTTCCTTTTTTCCTTTCTTTTTTTCTTTCCCTCCCTTTCTCCCTTCCTCCCTCCCTTCCTCCTACCCTTTCTCCCTTTCCCCTTCTCTCTCTTCCTTCCTTCCTTCCTTCCCACTTTTCTTCCTTCTTCCTTCCTTCCTTGTTTCTGGGGTATCTAAAATCCTATGGTCTAAATAGGAACTATAGCTATAATGACTGTTTGAGGACCAGACGTAGCATTTATCATCTTAAGATGAAAAACAGGGAGTTTAGGGTCTAATTTCAGTTGACCTCGATTGTATCACCTCTCAGATTTTTATAACAGTTGTGTGAAGGGCCAGTAGTGATATGACCAGGTTAAGTTTTCTAAGGCTATACTGGAATGTGGAGCTGTGAGTCTACTGAGGTCACACGGCTTTAAAATGACAAAGCCCTTAATGCTTTTGCCATTGAGCCATTTTCTAAATAATACTGTCCACAGGGAACCAGGCTGACAATCGCCATCTGCTACAACCCTTAGTTCTAACAGTTATGGAAGAATACTAGTAAAAACCCTTGCTAGTAGCTCCCACACTATTCAGGCCTTCAGCTCTGTTCAGCTGGCAAACATTCTGTTTCTTACTTCAAAGAAGTATTTTTAGTATGTTGCCTTATATCAGGTTTTAGAGTGATTTATCACGATTGCAGAGTTATTTTATCCAAGCTGTAAAAAGAACAGATTTGGACACCGGAAAGTGATCGTGTCCCCCCCCCCCCCCCCCAGTTAGTGATTCAGCATCAATTGTGATGGCTGGTAACATTCAGCACTTCTTCACTTCTAATTTCTCCATCACATATAGCCTAAGTGTGAGTTTCTCAGCCCGTCACAGACATGTGCTTTCAGTCATATACACGCAACCATTTAAATTTTTGCTTTAAAAGGAAATTCTGAAAATAACCGTCTAGATTGAGTTAGTATTTTAATTTGAAGCTCTAAGCTTATGAAATAGAAGCACTTCTTTTGTCATTTGGCTCAGAGTTCTCATGTTGCCCAGTCAGGTCATGATAAGGTTTCAAAGAATGATAGAATCTCAGAGATGGAAGAGATCTCATGGACATTATAATACAATCCCTACCTTAAGAAGAAACTATTTTACAACATACCTCACCTTGCTGGAAGACCTCCAGTGAGTAAGAATTCATTACTTCCTAAGGCAGACCATTCTGCTTGGGACAGACTTAATTGTTAGGAGGTTTTCCCTTACATTGAGCCTAAATATACATCCTTCCACAGGACAGGCTTTCAACTACTGGAAAACGGCTATCATGCCCCGCCCCACCCAAATCTTTTCTTCCTCTAGTTCCCTAGGTAACATCCCAAGTTCCTTCATATCTTTGTTGCTCTCCTCTAGTCTAAGCATTAAGCCAGAGTTATTTCTTACTTTTATATTGAAATTTCAGGGTCAAAGATCAGTATAAACCCAATTTTGCAGACAATGAGAGGGAAATCTACACACTAAATTCTTAGTGAGCTAAGAATGTCAAAATCTTATATGCAATTTAACTTTAATGAATAAATTAATCTCAAATAGGTTAGAATTTCTCTTAGTACATATTACCAGTCTTCCCCATTTCTTATCATATCAGTGAAGGATTTAAAAAAAATTCTTCCCTAGGTTAAAGTGAAAAATGAAAATGTGGCATTTGCTATGAAGTGTATCAGGAAGAAGCACATTGTTGACACTAAGCAACAGGAGCATATATATTCAGAAAAGAAGATTCTGGAAGAGATGTGCTCTCCCTTTATTGTAAAGTAAGTAAACACTAGGAATTTCAAAGCATTTCTCTTTAGACATTTCTTTTCTTTTCTTTTTCTCTTTTTTTTTGGAGCGGGAAAGGCAGGGCAATTGGGGTTAAGTGACTTGCCCAAGGTCACACAGCTAGTAAGTGTGCCAAGTGTCTGAGGCCGGATTTGAACTCAGGTCCTCCTCACTCTAGGGCCGGTGCCCTACTCACTGCACCACCTAGCTGCCCCAAGACATTTACTTTCAATGACTGAAGCAGAACAGTAATTAGCCATTAAAGATTTTTGTGGATTGGTTGGAAGAGGAATGATAAAATCAGTGTTTTAGGAATATCAGTTTGGTGGCTGTGTGGAATCTGGATTGTGTGAGGGACCACAAACAAGGAGACCAGCTAGGCCACTACAACAGTAACCTGGGGCAAGGTGTTGAGAGCCTGAACCAAGGAAGCTGCCACGTGAGTGGGGAGAGGAGGACAGAAGTGGCTAACATGGACTTACCAACTAACAAGATATAAAGAGGGAGAGTTATGGATGGCTCCCTGGGTTACAGGAAGGGTGGTAATGCCATCAGCAGAACTGGGGAAATTTGGAGGAGGGGTGCTTTTGGGGGAACTCTAATGATTTCCACTTTCTTGTTTAGTTTGAGATTATTACAGAATATCCAAGTGGAAATTCCCAACAAAAAGTTGGAAATACAGGACTGAAATATAGGAGCAAAATTACAGCTAGATATATAGATTTGAGAATCATCCACATAAAGATGACTGAACCTTTGGGAGATGGTGAGAATACCAAGGGGAGTAGCAGAGAGAGAGAAGAGAGAAGGGAGGCCTAGGACAAGGCCTTGGGGAGAACCTACCTTTACTAGGCAGAAGGATGCTGCTCCAGTAAAGGAGAATGAAGAACAAGTTGGTCAAGTAGGGGAACAAGAAGAGAGAGTGCTATTGTGAAGGTCAAGGGAAAAAGATTTTGGGGTGTGGGTAGGAGGGGCAGCTAGGTGGTACAATAGACCAGCTCTGAAGTCAGGAGGACTTGAGTTCAAATTTGGCCTCAAACACTTGATACTTACTAACTGTGTGACCCTGGGCAAGTCACTTAACCCCCATTGTCTTGCCAAAAAAAAATGAAGTGGGTAAGGGAGGTTCAACAGTAGCAGAAGCTCTAGAGATTGAAGGCTGAGAAGAGGCCACTGAATTTTGTAGTTAAGAGATTGTTGATAACCTTGAAGAGTTATTTGATTCGAATGGCATGGTTGGAAGCTAGTCAGGGGTGGGGAACCTGCAGCCCTTTAGGCCACATGTGGCCCTCTAGGTCCTCATGTACAGCCCTTTGACTGAATCCAAACATTACAGAACAAATCCCACAGGCCATCTCTGTGAAGGATGGCTAGGGAAAAGACCAGAAGAAGGGAGACCAGTCGGGAGGCTATGACAGAAGTCAAGCGGAGAGTAGATAAGGGTCTAAATTAGTGTGTGAGTAAAGACGGGGGGACTGAAAAAAGAGATATTGTGGATGGAGGATCAACAAAACTCAACAATTTATTAAATATGGGAGTAAAATGGGGGGAAGAGTCAGAAATTAACCCAAGGTTTCAATTCTGGGAGGCTAGTAGTATCCTCCATGGAGATATGGAAGTTGGAAAGTAACAAGTTTAAGGAGGAAGATGATGAGTTTATCTTTGGACTTTTTGAATTTAAGGTATCTCTGGGAAATATGACTAGAAATATCCAGCAGAGAGAGAACTGAACTCCAGAAATCGATGGAGGTTCTAAAGGTCTCCTCATCACCTGCAGAGAGGTGATATTGAAATGGGCCCAGGTTCACTGAGAACACCCCGCTTTTCTTTATATGGCTATGTCAGGACACTTTCAGCGCTAGTACCCAGACATGTAATTGATGATATGGTTAGTAAATTTTAGGGTTAGATAGTTCTAAACTTATGTTTCTGATTATATTTTCTGTCTTCACAGATTTTATCGCACTTTCAAGGACAGAAAGTATGTCTATATGCTCTTGGAGGCCTGCTTAGGTGGAGAACTGTGGAGTATCCTAAGAGACAGGTAATTATAATGTTGTAATTATTTAAAACTATATCTATTTATACATATGTAGATACAAATAGAGATCTGTTCTCCAGACAGCTACATATTATGTGCAATGAAAATGGGAAGAGGTCCTATAAGAGTAAAAAAGAACATGTGTAGAAAGGGACTAGGAAGAGCCAAGAGCAATCAAAGAAATGTAAAAGATATTTCAGCATGAATCATATCAGTGAGTTATATGGGGATAGAATATGCAAAATCAATCAATCAATAATTATTAAGCACCTACTGTGTGCTAAGCACTAGGGATACAAAAGAGGCAAAGGATGATCCCTGCCTTCAAGATGCTTACAGTCTAATAGAGGAGACAGCAAGCAAATAAATATGTACAAACAAGCTATATAGAGGATAGATAGGGAAGAATTAACGGAAGGCACTGGAATTAAGAGGGGTTGGGAAAGGCTTCCTATAAAAGACAGGATTTTAGCTGGGACCTAAAGAAGCCAGGGAGGTCAGTAGTTGGAGTTGAGGAGTCCAAGCATGGGAGACAGCCAGAGAAAATGCCTGGAGCCAAGAGATGGGTTGTCTTGTTTGTAGAACAGCCAGGAAGCCAGTGTAAATCACTGGATGGAAGAGTATATGGTGGGGAGTAAGGTGTGAGAAGACTGGAAAAGTAGGCAGGAGTAGGGCTTTGAATGCCAAACAGAGCATTTTGTTTTTGATCCTGGAAGCAATAGGAAGCCACTGGAATTTATTGAATAGGGGTTGACGTTGCTGGACCTGTGATTAAAAAAAAATCACCTTAGTGGCTGACTGGAGGATGGATTGGAGTGAGGACAGACTTGAGGCAGGCAGACCCACCAGTAGCTGTTGCAGAAGAGAGGTGATGAGGGCCTGCACCAGAGTAGTGGCCATGTCAGAGGAGAGAGGGAGGTGTATTTAAGAGATGCTGCAAAGGTGAAATGGATAGGCTTTAGCAATATATTGGATGGGAGTGGTGAGGAGTCCAGGGTGATTCTGAGGTTGAGAGCTCTGAGCAGCTGGGAGGATGGTGATGTCCCTGACAGTCATAGGAAAGGTAGGAGGAAGGAAAGGGGTTTAGGAGGAAAGAGAATAAGTTCTGATCTGGACATGTTGAATTAAGATGTCTACTGGACATCTAGCTCGAGATGTCTAAAAGGCAGCTGGAGAAGCAAGATTGGAAGAGATTAAGGCAGGATAGATAGATTTGAGAACCATTAGCATAGAGATGATAATTAAATCCATGGGGGCTGATAAGATCAGCAAGGGGAGTAGTAATAATGAGAAGAGCAAGTTTTAAAATTAGGTGTAAAACACTAGCCTACTAGGACCATTGAATTGGAACTGACAGGGACCTTGGAGGCCACAGAGCCCACCTCCTTGGGGGGTGATAGGTCTACAGTGGGAGGTGTTTTGCTTACCAGCCACTCAGTCAGGCAACTAGCATTTATTAATCACCTGCTATGTGCCAGTCATTGTGCTAAGGGTTGGGAATAAAAGAAAAGCAAAAAGCAGTCCCTACTAGCAGGGTGTGTGCAGTCTAATGTGGAGATATGGCACAAACAACTGCAGACAGTATCTATATAGGATAAAGTAGATAATCACTAGAGGGAGGACATGAGCACTAAGGGGGATTGGGAAAGATTTCTTGTAAGTAGAATTTTGGCTGAGACTTAAAGGAAGCTGGCCTCCTTTAAAGAGGGCAAGAGACAGAAGGAATTCCACACATGGGGGACAGCCTGGGGTGGAGAGATGAAGTATTTTGTGAGAAACAGCAAGGCCAGTGTGGTTGGATCTCAGAGTACATGGAGGTGAGAGGAGTAAGGTGTAAGAAGACTGGAAAGATCGAACAGGTTGTGAAGGATTTTGAGCTCCAAACACAGCATTTTGTATTTGACCTGGGGGGGTGCGGTGATAGGGAGCCACTGGAGTTTATTGAGTAGAGGGGTAACATGATCAGACTTGGGCAACTGAATGGGGAATGGATTGAAGGAGAGAGAGACTGGAGGCAAGTGCACCCACCAGCTGCCATCACCATGGTCCAGGCATGAAGTGATGAGGACCTGGATGAAGGAGGAGAGAAGTATAGCTAATTATGGGGACTCACTGGAAAAGCCCCTGATGTTGGGAAAGATTGAAGGCAAAAGGAAAAGGGGCTAGCAGAGACTGAGATGGACAGAGAAACAATGAACATGAACTTGGACAGACTTGGAGAGATAGTGGAGGATAGAAGGGCCTAGTGTGTCATGGTCCAGGGGGTCAGGAGGAGTCGGAGATGACTGAAGAGCAGCAAGCTCCCCACCCTTAGAATGATGATACCATCTCTCTGTAACTCTTCCCTTCAGCCAGACTTGGGATGTCAGTTTTCCTGCGTCAAGGCTTCCCTTCTAGTAGCCAGGCATAGAACAATAGTGGGGGGTCATTGTTTTGTTGTTATTTGTCTTTCGTTCTCAAAGAGGACCGTGACATCAGGAAGGCGATGCCATCACTTGCAGTGAATTAGATTAAGTGAGGCAGAGCTATGCAAAGTCACCAGCCTATCTTTCTCCTCCTCCAGAGCCATCTGGGTCCAGTGGCCAGATATACATCAGGATGACTGGAGATAGCCCAGAATGCATTGGGGGTGAACTTGTTTAAAACATCCTCCTGCTTGCCAGCTTCTGTCGTTACACTTTTAAAAAACTCATTTGTGCTTAGGGGGAATCATAAGGTCCAGATTCACTTAGCTTGTGGCCCTGCTTGGGAAGTTTGCAAAATAGCAAAAATCTATATGTTCCACCTTAGATGACCCTCTTCACCCTTGTTCAGAATGCAGGTATAGCCATCCTTTCCAACTCTGGTTTAATTTGTTTGTGAGTAAGGGGAGTCATTAGGACATTCTCATGGCTTGTTGATGAGTTTACAAATATTAAGGCTGGGAAGATGGTGGTGTGTTAGGACCTACAGAAGCTCAGTTCCCTTACAAACACCCTATTAAAGTTCTAAAAATGCACCGGAAAGAACACTTTGAAATGTAAATGCAGGAGACAAAAGAAGATTTGCAAATTTGTTTGCATGGGAATTGGACCTCTGACTGCACTAATTTATGCGAGGGTAATAGAGAAAATTAAGACCGACTACAGTGGTGGGCATAATTTTATCCTGTTTTTGATGATCTTTGGAGAAGAAAAGAGAAAGGGGATGAGATTACTGGGAAGGTGTACATGAGATGAGTATAAACAGGGAAGAAAGGGTGTTGGGGGCACATGTATCCCATGAACTTCATTTTCATCTGAACTGGACAAATGAAGGTAGCCATACTCACACCCACATTCCCACACCCACCTACACACCCACACCCCTACACACCCACACCCTCTCTCTCTCTCTCTCTCTCTCACACACACACACACACACACACACACACACACACACACACACACAGAGTGTGGTTTAGAAATACATTAAACTCAGCAGAAAAATAGGCAGGTTTGGTTTGGTGAGAGGGAGCAGGAGGCTTACTAGACAGAACAGCAAAAGTGAGGGAATCATAACAGACACAGACTCCAGTATTGAAGGGAAAGACTTGTGACTAGAAGTCACAAGGGGAGGAGAGGCAAGGGACGAGAAACATCTTATCATTTACAGTCAGTCCAGTAAACATTTATCAAGTGCTTATGTGCCAGGCACTGTGCTAAGTGCTGGGGGTTAAAAAGAGGCAAAGGACAGTCGCTGCCCACATGAGGCTCAGAGTTGAAAGGGAGAGACAATAAGCAGACAACTATATACTGATAAGCCACAGTACAAGGTACATAGGAAATAATAAACAGAGGGAAAACAGTAGATTAAGAAAGCCTGGGAAAACTTCTTATAAAAGAAAGGACTTTAATTGGAACTTAAAGGAAGTCAGGGAAAGCAGTAGGTGGAGATGAGGAGGGAGAGCATTCCAGCATGGGGAACAGCCAGAGAAAATGTGAGGAGCAGAAAGATGAAGTATTGTTGGTGGGAACAGCCAGGAGGCCAGTGTCACTGGACTGAAGGGTGTATATGTATCTATCTATCATATCAATCAAAGTATCTATCTATCAATCAAAGTATCTATCTATCTATCTATCTATCTATCTATCTATCTATCTATCTATCTATCCATTCATCCATCCACCCATCTGTCTATCTGTCTGTCTGTCTATCTATCTATCTATCTATCTGGCAGGGAGTAAGGTGTAAGAAGACTGGAAAGTCCATGGAGTCCATGAAGGACTGTGAATGCTAAATGAAGGGGAGGCAGTAGGGAGTCACTGGAGTTTACTGAAAAGGGAAGTGATGTGATCAGACCTGGACTTGTCAAAAATTCCTAGAAGGTGGATCAGAATGGGGAGAGACTTGAGACAATGAGGGCCTGCACCAGACTGGGGGAAGGGTCAGAGGAGAAAAAGGGGCATATTTGAGGGATGTTGCAAAGGTGAAATCAACAGGTCTTGGCCACAGCATGGATGCGTGTGGGGCAGGGGTGGTGAGAGATGGTGAGGAGTCAAGGATAACTCCTTAGTTTGTGACTCTGAGGGACTGGGAAAATGACATTGTCCTCTGCAGTTATAGGGAAGGTAGGAGGTGGGGAGAGTTTAGGGGGAAATTAATGAGTTTGGGACATATTGAATTTAAGATATCTACTGGGCATTCAGAAAGCACCACAAAACAACCAAAAGTAACCTTTGCAAAATTCCAAAGAACAAACATGTCCTTAAGATAGGATATGCTAAGATAGTCCTACCCCCCTCCTTTGCAAAGGGGGGAGGCCCTTGGGTATAGTGTATTGCACACATTTTCCAACTTTTTTATGTACTAATCTGTTTTTCTGATTTTTCTCTTTCCCTTTTTTTTTCCTCTCAAAAATATTATTTGTAATATAGAATGACTTTCTGAGAGGAGTAAAAGTGAAGGACATTGGGAGTAATTCCAGTGATGTGAAAAAAAACAAATGATATCAATAAAAATATATTTTAAAAAAGAGAGATAGAGAGTTATTACAGCAGCATAGGTCCATGTGTGTAAAGATACAGGAATCTTCTAAGTTTTGGTGCACTGGCATAACAGTGCTTAGCACATAGTATGCATTTAATAAATGTTCATTGACTGATTGACTCAGTATTGACTCAGAAGCATCAGAAATCAAGGGGAAAAGATTTCTAAATGTATCTATGCATCTAATACCAAAAATATTAAGGCTTTTATAAACGTGTGGGATACTATATTTAAAAATCTAATCATTACCATATTTAGGAAGTCAGTGTATGAAATTAGGCACGGGCTAGCACAAGATAGTTGTAATATGAACATGGTAATGAACGAGGGAACAGTTTTGTTCTAAATTCCTGACTCTCCAAAAATTGCCATTAAAAGTCATGCTAATTAAAAATTAGCATAATGTTCCCAAGTCATCCTTTAGAATCCAGAATTGAATCCGAGAGTCCTAGATCACTTTATCTGTGTCAGTATTTGCATGATTTATCTTATCAAGGAGAAGAGTCACCTCTTCATGTGAGACAGGGGTGGAGGGTTTAGTAGCAGGAGGTGGGTGATATGAGATGAGGAAGAGGTGAGAAGAGGGAGCTCACAGGGAATGGTCTACATTTTTTTGACTGAAATATGAAGCCAAGTTTTCAGCTGAGGGGGCGGAGGGAAGGGGAGCAATGGGAGGTTGGAGGAGGATTAAAAAGGCTTGGAAGAACTACTGGAGTAAGTGAGATTGTGAGTCAATTAGAGAGGTGCAAAAGAATTGCCTTGTAGCAGTGACAGCCCAGTTGACATTATACAATATAAATTTGTAGTCAACAAGGTTTGTGATTTTCTCCACCTTTGTTCAGTAGTATGCGTATAGGAGGGAAGACAGATGATGGTGGAGTGATCCAAGGCTGAGACTCTGTCTGGCAAGATCAGTGGTATGATAAGGGGTCAAGATACTCAAGAGAAGAGTTAGTGTGGAGTTAAATTGTTTCACCAAGGGTGGAAGGTGGGCAAATGAATCAAGCCTAGCTTGTGCAGGGGTCATGGACTGAGACAATGGAGGGATTGATGGTTTGGAGATTACAGTATGGATGAAAAATAGGCTGTGAGTTTGGGGTTAAAAGGCAAAGGGAGAGGTGGAAAGCCAATAGATGATATTCAAATAAGGGAAGTTCAGAGTTCATGGACATGGAAGTAGTGGTCCATTTGGGGGGGGGATGGAAAGATCAAGGGTATGATCATCCTTGTGTGTGGTTGAGATGGGACAGGGAGTGAGCTCCTAGTTCCTTGCTACCACAAGCAGCGCTATCAGTATTCTGGTGTATTTGGCACCACTCTTTCTGCCTTTAACCTTCTTGGAGGATATATGTAGCAAATCTCTAGGTCATGAATAAGGGTACTAGTCACTTTTTTGGCCTAATTCCAAATTACTTTCCAGAATCATTAGGCCAATTCACAGTTCTACCAGCAGTATATTCGCTGTATCTCCACAAACCTTCCAGCATTTAATATTACCATCTTTTGGTCATCTCTACCAATTTGTAGGCAGTGAGGTAATATCTCAGGGTTGTTTTGATTTATATGTTTCTCATGCATTAGTGATTCATATAATTTTTCATATGATTGTTAATAGTTTTCAATTCTTCTTTTAAGAACTGTTCTCAAATTGGTTGATTGTTTATCTTTTGGGGAATGGCTCTCATAGACCAGAAAGTATCAACTGTAAAACTGATTTTGATTGCAGGGGCAGCTTTGATGAACCCACTTCTAAGTTCTGTGTTGCCTGTGTGACAGAAGCATTTGATTATTTGCATCGCCTGGGTATTATCTACAGGGATTTAAAGCCAGAGAATTTAATTCTAGATGCTGAGGGATACCTTAAACTGGTAAGATTATTACTACGTGCATTACTACAGAATTTTCTCAATGCACAGTTGGTTCATGGCAGTTATTGTCCTCTTCAATTTGGTGCAGTTGTCATATTTACAGCCCCACCTTACCCTCCTAAAAACTATTCAATTAACCACCAAAAGTATTGTGGTGAATACTATGTTTTACCTGGACATTTTATGGTTTAACTAGAATTACAAAGAGTAAATTTATAAAAGGTTTAGAAAATGTGATTTAGTCATTAAAATTGAGCTTATCTGATATTTCATGTTATTTGATGAGAGTTACATGGACATCATGGTAGTTGGTACAGTTGATGCCAGAAGAAAATGAGGCAAGCTGTGTGGGATGGTGGAATGGGCCCTGGTTTAGGAGCTGTGGGAGACCTGCTTTTAGTCTTGGCTAGACTGCTACCCAGCTTAGCCTCTCTGTCATTCACATTTTTTTCCACATCTGACATTCTATGATTTTTATCTTTGTTTTCGTGAAGCCTGCAATCTAGTTGAGGAGACAAGGAAAAATATAATGAGAAACACCTTTAAAAGTGTAGGAAAATTAAAGAAGAAAGGCAGCGCTTTAGGTGGTTAATTGAGCATGCCACATTATCCTGATGCCAAAGCAATATAGAGGAAGGGAACAATAAATAAAGGACAAGGACAACTGGGAAAAGTGTTTTGGAAAAGTTAGCACTAAGCCAGGTATCCAAGTGAATAAAGGACATAGATTGTTGGAGATGAAGCAGCCCAGGGCAACTCCAAGGAGCAGGAGTATTTTGAATAAATGTATGCAGGGAGGAACATTATTTGTTATTTGACATGTTTTTTTTAAATAGTATTGAGTAGCTGGCATTGGAGCACATACGTTCCTTTTTACCATATAATGATAGCCAGCCCTTCTTTACATTTCGCAATTTTTTTTTGTTTTCTATTATTCAATTGTTTTTCAGTCATGTCCAACTCTTTGTGACCCCATTTGGGGTTTTCTTGGCAAAGAGACTGGAGTAATTTGCTATTTCTTTCTTTAGCTCATTTTACAGATGAAAAAACTGAAGCAAACAAGGTTAAGTGATTTGGCCCAGGGTCACACAGTAGTAATCTGAGGTCACATTTAAACTCAGATCTTCCTGACCCCAGGCCCAGAACTCTATCCACTGAGCCACCTAACTGCCTCAGTCTGTCCAATGCAGAGCCTAAATGGAAATAGGATTCCTTTCAGATTGTGAGGCCCTCCAGATGCTCTTGCTTGCCAAAGACATTGTGCTGTTTGAGATCCCTAAACACTCAAGAGAGTTTGGCCTAACTATGCACACAGGGAATTTCAAGTGGATGAAGCATGCTCATCATTCAGACAGCACTGGGCAGGAGGAGAGAGGCTGGTCCACCAAGGCATGTGTCTTAGGTGGTGGGTAGACAATGAAGTGAACCCAGAGCCAAGTAGGGACAGCACACATATGGGAAGTGGCTTTTAGTCACAATAGTTGTGATTTAGACAGTTCGTAAGGTTGGCAGAGCACTTTAAATGCATTATTATCCCCATTTTACAGATGAGGAAACTGAAGCAAACAGACATTCAGTGACTTGCCCAGGATGACATAGTATCTGAGGCAGGTTCTGAACCCAGGTCTTTCTAACTCTAGGGTCAGTACTCTGTCCACTCTACCACAACATATCTAACTTTTAATGACTCTTAAATTCTCCCTCAAACAAAACTTATCTTAAATATATCAATATTTTACCAGAGAAGCTATCTGGCTTTGAGTCAAGTGATATCAAAGTCTCTGGAAAAAATTAAAATTTTGGGTCCCTCAAAGGGCAAAAGAAAAGAGTGAGGTTGGTATCATTAGACTGTAACTTATTATCAAAAGAATTGTTCAGGAACAAAATTGGGAAATGTAATGTCACATGCAAGGAAGATATATTCCTGTTTGACTGATGTGGGGTGCTCGAGGGGGAATAATATGTAATCAGCCTGGAAAGATAGACTGGAACCAGACTGTGAAAGCATTAATGCTAAGCAGGAGTGTATATTTTGTCTTAGAAGCAATAGGGAGCCTCTGAAGGTTCTTGAGAAGAGGAGTGACGTGGTAAGGAGGGTAGTTTAGGAATATCAAATTGGCAACTGTATGGAGAAGAGAGTGGAAAAAGAGAGATTAGATGCAGGGAAACAAATTAAGGGGGTATTACAATAGTCCAGTAAGTAGATGAAGAGGATCTGAGCTAAAATAGTTGTGGTGTGAATGGAGAGAAGGGAAAGGATGTGAGAGATGAGTAGGAGGGAGCAATAGGCAAGACTCAACAACCAATTGGATATAGTGAGGTGAGGGTGAAGAGTTCCTAGATTATAATACTTGAGTATTGTTTGAATGATGGTACCCTCAGAAAGAACAGGAAAGTTGGGAAGAATAGAGTGTTTGTCTGAGGAACCACCTCATAACTATGAGACTGGCTAATGTGACAGTAAAGGAAAATGATAATTGGGACACTAATGCATTGTTGGTGGAGTTGTGAACTGATCCAACCCTTCTGGAGAGCAATTTCAGTCTATGCCCAAAGGACTATAAAACTGTGAATTTGATTCTTTGATCTCTGATCACTATTCTTTGATCCAGCAATATCACTGCTAGGTCTATATCCCAAAGACATCTGCCAAATGGGAAAAGGACCTATTTGTACAGAAATATTTATAGCAGCTCTTTTTGTGGTAGCTAAGAATTGGAAATCGAAGCTTTGCCCATCAATTGGGGAATGGCTAAACAAGCTGTGGCATATGGTTGTAATGGAATATTACTGTGCTATGAGAAATGACAAGCAGAATGATTTCAGAAAAACCTGGAAAGTCTTACATGAATTGATGCGTAGTGAAATGAGCAGAACCAGGAGAATGTTGTACATGGTGACAGCAATACTATGGAATTGTCTTAGATCATTGTATTACTGAGAAGAGCTAAGTCTATCAAAGCTGGTCATCGAACAGCATTGCTGTTATTGTACACAAATTTCCCCTGGTTCTGCTCATTTTACTTTGCATCAGTTCATGTGAATCTTTCCAGGTTTTTCTGAAATCCATCTGCTTATCTTTTCTTATAGAATAATAGTATTGCATCACATTCATATACCACAGCTTGTTCAGCCATTCCCCAATTGATGGACATCACCTCAATTTCCAATTCTTTGTCACCATAGTAAGAGCTGTATAAATATTTTTGTACACAAGTATCCTTTTCCCTTTTTAATGACCTCTTTGGGATACAGAACTAGAAGTGGTATTGCTGGATCAAAGGGCATGCAGAGTTTTATAACCCTTTGGGCATGGTTCCAAATTGCTGTCTAGACTGGTTGAATCAATTCACAATCCAGCAAGGATGCAATTAGCATCCGATTTCCCCACATCTTCTTCAACATTTATCATTTTCCTTTTTCATTATTTTAGCCAATCTGATAGATATGAGGTGGTACCTCAGAGTTGTTTTAGTTTGCATTTCTCTAATCACCATCCAGAATTTTGAAAGGATTTTAACAAAAATAATTTGATTCAAGACTAGCTGTATTTCATGTTCATTTCTCAATCTTATTTTCTAGGACTGTGATGACTTTAGGAGGTGAGCTGATAACCCTAAATGGCAAAAATCATGCTTTCATCTCATCTTGTCCCTTTTACTAATGCTTCTTAAATCTCTTTGAAGATTTTTGAAGTTAATATCAAAAGGAAATAAGTTCTTTAAGGTTATTTTCTAAAGGTATTAGAGAAACCAAGTGGCTTGTCCCAGGGTCACACAGCTAGTAAGTGTCTGAGGTTGGATTTGGATTCGGGTCTTCCTGACTCTAGCTACCATGCCACCAGCTGCCTCTGAAGCCAACTACACTTGTAGTTCATGACCCAGCAGCTACTAATATATGTCAAATGACTAATAAAATAATAAGTTATGTATTTTCCTCCTTAAAGTGTCTTCCCATTTTCTTCCTCCAAACCCACCACAAGGCTAACCTAGAAGTTTTTTATCTTATAGTAACAAAAATCACCTTCTCATTCCCTATCCTTAGGATGTAAGTGAACCACCATTAACCTACAGGAAAAGTGTTTTGTGCTATGAAACATTTCTTCTGATGTGATTTTACATCTTTATCATAACCTCATCTTTGTCTTTTTCATCATTGACAATACATTCTCTTACCCCTTTTTAACACGTGAACTTTTAGACACAAGAATTAAGAAAGTAGTATTAGCTATGTCTAGACACAAGGCATCTGATTTGTGACCCACTACTACAAAATTTAAGGAGTTGATAATATCTCCTGGAGATGTTAGCACAAGATGGCCGCAATGGATAAGTTTTACCTTTTCCAAATATTGAGGCTTTCATTGTTGCTTTACAAAGATATTTGAAATCTCAGTGTTTTAATTGTTTTCTTTTGTGGGTTTTAACAGTATATTATACTGAGAAAAATTATTATTAATAACCAATTAATATGGAGGGGGAATCCAGGTTTTTTTCCTCCCCGTTTCTATTTCCCTATTTCAAGACTAGGCCAGAGCAGCCTCTGAAGGACAGAGCTGATGAAAAGATTGAGTCAACATTTTCCACAAAGCTAAGAAATATCAGAGGCCAAATCTGAACTCAGGTCTTCCTGACTCCAGGCCCTGTGCTCTATCCACTGTACCACATACTTGTACCCTAAGCCTAAGGTAGCACCCAACTGGGAAAGCTAATTTCTGATTAAAAGGTAAAGAGGTCCTAATCTGGGTGAATTCTGGCCCATTGTCCAACTATACTACGTTGTCTGGGTGGAAGATAGATCCTTCTGTATAGATTGCTGGAGGTGGAATGATCTGGGTATGGAGATGAGTTTATTTGTCCAAAAGTGACAAGATCAGTCATATCCTCCAGCTCCTCATTAGAATAAACCCGTCTCTTATTATAATATCCACTCTTTCATTGTTAACCAATCAGAGTTGATTTCTACCTGTCAAGGAAAACCTGTTCTCCAAGAGTAAGTATACAGGGGCCTCCATGGGGGCCTCTTTGGCTTCTGAAATGGCCATTGACCTCATTTTATTGATTATTTGCCAGCCATAATTAATAAATTGATTAGCAATTACCCAGAAATTATGTCTCTCAGACTTTTCATTTGCCATGACATTTATGTTAAGTTTTCGTCATCTTATTACTGGAGATTCCCATCTTAGTACAAATTACATGTAGAGATCAATACATGCAAAGCTAACTTCTCTGGAAAGTTATTGTAAGTACAATTTTGTTTGGTGGATGAAAGGTTTTTTCCTAAGGTTCTTCCTCTTAAAGCATCTGCTCATTCCCATGAATCTGGAATGAAAGGCAATAAAACTAAATGCTGCCAAATGAACTTTGGAGGTTTCCTAGCAATAAATATGCATGTTAATGGTGACCAGATTCTATCACTTCATGCCCTCCAAGACAAAGTCTCCATGTAATCAGTTGTTCCAACTAAAATGTACTTCTCTAGCAACTTTTGCAAACACATTAACGGCCTTCCTCTCTTCCATAAATGGAGAGAATATAAATGCAATGAACAGATGAGTAAAAAAGCAATTTCAAACATAAGATTGCATTTTCATTTATCTGGACATAAAAATAAAATTAAACATTGCTTCCTTGTACATTAAACTCCTGGCTTACAAAGTTAGGTAGGCAGTCCCACACCAATTCCCTTGCACTGTATAAAGAGCTCAACTCATTTCAAAATTACTTCTTAATATCCTTGACAGTCTCATAAGTGTACAACAGTCTTAGTGAGCAATCCCATGTGGGTGAAAGAATCCCACTTCAAATTATGTTGTTTTAGTTTTCTTGAGATGGTGAGAGGATCTCCCTGAATTGTGTGTAACTCTTGCATCAGAGGCATTTCTAAAAGAAAAAAAAAGAAAAAAGAAAAAAAAAGAGGGAAGAAAAGGCTAGTATGAAGTGTGCTTCAATCTGCATTCATACTTCATAGTTCCTTCTCTGGATGTAGATAGCATTCTCCATCGTGAGTCCTTTGGAGTTGTCTTTGTACCCTGTGTTGCTGAGATGAGCAAAGTCTGTCAGGGTTAGTCCTCACAGAGTCCATATATCTGTGGTTGTGTATAATATTCTCCTGGCTCTGCTCCGTTCACTCAGCATTATGTCATGTGGGTTTTTCCAGGTTGTTATGAAGTCTGTATCATCCCCATTTCTTATAACACAATAGTATTCCATTACCTTCATATACCACAGCTTGTTCAGCCATTCCCCAATTGATGGGCATCGCTTTGATTTCCAATTCTTAACTACCACAAAAAGAGCTGCTATAAATATCCTTGTACATGTGGGTCCTTTTCCCACTTGTGTGATCTCTTTGGGATACAACCCTAGAAGTGGTATTGCTGGGCCAAAGGGTATGAACATTTTTATAGCCCTTTGGGCATAGTTCCAAATTGCTCTCCAAAATGGCTGGATCAGCTCACAACTCCACCAGCAATGTAACAATGTTCCAATTTTCCCACATCCTCTCTAGAATTTGTCATTTTCCTGTTTTGTTATTTTAGCCAATCTGACAGGAGAGATGTGGTATCTAAGAGTTGTTTTGATTTGCATTTCTCTAGTCAGTAGTGATTTAGATCATTTTTTCATATGCCTATAGATATCTTTAATTTCTTCCTCTGAAAACTGCCCGTTCATATCCTTTGATCATTTCTCAATTGGGGAATGACTTGTATTCCTATATATTTGGCTCAGTTCCCTGTATATTTTAGAAATGAGGCCTTTATCAGAGATACTAGTTGTAAAGATTTTCTCCCAATTTTCTGCTTCCCTCCTAATTTTTGTTGCATTGGCTTTTTTTGTACAAAACATTTCAATTTAACATAATCAAAATTATCCATTTTGCATTTTGTAATGCTCTTTATCTCTTGTTGGGTCATGAATTCTTTTCTTTTCCATAAATCTGATAGGTAAACCATTCCTTGCTCTCCCAAATTACTTATAGTATCAACCTTTATTCCTAAATCATGAACCCATTTTGACTTTATTTTGGTATATGGTGTAAGATATTGGTCTATGCCCAGTTTCTGCCCTACCATTTTCCAATTTTCCCAGCAGTTTTTGTGAAATAGTGAATTCTTAGCCCAGAAGCTGGCCTCTTTGGGTTTATCAAAGAGTAGATTGCTATAGTCATTGACTTCTCCATCTTGTGTACCTATCCTATTCCACTGATCCACCACTCTGTTTCTTAGCCAGTACCAGGTAGTTTTGATGACTGCTGCTCTGTAGTACAGTTTAATATCTGGTATGGCTAGGCCACCTTCTCTAGCATTTCTTTTCATTAATACCCTAGATATTCTAGACCTCTTGTTCTTCCAGATGAATTTTGTTATTATTTTATCCAGTTCTGTAAAATAATTTTTTGGTAGTTCAATTGGTATGGCACTGAATAGATAGATTAATTTAGGTAAAATTGTCATTTTTATTATATTAGCTTGGCCTAACCATGAGCAACTGATAGTTTCCCATTTATTTAGATCTGACTTTATTCACGTGAAAAGTGTTTCATAATTATGTTCATATAGGCCCTGGGTTTGTCTTGGCAGAGAGACTCCCAAATATTTTATAGTGTCTACAGTAACTTTGAATGGAATTGCTCTTTCTATCTCTTGCTGTTGGGCTTTGTTAGTAATGTATAGGAATGCTGAGGATTTATGTGGGTTTATTTTATATCCTGCAACCTAGCTAAAGTTGTTTATTATTTCAAGTAGTTTTTTACTTGATTCTCTAGGATTCTCTAAGTAAATCATCATATCATCTGCAAAAGTGATAATTTAGCTTCTTCTTTGCCTATTCTAATTCCTTCAATTTCTTTTTCTTCTCTTATTGCTACAGCTAACATTTCTAGTACCAAATTGAATAGTAGGGGTGATAATGGACATCCGTGCTTCACCCCTGATCTTATTGGGAATGCATCTAGCTTATCCCCATTACAAATAATGCTTGTCAATGGTTTTAGGTAGATGCTATTTATAGTTTTAAGGAAGGCTCCATTTATTCCTATGTTTTCTAGTGTTTTTAATAGGAATGGGTGTTGTATTTTGTCAAAGGCTTTTTCTGCATCTATTGAGATGATCATATGGTTTCTGCTAGTTATGTTGTTGATATGGTCAATTATGCTAATAGTTTTCCTAATATTGAACCAGCCTTGCATTTCTGGAATAAATCCTACCTGGTCATAGTGTATTATTCTTGTGATAAGTTGCTGCAATCTTTTTGCTAATATTTTATTTAAAATTTTTGCATCAATATTCATTAGAGAAATTGGTCTATAATTTTCTTTCTCTGTTTTGACTCTACCTGGTTTGGGTATTAGTACCATGTTTGTGTCATAAAAAGAATTTGGTAGGACTCCTTCTTCACCTATTTTCCCAAATAGTCTACAAAGTATAGGAATTAATTATTCTTTGAATGTTTGATGGAATTCACATGTAAAACCATCTGGCCCTGGAGATTTTTTCCTAGGGAATTCATTGATGGCTTGCTCAATTTCTTTTTCTGAGATGGGGTTATTTAGAATTTTTACTTCCTTTTCTGTTAACCTGGGCAATTTATGTTTTTGTAGATATTCATCCATATCTGTAAGGTTGTCAAATATATGGGCATACAATTGGGCAAAATAATTCCTAATTGTTGTTTTGATTTCCTCTTCATTAGAAGTGAACTCACCCTTTTCATTTTTGATACTAGTAATTTGATTTTCTTCTTTCTGTTTTTTTTAATCAAATTGACCAAAGGTTTATCAATTGTATTGATTTTTTCGTAAAACCAGCTCTTTGTTTTATTTATCATTTCAATAGTTTTCTTGGTTTCAATTTTATTAAACTCTTCTTTGATTTTCAGTATTTCTAATTTGGCATTTAATTGGGGATTTTCAATTTGCTCTTTTTCTAGCTTTTTCAGCTGTATGCCCAAATCATTGATCTCCTTTTCCCCTCTTTTATTCATGTAAGCATTTAGAGATATAAAACTTCCCCTAAGAACTGCTTTTGCTGCATCCCATAAGTTTTTGTATGTTGTCTCATTATTGTCATTCTCCTGAATGAAGTTATTAATTGTTTCTCTGATTTGTTCTTTGGCCCACTCATTCTTTAGAATTAGATTATTTAGTTTCCAATTAATTTTTAGCTTATTTTTCCGTGGTTCGTTGTTACAAATAATTCTTATTGCATCATGATCTAAAAAATATGCTTTGACTACTTCTGCCTTTCTGCACTGGATTGTGAGGTTTTTATGCCCAAGTACATGGCCATTTTTTGAGTATGTGCCATGTACCACTGAGAAGAAAGTATATTCCTTTTTATCCCCATTCAGTTTTTTCCAGAGGTCTATCGTATTTGCCTTTTCTAAAATTCTGTTCACTTCCTTAACTTCTTTCTTATTTATTTTGAGGTTAGATTAATCAAGTTCAGAAAGGGGGAGGTTGAGGTCTCCCAATATTATAGTTTTGCTGTCTATTTCTTCCTGTAACTCCCTTAACCTCTCCTCTAAAAATTTGTATGCCATACCACTTGGTGCATATATGTTAAACAGTGATATTGCTTCATTGTTTATGGTGCCTTTTAGCAGGATGTAATGTCCTTCCTTATCTCTTTTAATTAAATCTATCTTTACTTTTGCTTTGTCAGAGATTAGGATTGCTACACCTGCTTTTTTTACTTTAGCCGAGGCGCAATATATTTTACTCCAGCCTTTTACCTTTACCCTATGTGTATCCCCCTGTTTCAGATGTGTTTCTTGTAAACAGCATATTGTAGGATTATGGTTTTTAATCCATTCTGCTATCTGCTTCCATTTTATGGGAGAGTTCATCCCATTCACATTCACAGTTATGATTTCTATTTGTGTCTTTTTCTCCATCCTGTTTCCCCCTGTTTATGCTTTTATTTCTCCCTTTCCCCTTCCCCTCCTCAACAAAGTTTTGCTTTTAACCGCTACCTTCCTCAGTTTACCCTCCCTCTTTATTCCCCTCCCTTATCTTACCGTTTCCCACTTGCTACTTCTCCCCTCCCTTCTGACCACCCCCTCCTTTTTTCCCCTTTCCCCTCCTACTTCCTGTAGGATGAGTTAGATTTCTATACTTATCAAGGTATGTTATTCCCTTCTTGAACCAGATCAGATGACAGTAAAGCTCAAATACTGCTCTTCTCCCTCCCTTCTTTCCCTCTACAGAAATGTGTTTTTATGCCTCCTCATTTGGTGTAATTTACCCTTTTCTACTACTTCCTTACCTCTTCTCTCATAGCCCTCCCTTTACATCTCTTAATTATGTTTTTTATCCTTATATCAGTTATTTTATACAGGCATTCACAATCTATGTGTATCCCTTTCAATTGTCATAATAGCTGTACTGTTCTCAAGATTGACATATATATGTATATATATAAAACATATATAAGATGCTATAATCCTATATAAAGATGCAAATAATTTACCCTTATTGATTAATAAGGTTGTCGGGGTTTTTCCCCCTGTTTACCTTTTTATGTCTCTCTTGAGTTTTGCATTTGGAGATCAAACTTTCCATTGAGTTCTGGCCTTTTCATCAGGAAGGTCTGGAATTCCCTTATTTCATTGAATGTCCATCTCCTTGCCTGAAAAATTGTGCTTAGTTTTGCTGGGTAGTTGATCCTTGGTTGTAGTCCCAGCTCCTTTGCCCTTTGGAATATCATATTCCAATTTCTCCTGTCTTTTAATGTAGAGCCTGCATGATCCTGACTGTAGTTCCATGATATTTGAATTGTTTCTTTTTGGCAGCTTGCGGTATTTTCTCCTTGACTTTGTAATTCTGAAATTTGGCTATAATATTTCTTGGTGTTTTCAGTTTGGGATCTCTTTCAGGGGGTGATCAGTGAATTCTTTCAATGACTATTTTGCCATCTGGTTCTAGGACCTCTGGGCAGTTGTCTTTGATAATTTCTTCGAAGATACTGTCAAGGCTCTTTTTTTCATCGTGGATTTCTGGTAGACCAATAACTCTTAAATTGTCTCTCCTGGATCTATTTTCTGGGTCAGTTGTTTTCCCAATCAGATATCTCACATTTTTTTCTATTTTTTCGTTCTTTACATTTTGTTTTACTACTTCTTGGTGCCTCATAGATTCCTTAGCTTCCACTTACTCAACTCTAATTTTTAATGAGTTGCTGTCTCCATTTTGCTTTTGAGTCTCCTTTTCCAATTGGTTGATTTTGCCTCTCAGGGTGTCATTTTCTCTATTTAGATTCTGAATCTCCATAGCCATTTCGCCAATCTTATTCTTTAGGGACTTGATTTCATCAGTGGATTTTTTTTTCCATTTTTCCCATTTTTTCTTTTACCTCCATAATTTGGTTTTTAAAATCCTGCTTTAGCTCTTCCAGTAATGCTTTTTGGGCTGGAGACCCGTTCACATTACCTTTTGATGTATCAGATGTGGCTATAGTGTCATTGCTATCCTCTTCCAAATTGGTATTTTGATCATGCCTGTCTCCATAAAAAGAATCAATGATCCTCAGTTTTTTTGTGTTCTTCTTCATGTTGGTCAGCCTTTTCCTGGCTTTCCAATAAATTTATGCTTTTGGGGCTCAGGGTTCTCTGTCCCAGCTTTCTTATTTTGGGGATTGTGAGTCTAGTTGTTGGCTTTGTGAATTATAGCCTTCAGTTTACTGAGGTGTGGGGGAGGGGTCTGGCTCCCCGATGTCTCTTTCCCTAGGGTTTCTCTCCTGCACTGTTGCTCTTCAGCAATGGTCTCAGCTCTTTGTTGTTTGAGCTGGCGTCTGGCACTTCCCCTGGGGGAGCATGAGTACATCAGGGCTCCTGGTGTTGCCCCCATTGGCTCTGCCCCTCTTGGACTCAGGAACCTTCTACTACTTGGCCACTAAAGCCCCACTTCTATCTCATCTATTCCAGTGTTCTTTTTTTCCCAAGGAATTCTCTGGGTGAGGAGGGGTAGGGATTAGAGCTGTTTACTTGGTCATCATGTCTCCCGGAAGTTCAAGAAGCCGAGTTTCTGGGCTGCAAGCATCAGGAGTTGGTGTTTCACGGCCGGTGGCATTGCACTGCCTCTCGTTGCTTCCACAGACTGCCGTCCTGTGTTGGGAGGCCTGGGGATCTCCATGGGTTTCAGGCGCCCAGCTTTCTCCCAGCCTGTCTCCCACGTGGGTTTCTGGGCCAGCCGCTTCCACTTTGGTCTGGAGCAGCTCCGCACGCCGAGCCCTCTCCAAGCCTACAGATTCGTTCCTTTGGCCTTTCAGACTCTCCTGGCTTGGAAATTTGCCCCTCTCAGACTGCTTGTGGTTTCTAACTCTCCCAAATCTGCTCAAATTCGCTTTTTTATAGGAATCTGACAGAACTTGTGAGAGAGCTCCAGTAAGATGCTATTTTCATGTGGCCATCTTGGCTCTGCCCCGCCCCCCGCCCCACCTTCTCCCATCAGAGGCATTTCTAATATGATGGGCTTCTTTCTGGGGATTTACCTGAATTCTTTGGCTTAAGCTGCCACCCTAAAACTTGGGAAATACATTTTCTTGGACAACTGGACCTTGTACATTTAAAAGTAAAAATGTGAGACACTAAAGAAATTTACTTATGGAAAAGATGGAGAAGTGTGCATTAGACAGTAGTATGATTAGGTGGGTTCAGAATTGATTGTTGTCACCAAATCCAAAAGGAGTTATTAACAGTTTGATTTCATCTAGGAAGGAGGTCTCTAGTGGAATGCCCCAAGGATCTGTGCTTGGTCCTGTGCTGTCTAATACCCTTGTCAGTGAGTTAGTTAAATGCACAACATGATTATGAAGTCTGCAGAGGACCCAAAGCTGGGAGGGATACCTAATACACTAGATGATGATGTCATAACTCAAAAAGATATTGACAGTGTGGCATATTGGTCTGAAAAATGGTACGTTGAGACTTAAGAGAGAAAATGTAAAAAAAAAAACACCTTCATTTGGGTTAAAAAAATCAATTTCACAAGTACAGGATGGGATATCCAATTGTTCTTTTGAAAAAAAAGGTCTTTAAACTGGAGTAAATTGCAAACTCAATATGAGTTAACAGTATGATATGGGAGCCAAGAAAGCTAATAACACCTTTGGCTTAGGGTGCAAGTATGTGGTACAGTGGATAGAGCACAGGGCCTGGAGTCAGGAAGACCCGAGTTCAAATTTGACCTCAGACATTTCTTAGCTTTGCGATTCTGGGCAAGTCACTTAAATCTCTGTTTATCTCAGTTTCCTCATCTGTACAATGGGGATGATAATAATAGCACCTCCCTCCCAGAATTATCGTGAGGATCAAATGAGATACAGTGGCCGGCACATGGTAAGTGCTATATAGATGTTAGCTATCATTCTTGTTATTAGGCTGAATTTTACAAAGGCATAGTGTCGAGGAGGAAGCAGGTGATGGCCCTGCTGTCTTCTTGACTTTGTTAGACTGTATCTGTTGTATGGTTTTCAGTAATGGGTGCCATGTTTTTGGAGGAACATTGATAAAGTAGTAAAGTGTCTGCCAGAAGGCAATAAGGTTGGTGAAGAATTCTGAGTTTTTGACATCTGGGAATCAGATAATAGAACTGGGGATGTCCCCACCTGAGGAGCTGCTAAAACTTACTATGCTCTAGGCACTGTACTAAATACTACAAATATTACATCATTTGATCCTCACAATAAGCCTGGAGTTTGATGCTATTATTATTCTTGTTTTACAGATGGGGAAACTGAGTCAGGCAGCGTGTAAGTGACTTGCTCAGGGTCATATAGCTAGTAAGCATCCTGAGACTGGATTTGAACTCAGGTCTTTCTGCTTCCAGGCCTAGTGCTCTATCCATCTCACTACCTAGCTGCCTATCTCTATGGCAGTATTTCATTTTCATTCCCTTTCTTTTTCTTTCCTTTCCCTTCTATTCCCTTTCTTTTCCTTCTCAAAAAAAGTGTTTGGCCCCTAACTTGGAGACCAGTTGCTAAATCCAAAACCTGGCATTACTCTCTTTCTTTCTTTTTGGTTAAGACCATTGCAATATTATTAAGAAATCAAGTGCCTTTTTATGTCTTTGGAAGCCCAGATGCAATTTGTATACATATCTCTGGTGGTGAAGGTGGGGAAGGGAGGGAAGCCTTTTAATTCATCCAGTCTTTGTGCAGTATAGACCAAGGGCATCAAACTCAAATAGAACTGTACCTGAGGATCCCTGCAGGCTGCATATTAACTTAGACTTAGAAAAAACACATATTAACACTATCTATGTTCTGTTGTATTACCACTTATTTTGTCAAATTACATTATATTCTGTTTGGGACATCAGTGGAAGCATCGCGGGCTCTGTTTGATGCTTCTTTAAAAGAGGGTAGATGGAGAATTAGACTCAAGTTCTGTTTGTAACCATATTGTCTGTGTGACCATAACTCTCAGTGCCTGCAGGCAACTAAGAAGATTCTCCTTGGCACAATAGATGCCAAGCTACAATGTTAAATGGAGTTTCCTTACTGAGAGTCTCCCATTCCAATGAAATTAGTTGTCAAAATATTCCAATGAAAAAGCACAACAATTCAGATCAGGGTCCTTTCCTGGTTTAGTGAACCTCCTATTTCATGGTTCCATTCTGCCAGAAAGTCTCCTCAAGTCCAAAAGAGGCCTGCTCTAGAGCCACAGTAGAAATTGTTCCCTATGTCCTGGGAAGGGTCTGCAGGGTTGGCTCATCTCCTCCTGCGGAAGGACCGATAGATACAGATGTATGGCTGTGGGGGCTCAGGCTATTGCTCCCTGAGTGAGCCAGGCTTGAGGTCTGGGAGGCAAGGGGTGATAGAGGGCAGTGTCAAGCATGGGAATATTGAAGCAAGAGGAGGAAGAGGGTTCCACTAGACAGGGAAGGGACAGTATAGACTGTTCACGTTCCTGGAAAGCTAATAGCTCCAACTTGTCAGGCTTGAGGAACAGAGGAGAGAGCCTAAGCTATAGAGATGCTGAAAAATTACCTACCATTCTTTGCCAGGTGGATTTTGGATTTGCCAAGAAGATTGGATCTGGACAGAAAACATGGACGTTCTGCGGGACCCCAGAGTATGTAGCTCCTGAAGTCATTCTCAACAAAGGGCATGACTTCAGTGTGGATTTTTGGTCACTAGGAATTCTAGTCTATGAACTGCTGACTGGCAAGTAAGTGCCATTTTATTCATGCTATTTAAAAGTAACCCATCAATGGTCTTATAATGAATGAAGAGGAGCGTCCGTCTATTCTATGTATGAGCCACCAGGTGGTGCTGCAATCAAGGCACACTTAATCAAAGGCTCTGATTATGCTGGGGCAGTGCTTCCCCTTGACTTAGCTGGGGTGAGCTTCCCCTGCAGCTCCCTCTGCTTCGAGGCAGGGGCTTTCCCTTTCCAAGCAACTCTCTACTCCTTCTATGGGGTTATACTTCTCTTTTCAAGCTCTGCCAAGCAAACGACTGCCCCTAGGAAAAGGGAGATGAAAAGGCTTTGCTTAAGTGCTTTGGAGGCTTTAAAAATGGCTTTTTAAAAACTGGGACTGTCCTGGTCTCATGTTATTTGTCAAGAGAGCACTGTGTGACACCAGCCTCCTCACTCCGTTCTCTATTTTAATGTATGACGCCAGACCCCCAACCTAATTCAGTTAGGCAAAAATGTCTCATCTCTAAACAAGAAATCCCACTTACACACACACACACACACACACACACACACACACACACACACACACGCACACACACACACGCACGCACATTCATTGACAGATATCTATTTAAATTGATAACAATATTAATACTAATCAATATCAATATTGATAGAAAATTTATAGATATATTGATATGCGTAGAAATTTAGATAGATAGACAGACAGGTAGACAGACCCTAGGTAGAATCACTACAGTTTGGATTTATGAGGATTAGCTTTATGACATTTACTGGCCTAAGAAATAAATAAACATTTAGAACAAAGGTCACCACTTCCGAAGCCGAGAGGGAAGCAGGAAGTTTAAAGTCGGTATATTACCCACAATATATCCATCTCTCCCTCTGGAGAGAGGGACAAAGGATAGGGGAAAGAATGTCCCTTGGCACCCATTCTGTAGTGTGGTGGTGCCAGGACATATTGTGTGCTTTGACCCCAGCTCCAGGCTCATCACTTTGCTAACAGTATTGAAATCATGGCCATCTGCTGTCTTGCTTGTGATAGTCTCTCCCTCCTCCTCCCTCTTCTTTCTTGCTTATTTTAATCAATCCATCAAACTATTTTTTTTTGCATGTGAAAAATAACTATTTTCCAAAACAAAAAAAAATGAGGAGTGGCATTGTATTTTTACAGATCTCTTTAATGTTTGAATTAATAGAAGACAGCTGGATCCTCCATTTTGATTCGTCCTTCAATCTATAGTGATGTGTTATTTTGGTTGAAGTGTTTGCAGAAAATCTGGCTTCACACAGATATATAGTTAGAAAAGGGAAAAGTATTTTAATAGGCAAATAATGTTTTAGTATTATTATGAAAATGGTTTTGTGCAGAGGGTTTCAGGGGACCCCCAAAGTTTCACAACCCATGCTTGGAGAACCACTGCTCCTAGATGGACTTGGACACTGAGGGAAGGTCATTGCAGTAGTTGAAAGGAGTTTGACCTTTGACAGCAAAAAAGAGAACCAGCTATGGACTCGAGAAAAGTAGCCCATGAAATTAAGAATCAAGGTATGGAAAGGCACAGAGCCAGGGAACCCAGGGGAGCAGCCCACAGTGCAGAAATACTTTGACCAAGAAGTAACACTCAGGTAGACTGACTATATGAGGGGAGAGGAATTTAAGGCCCAGCAGGACCAGAGCAGTGAGTAGCTTTTGCCAAATGAGTCCCCTTACACATGGGTTGTATGAGCCAATGTATACTACAAGATCAATTTCCCTTTTCTCAAGAATATTGCGAGTATTTGTGGAAGATTGCCCCTCAGGGTTTAGTAGGAATATTTTGTGGCTACCGCTTGTTACTCAGCTATCTTAGTAATTATCTTCGATGAGAGCTAATTGAGTCTGCTGTAATGGGAAGCACACTGGTGAGACCCTGGGTGCTAGAACTAAGCAAGATGGGTGGAAAGTTGCAAAGGGTCTAATAAGCTGGATGTCAGGAAAACTTACCATTAATTAACTCTAGCTCAGGAGGAATGGACAGCACAGGAAAGTGTCAGGTGTCATATCTGGAGGTCTTCAAACAAAGGCGATATGACCATTTGTGGGGTGTGCTGTGCTGAAGGTGCCATTCAGAGCATGGGTTGGATTAGCCAGCTGCTGGGGTCCTTTCCATGGGGTCAAAGAACATTTCTTTCAAGCTGCACATGCTACAATGCTCTTCTGCCCCAAGGCAGCCGGTAGTGACTTCCAGCCCAGGGGAAACCAATGTACAGGCTCCCAGCCCCAAGCTTTAGGTCTCCTCTCAGGGCTTCTAGTTTTCCAAAAAGGAGAAAAGTGCAGAATGGGTAACAAAAACTGACCCCTTTTTTCATAGGCCAGGTGTGGGGGGATTGCTCCATCTCCCCAAGCCCCAAAACAATCAATTCATCTCCAATTTAGAGTAATCCAAGCCAACCAGTTCATCTCTAATTGATGAGATACAATCCAAGTCCAAAATAAAGGCTCCCCACAGGTTAAGCTCTTCAAGTTAATGGCAGATCTCTCTTGATTAACCTTCTTTACTAGTAAGAATATAGTTGAAACTGTCAGATCATGGGGTCTGGGCTCTGTAGAGATACAAGTGAAGCCATAATGAGGCTGTTAGATCACAAGAATATGAAGGGGTCCTACTACTGTTTTCCAAGAGAGGCTGGAACAAAATTTATTGTGCCTTAGGCAAACCTAAAATAGCAGGAGTTGTGATCATGCTATGAGCCAAAGAAATAACAAAAATTTATATCAATAGAGATAAATAAGGAAATTGTATTGTGCTTAAAGGAAACACAGTAAAACAAAAGGAGCAAACTTAGAAAATAATTAAAAGAATTATCCAAATCTATCATCTATAATTACAGGTCAGGAAAACTGAGAACTCAAAAGAGATAGAAGTTTATGAATAAAAATATAAAATATCCACATGGACGAGACCAGCTAGAAGTCTGAAATAATCCAGTTTCAGAAAAAGAATGTGAACTAGCTAAACTACCCAAGGATGTGGGGGAGGGAGAAGAGTGGGAAGTCCTGGATTAGATCATTTCATAAAACTTCAAAAAATTTGAGTTATTTTCATATACACAAATTATTCTGGGAAATTGAGAAAGTACTCTACCAAAATCTTTCTGTGAGATAAAAATAGCCCTAACGTCTAAACCTACAGCTGGTGGCTCAGTGGATAGGACATTGGGTCTGGAGTCAGGAAGATCTGAGTTCAAATCCAGCTTCAGACACTTCCTAGAAATGTGACCTTGGGAAAGTCATTTAACCTCAGTTTGTGGCAAGGATCCCCTGGAGAAGGAAAATGGTAAATCACATTGGTATCTTTGCCAAGAAAACCCCATGGATAGCATGGTCCATTTGATCATGAAAAGTCAGACATGACTGAACATCAACAGCGTCTAAACCAGGGAAGAATTAAACAAAGAGAATTATAGATCAAATGTAATGAATGAATATCAACTGGAAACTTTTTAAAAAATCTTGGCAAAGAGACTATAATAATTTATCCAAAAAAATCATGCATTACAATCAAGTTGGATTTACAGCACGGATGCAAGGATAATTCAACATCAGAAATTAATTAACAATCAAATTGAAAAGAGAGCATCCAAAATGACATGATTATGTCCATAAATCAGAAAAAAAAATCTCAATGAAGTACAGCACCCCATTTATGATTGTCCAATTCATAGAGGCAGAGAAGAATATTTCTTTAATATAACAAAAAGTAAACTATGTAAAACCACAAGTTAGAAAAGAAAACCCTAAGCAAACCAGAAAAATAAGGAAAACATTTAAATATGAAAAACCAATAGACGTATGGGGGAGGCACAGTGCTCAAGGAGAAAAAGGAATAGGCTTTTGTGAGATAAAGACAATTGGAGAAACACCAGAAGGTTTCCCAATAGAGGGATAAAGCAAAGATGCCCACTTTTCCTAGTATCATTTGACATCTTTGTAGAAGTACTGAAATAGCATCAAGATAGGCACAGAGAAGACACACATCTTCCAGTTTTCTGATAACATTATGCTTTACTTAGAGAATTCTAGGAGATTGTTATCTAGTTAATTAACAATTTTAGTAAAGAATTGGGATACAAAATATACTCAGAAAAAAGCAAAAGCATTTCTATGTAATGAAAGAGTGAGCTCTGTTTAGACTTCAGCAAAGTTGAAGATCACAAAAGGAAAAAAAAGAGAAAATGAAATCTAAGTGTGAACCCCATTCAGGTATAAAGGAAACATTCTACCAGTTGGAAGGGATTCTGAGACTTTGACTACTTCATTTGTATGTGAAAAAGGCCATTAACTTATCTGTGGTCACAAATTACTCCAGTCCTTTCATTTCCAGTCACTTTTCCCTTAAGATCCAGCCAGAATCTGGGAAATGGTCATCATAAATCTGGCTGCACTGAGTGAACCTGACTGAAGTAGGAATAATTGTCAAGAACGAGGAAGGACTGAGGGAATGCCTCTCTCACCTCATTCCTGGAAGACTCAATTACTGATCCAAAGGTCTCTATCCTTCTGAAAGATCCTAGTAGCATTTGAGCTGAAAGAGCAGATTTTCACTCCCTTCCAAGCCTGAAGCTGAAAGACCCATGGAAGAGCCAGACCAAGGAGTCCAACAGATCAACCTGTCCATCCTGATACCTGTGATGAGCCCCCCCACAGAAGCTATCATTCTCCTGTAGCAGAAACACTAACCTTGTGCTTCTGGGAGCAGGTCAGGCTGAGCCACCATCCTGAGAATCAGTGTTTTCTGGAGAACCATGTAATATAAGCCCAGCATCTGAAGTCACATTCATTGCCAATAACAATGCCTCACTTCAAAGGAAACTTAATGAGGACTCTTCAGACAAAGAGAGGGCATGCGGGCCCTGCATAATCACAGCTTGAGTTGTCTTGGCTATTTGTGCCACGATATGCCTCCCTACCATTGTACTTTAAGCTTGGGGCCACTCTTCCTTCCCTCCATTCCTTCACTCTGTATCTTAGTGGCACAGAGAACTCCAGGCTTTGGCAGAGAGTTTCTAACTTTTGTTTTTGTTTTGCCTTTTGAGTGTATGGGTTAAAAAAAAAGACTGATTGAGTCTACTGGCTGATTATTAGTGGCAGACACGATGGTTTGAGGTCATGAACAATAGCAGTAGAAATGGTCACCCGCATTAGTAGAGGGACTAGTCATCCCTCTGAGGACCTAATCTGTGCAAAATGGAGAAGTGATCTCAAAGATCCTAGACTGTGGGCACTTTCGTGGGATATTTTAGGTGCTCTCTGTGGACTCTTTAGTTTTACAGGAATCCCCTAGAGAAGAATGAGCATTTTTCTTTTGTTCTGAGACGAAATTGGGCAGCCTCTTTTCTGGTGCTTTTCCTTTATAAGTTAGACCAATTCCTATAAGACGACTTTTGTTCGTTTGAATGCTAAAGTACTACTATCTGATGCAATGTTGTGTACATTACAAATGTAGAGACTGATATAAGCAGTATGAATATTGCATCCCTTGAGAGCTGTGATCTGTAGCAATGCAGCTTAAAAGAACTCCTAGATAGAAGAGTACTATGGAACATGTGAGGATATGGAGAGCATTTTGTAAGATGCAATTGAAATTTTGGGGAGGAGTGAAGTATCAGCTAAGCAATAGGAGGAAAATGACAAGATGCCTTTTTTCTGCGAGTTTGCTGGAAATTTGGACCCCTCCGAAATTCCTGCCAATAGTGGAATTTCAGAAGGTACATGGTAACTGATGATTAATACTGCATAGTGATGTGATAATCAGAGGGAGTATCTGGGGACAGATATTCCCAGGACTGACCTGGAAAAAAGCCATCTTGAGTGCTAAGGATATGATTGCAGAGGCTGTTAGGTCTCCATACTTTAGGGCATATTGTGTTTCACTATGGTGGCACCATAGGCCAATATGAAGACTTTTCCCAGGAAAGCCTAAGCCATGTCCCTTCAGAGAAGAAACATGGGATATTTGATTTAGAAATGTGACCAAAGCACCAGGGCATTGACAGGTATCTGAAATGGAAAAAAAGGAGACTGCTTGTTGTTTGTCCTCCATTCTCAAAAAAGACCAATGACATCAGGAGGGTGATGTCTTGACTTGCAAGTGAATTGGGTTTAAGTGCAGCAGAGCTGTGCAAAGTCATCAGCCTCACTCTCTCCTCCAGAGTCATTAGAGACTAATGGCAAGACATAGGTCAGAAAAACTGGTGGTCGCCTAGGTGATGGCAGTAGGGAACATTGGCCTTTTTAAACTGAAGTCTTTCCCAGGTCTCAGTTTGTCTGACACAACGCCCATTCAGCACTTAAAGGCTAAGTAAAAACTGAGGTAAAGATGATTTACTTTGCTTTCACAAAAGAAGCAATCAGGAGGGGAAGACTCTCAAAGTTTCTGGCCAGATCAGAAACCAAGTAGACTCCTAGAAAATTTTAAAGGCACATTTTTTGGAATTGTACAGAGTTTAGAGATTTCAGAACCTGAAGTCATATAGCAAAGATGCTTCAGACTAGAAAAGTAATTTGGCAGTAGTAAGACAATGACTCATGTACGCCAATGTCATTCAGTGTCACTCAGTGAAAAAAGGGAAAGGGTCTTCAGGTTTGTAACTTGGGTGGACAATCCAAGGTTAATGGAGAGAAGATTAATAAGACTAAAGGAAATAGATGTGTTAGACTGGACCAAGTGTGAAAGGGCACGTTATATCCCTGAGAGTTGAAGGAATACCTCTTTAGTCTTGAGTCCAAATGGAAGCTGCCTGATTTTGATCAGTTTTTGGACAGAGTGAACTTTTCTGTGTATGATTTCCAAACCAGTGCAGCTGAGTGGCCAACCCATTCCAATACATCCAACAAACACAATGTACTTCAAGGAGCAAGTCCAGCTGATTCACTCATCCATTTGTTTTCTGTGCTTGTCAGCCCAGCCTAGCAACAGTGACTGCTCCATCAGTGACATGAACATCCTATTCAACAGGGAACTTATAGGAGAGGACATTTGAGACCCTGCAATTCTGCTGTTGTGAATCCCCTTAATGATTTGTGTTCCCTATACATGTGCCATACCACATTGCACTTTAAGGTTATGTCTGCTTTCTCCCCTCCCAGACTCTGTGTGATTGGTGGGTTTTTTTTGGGGGGACGGTGTTCAATATGTCCTAACTACTATTCTTGCCATGCCACTTGAGTAAATGTCTTTTTTAAGGGGCTAACTAAATCTCTTGCGTGACTGTTAATGTGAAGCACACTGGTTTGGGTTCTGGAACTACAATGTTAGTTGTAGTCACCCATAGGTGGCCTAAGAACTTAGAACTAGAACCTAAGGTAGCAGATGTCCCTCTAGGAACCCAACCTTCCAGTCTGAGTGTGTTGTGGGGAAGTATGGCCAGAGCAAGGTGAGACACTTCAATAACAAAAACCAGAAGGGATCAACATAACTAGAAAATGAACGAAATATCTAGGAAGCAATCTGCCAAAGAACACTCGCTTCTTGTATAATTAAACAATGTTACTCAGGAACAACCAATGAACAACCTAACTAGATGGAGCAATATTCAGTGCTCATGGCTCTGCTGGGCCAACAGGGTAAAAATGGTGGTACTACCAAAATTAACTTAGTGTTACACCAACAATTAACAAAGCAACATTTTACAGCTGTGGTGTCCAACTCAAATAGAAACAAGGGCTACCAAGCTATACATAAGGTTCCTTGCAGGCCTCATATTGCCTTAGAAAACCACATATTAGTATTGTCTATATTTTACTGTATTTTCATTTATTTTGTTAAATATTTCCCAATTATATTTTAATCTGGTTTGAGCTGCACCAGGGAGTGTTGTGGGCTGCATGTGGCCCATATGTTTGACATCTGTTTTACAGCACTGGACAAAATAATAATGAAAACTCTTTGGAGAAAGAAAAGATCTATAATATCAAAGGAAATAATGAAAAAGTTAGGAAGAAAGAGAAACAAGCATTTCCAGACTGTAGACTACAAAGCTCATAGTGTAGTGGATAGAGAATGATAGAGCTAGAAAGACCTGGGTTCAAGTCCTACCTTTAGAAACATACCATGTGACTATAGGCAAGTAACTTCATGTGTCAAGTGCTGTAGGCAGCTCACTAAGCCTATAAGTTGCAGACAATATTTACCTGCATTGGTAGAAGGCAGTTTCTCATCTGGGTATCTTTAATATCAGTAAAATCACACGTCCAGGCACAATCATCATCTTACCGTCAAAACTATTTGGTGCTAGTTAAAAAATAAAAAAGTCAGTCAGTGGAACAGACTTTACAAGGAAGAATAAAACATAATTAAACTCAACCATTCATCCTAACTGTGAACTAACCAAGAAATGAGTTCACAAGCAAACAGTAGCTGTGTGGCTCTAGTCCCCGTAGCAGAGCAGGGACTTCGGTCTAGCTTCAAGCCAGTGCTGAAACTTGCAGTGAAATAGTCATGGCAGAAATCCCAGACTTAAGGGGAGCCCATAGTTCATTCCTTCTCAACCTGCCAAGCCTTCAAGATGCTGAATCTAGTAACAGTCTACCGAAACTTTCAGTCAGGAACAAACTTAGTTCAGAAACTTGCAGAGCTCATACTAGGAGGGCAGGGAAAAGACCGCTCCAGATCACATCACTTTGGGAGCACTGAAAGTTTACAGATGTGAAAGTTTTAAATGTGAAGAAAGCAGAAGAAGGATGCAAAAGGAAAGAAGCTCAGCCCAGAGATTCCCTTCAGAAGTGCACAGAGTCTAGCCCTCACATTGTAGTCCAAAGTCAAGAAATAGACTGGAAGAATGAAGAAGCAAAAAGAATCCCACTATAGAAAGCTAGTATAGTAATAAGGAAAGTCAAGACAAAAACCCAAGAGATGAGAATGACTTAAAAACATCTACTAGCAAAGCCTCAAAGAAAAGTTCAACTTGGGCACAAATCCAAACAGAATTTCTGGAAAAGGTAAAGCAAGAGTTTAGAAAAAGGAGAGATGTGAAAAAATGATTTAGAAAACCAAATGAGAGTAGTAAGAGAAAAAAATGAGAAAACAAATGAGAACTATGGAAGAAAGATGAGAAGAAAATTAATAGCATGGAACAAAAAGTATAAAACCTTACCCAAGAAAGAATTCACCAAATAGAAGCTAATGGCTACATGAGACATCAAGAAATATTTTTTAATTGAAAGGCTGAAAAAAATATCTCAGCTTTTAAAAACAACTGACCTAGAAAACAGATTGAGAAGAGATAATTTAAGAATCATCTTTTAAGAAATCTTTAAATGCTAAAGAAAGCTACTCTTAGAACTAGAAGGCAAAATAAATTAAAATTAAAATAAAATTTAAAAAGAAGAAATGGAAAGAATCACCTCCTGAAAGAAACCCTAAAATGAAAACTCCTAGTAATATTATAGTCAAAATCCAAAGATCTCAGGTCAAGGAAAAAAAAGTACAAGTATCCATGAAAAAAGAATTCAAGTACTGAGATACCACATTCAGGATTGCATAAGGTTTCACATCCACCACTTTAAAGAGTGGAGAGCTAAAGTCTAATATTCCAAAAGGCCAAACATCTAGGCTTACAATAAAAAAAAAACTTGCTTAGCAAAACTGGGTAGTATCCTGCAGGGGGTAAAATAGACCGGTAGGGAACTAGAGAACTTCAAAATATTCCTGACTAAAAGACCAAAGTGAGTGGAAAGTGTGACATACAAACGCAGAAGTCAAAAGAAGAATTAAAAAATAAACATAAGTGAGCATTCATAAGGCATAAAACAGAATTAAACTATCTATATTCTTACATGGGGAAGTGATACATGTGTCTCCTCAGAACTCTATCATTGTCAGGGGTCATAGAAGGACTCTAATTAAATGGAGGGTTGGTGTGATTCTGTTATATTTTGATGATTTTAAAAGAAGAATGGAAAGGGAGGAAAAGAGGAATACACGGGAAGGGGAGAAAGGGAAAAGAATGGGGAAAATTATCACATGGAAATGGAATTCTCAAGTAGAATTTTATACACCAAGGGGAGAGGACAGGTGACTCTCAGACCTCACTCTCATTCGAACTGATCAAAGGGGAGAAGAACACACAAACACACACACACACACACACACAGAGTACGGTACAGAAGCACACTTTACCCAAAAGAGAAACAAGAGGAAAAGTGGTTAAGGGAAAAGGTAAGGGAAAGAGGAGGGAGAATGAGGGAGAGATTAGTTAGCAAAGTAAACTTTTAAAGGGAGTGGGAAATGAAGAGAAGGAAAAGCATAAAAATAGGATGGAGGGAAATACATACTTAACAATCATAACTGTTAAATGGGATGAACCCATCCACAAAAAAATAGAGTATAGAAGAACGGATTAGAAACCAGAATCCAACAATATATTGTTTACAAAAAATATACTTGCAACAGAAAGATACATACAGTTAAAAATAAAGGACTGGAGTACATTTTTTTTCAGTTTTCAGCATTGATTTCCACAAGATTTTGAATTACAAATTTTCTCTCCATTTCTATCCTCCCCCCCCCACTCCAAGATGGCATATATTCTGATTGCCCCATTCCCCAGTCATCCCTCCCTTCTGTCACCCCACTCCCCACCCTAGTCCCCTTTTCCCTTACTTTCTTTTAGGGCAAGATAGATTTCTATGCCCCACTGCCTGTATATCTTATTTCCCAGTTGCGTGCAAAACAACTTTTTTTTTGAACATCTGCTTTCAAAACTTCGAGTTCCAAATTCTCTCCCCTCTTCCCTCCCCACCCACCCTCCCTAAGAAGGCAAGCAATTCAACATAGGCCACATGTATATCATTATGCAAAACCCTTCCACAATACTCATGTTGTGAAAGACTATATTTTGCTCCTTCCTATCCTATCCCCCTTTATTAAATTTTCTCCTTTGACCCTATCCCTTTTCAAAAGTGTCTGCTTTTGATTACCTCCTCCCCCTATCTGCCCTCCCTTCTATCATCCCCCCCTTTTTTATCCCCTTCATCCTTCTTTCCTGTGGGGAATTGAGTGTGTTTGTTATTCCCTGCTCAAGTCAAATCTGATGAGAGCAAGATTCATTCATTCTCCCTCACCTGCCCCCTCTTCCCTTCTTACAGAATTGCTTTTTCTTGCCACTTTTATGTGAGATAATTTACCCCATTCTATCTCTCCCTTTCTCTCTTTCTCAATATATTCCTCTCTTATCCCTTAATTTGATTTTATTTTTTAGATATCATCCCTTTGTATCAACTCACCCTGTGCCCTCTCTCTCACTCTATATATATATATATATATATATATATATATATATATATACACATATATATATATATATATATATATATATATATATATATATATATATATATATTTATTCCTTTCAGCTACCCTAATACTGAGGTCTCATGAATTACCCACATCATCTTTCCATATAGGAATGTATACAAAACAGTTACACTTTAGTAAATCCCTTATGATTTCTCTTTCTTGTTTACCTTTTCATGCTTCTCTTGATTCTTGTGTTTGAAAGTCAAATTTTCTATTCAGCTCTGGTCTTTTCACTGAGAAAGCTTGAAAGTCCTCTATTTTATTGAAAATCCATATTTTGCCATGGAGCATGATACTCAGTTTTGCTGCATAGGTGATTCTTGGTTTTATTCTTAGGTCCTTTGACCTCCAGGATATCATATTCCAAGCCCTTTGATCCCTTAAGGTAGAAGCTGCTAGATCTTGTGTTATCCTGATTGTGTTTCCACAATACTCAAATTGTTTCTTTCTGGCTGCTTGCAGTATTTTCTACTTGATCTGGGAGCTCTGGAATTTGGTGACAATATTCCTAGGAGTTTTCTTTTTGGGATCTTTTTCAGGAGGCAATTGGTGGATTTTTTCAATTTCTTCTTCACCCTCTGGCTCTAGAATATCAGGGCAGTTTTCCTTGATAATTTCTTGAAAGATGATGTCTAGGCTCTTTTTTGATCACGGCTTTCAGGTAGTCCAATAATTTTTAAATTATCTCTCCTGGATCTATTCTCCAGGTCAGTGGTTTTTCCAATGAGATATTTTACATTGTCTTCCATTTTTTCATTCCTTTGGTTCTGTTTTATAATATCTTGATTTCTCCTAAAGTCACTAGCTTCCACTTGCTCCAATCTAATTTTTAAGGTAGTATTTTCTTCAGTAGCCTTTTGGACCTCCTTTTCCATTTGGCCAATTCTGCCTTTCAAGGCATTCTTCTCCTCCTTGGCTTTTTGGAGCTCTTTCGCCATTTGAGTTAGTCTATTTTTTGAAGTGTTATTTTCTTCAGTATTTTTTTGGGCATCCTTTAACAAGTCATTGACTTGTTTTTCATGGTTTTCTTGCATCACTCTCATTTCTCTTCCCAATTTTTCCTCTACTTCTCTCACTTGCTTTTCCTAATCCTTTTTGAGCTCTTCCATGGCCCGAGACCAGTTCATATTTTTCTTAGAGGCTTTTGATGTAGGCTCTTTGACTTTGTTGACTTCTTCTGGCTGTATGTTTTGGTCTTCTTTGTCACCAAAAAGAGATTCCAAAGTCTGAGTCTGAATCTGAGACCATTTTTGCTGCCTGTTCATGTTCCCACCCAACTACTTGACCCTTGAGTTTTTCGGGGGTATGGCTGTTTGCAGAGTAGAGAGTGCTTTGTCCCAAGCTTGAGGGGCTGTGCTGCTGTTTTCAGAGCTACTTCTACACAGCAAGCTCTACCACACCAGCACTCGTTCTCCACCAAGAACCACCAATCAGGATTGCAGCCCAGATCCAGGCAGGGCAAAGTAGGCTTTGCACTCATGCTCTAATCCACCACTTAATTCCTTCCACCAGGTGGACTTGGGGCTGGAAGCAACTGCAGCTGTAGCTCTGGAAGCAGCCTCAGAGCTGCACCACCTCCACTGCCCCTAGGGCGGTGGCTGACCGTGAAGTTCTTTCACTCTGTCCCAGCAGTTTTTCCCACTAACCTGCTCTGTTGGCTTTGGTGTTTGTGGGTTGAGAAGTCTGGTAACTGCCGCAGCTCACTGATTCAGGATGCTAGGGCCTGTTCTGCCCGGCTACCAGTCTGGTTGGTCCACTCCCAGCTCCATGTGATAGACCCTTCCCAGGGACCTTCCAGGCTCTCCTGGGCTGGAGCCCTGCTTCCTTTGCTATTTCATAGGTTCTGCAGCTCTCGAATTTGTTCAGAGCCATTTTTATAGGTGTTTGGAGGGACCTGGGGGAGAGCTTAAGCAAGTCCCTGCTTTCCAGCTGCCATCTTGGCTCCGCCCCCTGGAGTCAATTTTTTAAGCTTCAGCTGAAGTAAAAAAGATAGAAGTAGCAATCATGACCTCAAATAGAGCAATAGTAATAATAGCCCTAATCAAAAGAAGTAACTAGGGAAATTTCATCTTGCTGAAAGTTGCCAATGACAATGAATTGAGATGAATACTAAAGATATATGTGTCAAATGACATGGCATCTAGATTCTTAAAAATTAAATAAATTACATGGAGAAATAATAGAACCATAAGAGTAGGGGCCTTCAATTTACCCACCCCCTCAAATGTAAATATGTCTAACAACAACAGCAAAAGAAGTGAAAGGCCTGAACAGAATTTTAGACAAATTAAACCCCCATTTAAAATAACCACAGATAGTATAAAATATTTGAGACTCTACCTGTTAGCACAATTGTAAAATACTCATTACAAAATCTAAATAATTAGAAAATATTAAGTGTTCATGGGTAAACCAAGCCAATATGGTAAAAATGATAATACTACTTTAATTATTCAGTGCCATGTCAATTAACTAAAGAATTACTTTACAGAGATAGAAAAAATAGTAATAAAATTCATCTGGAGGAACAAAATGTCAAGAATATGAAGGAAATTCATGAATGAAAGTGGGAAGGGAGCTTAGTAGTACTAGATCTCAAACTATACTACAAAGCCATAGTCATAAAAAGCATTTGGTCCCAGGTAAGAAATGGAGAGGTCAATCAGTGGAACAGATTAGGTACACAATATGCAGAAACAAATGAGCATGGAAGCCAAAGATCCCAGCTATTGGGTCAAGAACTCAGTATTCAACAAAAATTGTTGAAAAAATGGGAAGCATTCTGGCATAAAATCAGTATAGACTAGCATCTCATCTCATATGCCAGGACAAGCTCCAAAGGGGTATATCATTTAGACATAAAGAACAATATTATAAACAAATTAGAGAAGTATGGAAATATGGAAGAAACTGTCAGTTCTATGGATAGGGTAAGAATTTGTGACCAAACAAGAGACAGAGAGATAAATAGGAGGCTAAATTTACAGTTTTGATGGCTGTTAAAAAGTTTTTTTACAAGCAAAATTAATGTAGCTAAAATGAGAAGAAAACCAGGAAATTGGGAACAAGTCTATGCAGTAAGTTCTCTGATAAAGGTATCTTTTCTAAAACATAAAGGGAACTGAGTCAAATTTATAAGAATAAAAGCCATTCCCTAATTAATAAATGGTCAAACAATGTCAGTAGGCAATTTTCAGAGGAAGAATTTCAAGCTATCAATAACCATATGAAAAAAATCCTCTAAATCACTAATAATCATATAAATGCAAATTAAAGTAACTTAAATTCAGCCTGACACCCATCAGGTTGGCAAAATTGACCAAATAGTAAAATGCTAAATGCTAGAGGGCTGTGGGAAAACAATTATGTTAATGCACTTTTGGTAGAGCTTTGGAATGGTCCAGCCATTCTGGAAAGCAGTTTCAAACTATACCCCAAAAGTCATTGAACTGTGATTACTCTTTGACCCAACAATACTGCTACTAGTTCTATGTTCCAAAAAGAACAAAGAAAGATGAAAAGGACCCATATGTACAAAAATATTTATAGTAGCTCTTTTCATGGTGGCAAATAATTGGATATCAAGGGGGTATCTATTAATTGGGGAACTGCTGAACAAATTATAATATATCAATGTGATCAAATGCTATTTTGCTATAAGAAATGATAAGAGATGGTTTTAGAAATACTTGTATAAACTGATTCAAAGTGAAATGAGTAGGACCAGTTTATACAGTAACAACAATATTGTAAAGACAAACAGCTTTGAAAGACTTAGGAACATCGTGTTGGTCAAAGGATTAACATGGTGGCCAATCTCAATTCTAGAAGACCCATGATGAAACATGCCACTCACCTCCAGAGAGAAAGGTGATAGACTGAGAGTGCAGATTTAGGCATATATGTGTGTGTTTGTATACACACACACACACACACACACACACAAATATATACAGATATGTATTATGCAACATATTTATATATATATATATACATATATATGTTTGGACATGGTTAATGCAAGAATTTGTTTTACTTGATTATACATGTTTGTAATGAGTTTTGTTTTCCTTGATTTTTTAGTGTGGAGAGAATTTAGAGTTGAAAATAAAATGAATTTTAAAAAGAAAAAAAAAACCTAAAGTAATTAGTGTGAATGTGTTGCTGTAAAATTATAATGACCAAGCTTGGTCCCAAAGAAACACTTTCTATAGTTCCAAAGTTTTTAATGTGTTGCTTAGTTTGTTGAATCAATTTTTCTCTCTTATAAGAGATGGCTCTCTGGGAGAGATAGTGCATTAAGAAAAGTCATTGTCTTTGATAATTTAAAGTAAATTTATTTGACTTTAAAAGCAAAGGACTTTTAGAAGAGGAACTTGGTTTGTGTTAAAGAAAGATTTTAAAAGTCTGATTTCATTCAGTGGCCATGGATAAAATAAATAATAGACAAGGTCTTACTTTCCACTGATGCAAGTGATATTTTCTACTAAGTGCAGCTCTTTCTGTCGTAGAAGAAAAGAAGTATCAATTCAGAAAGCATTTGCAAAAATTAATCACTGAGCTGAGGGCAGGGACAATGAGAAATAGCACATAGCTAAGCTTGTAATGGATTCTACACCCTGATGCAGAGGTGTCAAACGCTCAATTGGGATGACTCTCCGAAGTGCAGTAAAATCCAAATTAAGATGTAATTTAGAAATATTTAACAAAATAAATAAAATTACAATAGGTGACATTGCATTTTAAAACTAAGTCAACATGGGCCTACAGGGATCCTTGTGTATGGATTAATGGCCCCAGTTCTATTTCAGTTGGACACCACTGCCCAGAAAGACAATGCCCCAATCATTTCAGTCAATAGGGGTCAGAGGTAAAAGGTCTAAAGCAGCTTCATTAGGCCAAATGTCCAAGAACAGTAATCAGGGTCACATTTAAGACCAAACAATAACCAAAATATTTGCACATATGAGCTAAGGTACAACCCCCCCAAAATTTCTGCATTAAAGCTTAGGACTTTTTTTTCTGATTGAATTTAGTCTTTTATAGACTGGTGCTTGGATTTTTTTTTTAATTGGAAATGTGAACAATGTGTTCTATTCTTGCGTTTCTCTAGCCCTCCATTTTCTGGGATTGACCAAATGATGACTTATAATTTGATTCTCAAGGGAATCGAGAAAATAGATTTTCCCAAGAAGGTAACACGACGCCCTGAAGATTTGATTCGCCGACTTTGCAGGTAGCATAACTAATGATAGCAGCATATAATTGAAATAGCCCCTTCTTTATAAGAAGTTAAGACTCCACATTATTTTCTCCACAACATAAAACATTTGATTAAGTTTACTTGTCTTTCTGTTTCACTGAGAGGCACCATACTTCAATGGGAAGGCCAGCCTTGGAGTCAGGAATACCTGCTCTCAAGACCACCTCTAGTGCATGCTTGCTACAGGACCTTGGGCAGGTTACATAAACTGTCAGTGCCCCAGTAACTATAACATTTTAAATAGTTCCCTAGGCAGATAAAATCATGTTTGGACCAAAAACCAGAATCTTTTCCGTCAATATCTGAACTTTGTAATTACAGAAGGAGGAGCCACATTTTACTTTACAGGGTGTATAGATCTAAGACTGTGAGTTGGACTCATGCTGCATGGATAGTTGCAGTTTCTTTATTAGTCAGGGTTAATCTTGAGAAATATCTTTCTCTGTTATGGAGCAACAGAGAAGTCTGAACTCTAGGTTAATAAGGCAGTGAGTGATTTACATCCATGTTATTCTAAGATGAGTCATATTTTAAAAATCTCATGTAGTCTATTGCAGATTTAACCAAACTTCTTTTTGCTTTATTTTTAAATCCCCAAATTTTACATTTTTACATTTTACACAGACATTTTTCCCCCAGAAAATCCTTCCCTTAACTCTTATGATGGAACATTTCTATAATTCTTGTTTAATTTTCAGTAGATTTCAATAACCAAAAAAATGTCACACAAGAAAAATTATTTAATATGTCACATTCTGGCAAACTCAGAACATTTCTGCTATAAAGACATACCAATTTACTTATATCAGTGAAGGGAGGGAAATTGACATTACTCCTTTACTGAAGAGAAATTGTTATAAGTTTGTACAAACTCTTTTTTTTTAAGGCAAAATCCTACAGAAAGGCTGGGAAACCTGAAGAGTGGAATCAATGACATTAAGAGGCACAGGTACTATGGTCATTTCTCTTTCCACATAGAAACAAATAAATAGTAAAATTTGTTAGATTTTTAAAATGGTTTTCCATATTGAGTCAAAAGCTACTTCCTAGTTTTTAGAGTTTTTTACCTCTAGGTACTATCCAACATTTTCTTTGTCATATTCAGCGGCACAGTTGTAACAATAAAGCCAAAAGAAGTTCCTCCAATAGTTTCAGAATGTATAGCTTTTATATCTCAGTGAAAATAATTTCACAGCTACTCTAGTATGCCTTACTTTTGGATGCAAATGTGAGAAACACCATTTAAAGCCCCCAAATAATTAACTCTCCATCCCTTCTTACGATTTGAAAAAGCTTAAGTTCTGGGAAGGGATTGACTTCTAATGGGGAAATTAATTTGTTTTTATATTTGGAAGCCTTGATTTTGTAAATGTTAATAGTTAGGGACATCAGCTAAATCAACTGCTAAAATGGCTGTATTTTTTTGGTATTGGTTTTTTAATTTTAATTTTATTTTTAATTTTTTATTTGTATTGTTTTTGCTATTATAGTTCATATACTTTAAGATTTTCTTCTAAGGACCTCAGCATATAAAGCTTAAAATTGTTACCTATGTGGTACATCCAAAATATCGTTTCTATGATGTGGATTTCATAATGGGAAGTCTTATAAGGCTACTATAGAACCTCAAAATACTGATTCTTTCTTTAAGCAATAATCTACCATCATTGACTTTGTGATGGATTTATCCAAATTATATAGTACCTCTTATACCTTTGGTGACTTACATAAAATGTATACTTTAGATTGTAATTCAGTTGCAGCGGTTTCATTTTACTTAACATAATTCTATGACTTTCAAAAAATTCCTTTTGCCTGTATCACTTATAGGTTTTGAATAGAATTATAATATGCGAAATAAACTATTTTTTAATTATTAAAGGAGTAACAAACGTTAAGAAAAAGAGTTAGACCTTCTGACTTAACAGGAATATCTTCTTAACTCTGCTTCTTCTGTAACTCATTTATTAAAAAGTGACTTGGAAAGAATGCCAAAGGGCAGAACCAGTCCTCTAAATGAGAGTCATTCTGTAGTGATGTGTATCAGAACTTGGTCTGGTGCCACTGGGCACTAAAGGGTTCTACTGAGGACAGACCAAAACCCTCACTGCCAGGGGGCATTTCAGATCTATACCATCTATTCATATTGCCCAGTAGTTGGTCATCTACTTAGAAAATGCCTGGAAATAGGACCACCCGTGTTCAAAACAGGGAAAAGATCACCTGGGCTAAAGTAACACTTTTATATTCTAATGATGAATTTATCTTAATAGTAACCTTTTTTTTTCATTTCTTCTAAGGTGGCTGAATGGCTTTAACTGGGAGGGACTGAAGGCAAGGAGCCTGCCATCACCATTAAAAAGAGAGGTACTCTATCCACTCTCTTGTTTCCATAGGAACCATTTTTGCAGATTGTCAAATAGATTAAGAAAAACACAGATGAAAATATTGGAGGGGGATAAGAGACTGTGAGGGATGGTCTTCCTGCTTTAAGGGACCATGAAGGTGCCCTTTGATTCCTAAGCACTAAGATGGGGATTCCATTTTGATTAGAAGGGGGAAAGCTGAAGTATGTCTTTACTGCAGCATTTTCCAAACTGATTGGGCCATAAAACATCTTTTGGTGTAGAACCCATAGAAAAAGGCCCGATCTATGCCCCAAGGGTATGAAAAAAAGAGAGTGAGGACAGATGTAGGATAAAGTGCATGTTAGAGAACTCTGGCAGTAAAATGAGGAAGTTAACATAAATTTTATTTTCATAACAATATGCTACATATACCATTTTTAAAAAAATACATAATTTTATATTTAGTGTTTTAGAGAGGAAAAAATCTAGCAGCCTGATTTTTCTCACAGAACCTCTCTTCATGTCACATACACCAGCAAGATTCTATAGAATGGAGTTGAGAAAATGTTCCAAGAGTAGGATTCTTCACCTTTTTGTGTTGTGGACTTCTTGGGTGGACTGGGGAATTCTGGAGACCCCTTCTCAGAATAACATTTTTAAATGTATCCAAAAAATTCAAAGGAAACAAATTATATTGAAATACAATTATCAAAATATTGTTTTTTAAAAAATTCATGGACCCTAGGTTAAGAACCCATTTTTTTGGGATGGAGAAGGATTGAGACACTTAACCTGGCCAATGTATGTTCTGGAAATTGTCTTAGGACCTGTTTTAAATTTTTATTCAAGAAGAGAAAAAAAAGAAGTTCCTTAGGCACCTGGTTTGTTGAACACTCTTTCTGACTCTCTTATGGTCATTGAGGAGTAAAGACTAGAGAAGGGACGGGCCCAAGTAGGTCTGTTTTAACATTTCCTCTCTTTCTCATAATACCAAAAGACCTTTTAGAATTACAGTATATGAAACAACTTGTGATATTAATTATAAGAAGAGGGAGACTAATGACATAGAGGATGGAAGGCAGCCTCAGAGCCAACAAGAACTGAATTTAACTCCTCTTTCTGGGCCTCCTCCTCCTCCCTGTGTCTAGGCAGCCATCTGACACCAGGGATCAGTTTTGACACCTTGGGTTCTCAATCCCAATGAAATTGCAGGTCTGGACAGAAAAATTATGTTATGAGATTTGTGTTATCTAGATTTGAATTGATGATTCAAATATTCTGTTGTGAAATATTCTCTTTTTCTTAGAAAAAGAGCAGTGATCATAGCATAAAATCACCATTTTGGCCACACATTTAGGACACTATGATATTGTTCACATTTACTTTCATTGTTTTCCTATCAGCTCAATGGACCCGTAGATCACAGCTACTTTGACAACTATCCCCCTGAGAAGGGAATACCCCCAGATGAAATGTCGGGTTGGGATAAGGACTTCTGAAGGAAACGAAGAGTTTTCTGCTTCCCACACACTGCAGAAGGAGAAGTCACCCAGTCTGATGCCCTCTCACAATAGGAAGTCATTCCATGTTGATGTACTTTGTAAAGCCTAGCCAGGGAAGAGGACTCCTCTCCCATGGACTCAGGATTCGTTGGGAGGGTGTTTGAATTCCAGTGTCTAGATGAGAAACTGCTAGCCAGCCATGGTATCAATCAACAATGTCCTTCACTTTTCCCAAGTGTTGAAGGTTACCCCAAAACAGCTTCTAGGAAAGAAGCACGGTTCTTCTGCCTTCTTCTTGCCTCCCCATATTCCTTTCCTAAGTTTCCTTCAAAAGTAAAACCTATTTGAGAGCCAGCCATGACATCTTGTGGGGGAGGAAGCAAGGAAAAAGAGGAAACAGCTCCGTCACTTCTCAGCCATCGTTGCACCTCCTTAGAGATGACTGTCATAGAGCTCTGGGGAGCTGCTGCTTGGTTAGGAGCAAATAAAAAGAGGCTGGCAGTACAAAACTTCTGCTTGTAGCCTTCAGTCCCTAGACTCCAAAATGACAATTCCAACTAATTCCATGTGTCAAACACAGACGCTGGAAAATGTGAATATTGGAAGATCTTGGACTTTTCTTCTCTTAGTGAAATACCTCTCATGCCCGCTTTAGCATAATGTAGTTCTAAAAGTGAAACGGTGAAAAGAGTGATGAGTTTTGACTGTGAGGACCCGAATTCAAATCCTCTATTTTCTATTTACTACCCACATGACCTTGGGCAAATCACCTATATTCTCTTAACCTCCCCCTTTTCATCCATAAAGTGAGGGGTTAAAGTAGATGGTCATTGAAGTTACAGTTCTAAATTTATGATGTTATACTGTAAAGTGAGCCCCTAAAGGAGAAGATGCTTCTATTTTCTGGAATCAGTCCTGATACCTTCATGAAAACGATTCTTATTGGAAACAAACTAATTGCCTAAAGGGAGTTACAAGGTGTAGGGAAGCAACACCTGTCCTTGGACAATGGAGAAATACTTCATCTTATTACTATTCTTCCCTCTGCTTCATGTCCTTAAATCTATTTCTTCTCATAAAGTAAAAAGCACACAGAAATGAAACTGAAAAGGTATTTATTCATCATTTAAAAAAAAAGAAATAAATTTCAGTAGCTCAGGAAACTGACTCTGGAACTTTGAAATATTTTAGCCATGTCTATGACTGTCCTCATCAGAAAATCGAAAGAAAAAACCATTACTATAATTAATTTGAAAGGAAATCCAATTATGCAAATGTTGATTATTATGGTCAGCAATGAGTCAATAATTCTTTACAAAGACATTTGAGGTATGAATGTACTTTTTTCCCTTTTTTTAAAATTTGGAAGTAAAACAAGAGCTTGGTAAAATAACAGAATTTTAAGTAAATGAGTCAATAAAGATTCCATGTCCTTCCCCTACCACTGCCCTACCAAATGGAAGATCTGCAGGATCATGGATATCATTGAAGACCAACATTAGAACCACATAAATTCATGTTAGTGAATTCCATTGAATGCCCACCAGTGGGGAAACCATAAGTGAGAGTGGAGACTTAACTTTCCCACTTTGGCAGGACTACTTAGTCTTACTTTGCACTGTGAGATGACCCATAGGCTCACTCCTCCAGTGATCCTTCATGTTCACAGAGCTGATCCAAGTGCCAATTCTAGAGTAAAGAAAATCAGCTGTGTGCTTCTGTCTCTTGCCCTGCAAGAATCAGCTGACACGAAGAGTCCCAGTTCAGGAATGCTTAACTATAGGACTAACAAGATGAGTTTTCTCATTTGGGATCATTTTGCTAAACCAAAGAAAACATTTTACTTCTGGAATTCATTTTATAAAATTGTATATTGTATATAGTTATACCATTTTTAATAGGATGGAGATATTGAAGAACTTCTAAGGTCTTTTAAAATGCTTTTCTTTTCCCACCTGGTTTGTATATATTGTAATTTTCTTGTATGTAAATATATATGTATGTATACATATATTTAAATTACATATTTAAACTGAGAAACTACAAATATAAGAAGTGGATGTATTAAGTGTATTTGTACAGTTCTAATAGCTACATTTTCCTTATAGAATTTTCACATCTGTAGTTCTTAGAGAACATGAGTAATCCTAAATTTAAAAAAAAACAGCAAATCTGCCATGCTTGTGATTATCTACTATTACCAAAGTAATTTCTTTTTATTTTTTTTTGGAGGGGAGAAGGCAGGGCAATTGGGGTTAAGTGAGTTGCCCAAGGTCACGCAGCTAGTAAGTATGTCAAGTGTCTGAGGCTGGATTTGAACTCAGCTCCTCCTGACTCCAGGGCTGGTGCTCTACTTACTGCGCCACCTAGCAGCCCCCTAAGTATCTACTTTATGGGTATTATCGTGTCAGAGCAGGTGCAGCTGGTGGTACAGTGGATAGAGTGCTGGGGATGGAGTCAGGTAGGCCTGGGTTCAAATCCAACCTCAGATGCTTATTAGCTGTGTTACCTTGGACAAGTCACTTAATTTCTGCTTCAGTTTCTCCAGCTGTAAAATGGAGATAATAGTAGCACCTGCCTGCCAGAGTTGTTGTGAGGATCAAATGAGATAATATTTATAAAAATTGTTCAGCACAGTGCCTGGAACATAATAGACATTATATAAATGTTTATTCCTTTCCTTTATAGTCAGTGTTTCCTGTTGTTTTTCAAAGTCAAATTTGTTTTCTAGAGGCTGTACACTCTTACCATTTTTTCCAGAGTATAGTACATGATGTGAAAGAGTTTAAGGGATTGTATCCACACAAGTATATTCCATATATCCACATATATGTATGTATATGTATATATGTGTATGTATGTGTAAAAAATATATATATATTCCACAGTGCATCCTGGCAGAATTGGCACAAATTCAACCCCCTTGCTCTCCCCAAAAATGCATAACATATTTTTAAAGATAACTTTAGTTAGCTGAGGTTGTCTGGCTAACAACCCTCACTGAAATTAAGTACTTTCTTCTATTTCACCTAACCAGCTCCCTTTGAATTTCCAGGACAGTTCTACTTGTTCTGTCCTCAACAAGGCTGACTGACAAACTGCCACACCAAACTATCTGATACTTGAAAGTCATTTTTAAGTCGCTCTCTCAATCACCTCTTCCACAGTCTAACATTTCTCCATTCTCCTAACCTTACTGTGTACTTGTGCCTTCTGAAGCTTTTCTCTGAGAGAGACAGTGTGGGATAGTGGCAGCGGCATCAGGTGTGAGCCAGTGGACCTGGATCCAGAACCTGTCTTTGCACATGATGGACTGTGTGTCTCTAGGAAAATTCTTTTCCTCTTCCGGCCTCATTTACTTCAGGAAGTTGGACTCCATCGCTAAGGTCTCTTCCATATTTAAATCCTGTCAGCTTCTAGAGGGGTCAAGTGACACCACTTGACTTTTGGTTTCACACTGATGAAATGGAGTCCATAACTACTAGAGAAATTTTTGAGATGTGTGGTGTACAAATTGTGCAAGATATTCTTATCACTTATGCCTCAGGCCTCTCTCAAAGGACTCAGGGAACATCCAGCTGTAAGTCAGGTCCTGGATGCTTGACCCCATGGGTCAATTTCTCTCTTGGGATTATTATGCCCTAACCTTTATTTCTTCATGAAAATTTGGGTATGAGTGACTTCAAGGTCTTCCTAAAAGTGGACTGCTGGGTTTTCTCCTGCAAAGTTATTTAACGTACAGTATGGAGATCAAATCAGATTGGCACAGCTATAGAAAATATAGAAGATCGAAAGGATACCAGTACCCATGAATAAATACAGAAAACAGAACATTCAAAGAGCCTACTAGGTTTGCGTGGCAGGTAAAAGTCCTTGGGGAATTGCTGAACAAACCCTCCCCATTTACTTTGGGGGAAATCGCTCTTTACTAATGTAGGAATATCACAGAGGGGTGGGGAGGTCCAGGGTTCCTGGCTCCATGTGATGTCATTTTAGTGCTCCCAGCTGCATTACTAGCAGGCTTCTTAGACAAACACCCTATTAAGGAAATCTCACTCTGGGAGCCCAGTGCCAGACCCAAACTCAGGATTACCCAAGAGGCCAACAGTGTCATTTTCAGGATAGTTCATCTCTAACCTATTCTCAGGAAAGGAAGATGGAAGATAGCCAGGAACTGAATTCAGGTGCAGAGACTGCCTTTCCTGCCCACCCCACCCCCTCCCCACCTCAGGCCACCTGCTGGCAAAATTACTTGTTTTCTGCTCCTACTGAAGGGGAAAGAAGAAACCCCTTTCCTCCTTCCTTTGACCTCCTTCTTTCACTCCAACCAGGACAAGGAGAAGTCTAAGGAAGAAGAAGTATGAGAAAAAAAAGTAGAGAAGTGGTTTAATAAAGGGGAACTGTAAAATAGCTGCCTCTTACAGACTGCTGCGAGGTAGTGACTATGTCCCTTCTCCCAGCTGTCAACGGCCAGTCATTGTGGATGTAGACCCAGTCCTTGAAGATTTTGAGGGGCTAGGGCACATGGTTACCTCTATGGGAGGGGCCCCTTCCCTCAAAGGTCTACCTAGTCCTAATCATCACCATTGCATTCTCTTAATACGTTTTAAAAGTGCAAGTTACTGACTAATGATCACATGGTCCTAAAATATTTGATTTTGTAAACTTTTTGCATAAAGCTTCATCATATAACCACTGACTGTTGGTAGTCTTATAAGACCATCATAACAGGCCTTTGAAGATATTTGTCTCTTGTTTAGATTTAGTGGCTTTTTATAGTATTTTAAATACTAAAATGTATGACCCAAATTTGATGATGCAGATTTATTTTGAATTTAAACAGGGTAGGCACATTGGCTTGTCAGGCTATGGAAGCTCTAAAGAGGAGGAAGAAATAATTTGAATCCTAGTTCCCTGAATAATTGAAGTCATTTGTAATTTTCCTTTGGTGCTGGCAACATGTTTCCATCAAGATTAACTAAACAGTTCATGACATTTGAAATATCTGCAAATACTTAGCTCAAAATTGACCAGAATGTTTTGTGTTTTTGATGTCATGAGGAACAACATAGTTTTGTTTACTTAAATATTCTTTGTTAAATTGAAAAAATAGTACAGTTAAAAATAAATAACACTGGAATTTGTTTGGTAACAACCTACTAAAGATATAAACTTCTCATGGAGGAACAAAGGAGCTGCCCATAAGCCAACAACGGAAAAATACAAAGAAGAAAGTGTGTAGGTAAGAATTAACGGTAAAATCCTATTTTGGAAATAAAGTAGAACAAATGAGAATCACTCAGAGAAAGCCACATATCTTAAATGTGAATATGAATCAACAATGTTATATTGCTATTTTAAATAACAGGTAAGTGCCAAGGTATGCTAATGGGAGTGCACAAGAAAGAAATGGAATGGGACCTTCCCACCTTCTTCAAGGCCCTTAGTGAGATACTTATTTTTGTGTTCTCTGTTTGATTTGGCATCTATTTGTTTTTAAGAAGCTATGAAGAAACTACTGGATTGCTCAAAGCACCTTTTAAAACTTACTGACCGAAAGCTTCTCGTGAAGGCAAAGGCCCATTTTTTGATGCTAACATTTTACTAGTATTGCTTTCTGGCAGTGAGAGGTGAAAAACCACTGCCTCCAAAGAATTAAGGATTAGATTCACACACACACACACACACACACACACACAGGGCCGTGGAAAGGCATGTGGTGAGCATTTGAGCAAGAACAGGACTCAGAGATGTCACAGAGGGATGGCAGGTGGACACCCAGAACACTTCACTGGCATCTTCACTATGGGGAGGCAAACTATCATTGTAGGGAAATTTCACACATTTGAGTAAAAAGAAATTGGATAAAAGAATGTAAGTGTGAAGAGCAAGTCCTATAAGGAAATGATAATGGGGTTAAGGGCTTAAAAAATTCTAAAGAAGATGAGAAAATAATCATTGTCAAGTATATGAAAGTTTACTATAAAAATTAATGCTGAATAAGGTTTTGTCCAATTCCAAGGCATCTCGGAAGAAATAGGCTTACATGTTTCTTCCTGATGCTCATCTCTGGTGATCTTATTGTTCACCTTAAAAATCTTCAAAGATTTCCTATTGCCTACCAGATAGAATAAGCCTTAGCCTAATATTCATGTCCTGGTGTCAACCTACCTCTCCAGCTTTCTCTCACACCACTTCCCTTTGTCATACCACATTCAAGGAAAATTGGGACTACTACCATCTTTGCTGCCGTCAAGGTGAGACAATAGGCATATAAATGGGTACATTTCCAATCTACTTCTGATGCAGCTATTAAAGAAACTATAGAAAATTGTTACATTAAGGGCACAGCTACAGACAGACTAGTGGGAGAATGAGAGTTAAATTGGCCATTGGAAGTGACAGTTGAGAACTGGCTTGATGTGAAACACTTCTCTCTATGGAATCATGTAGAAGATTGGTTTATCCATGAAGAATCTGGGAAGAAGACAGGAAGGTGAGCACAAAACTCTCCCTGTGAGAACTATTTTAACTGCACCTACCCTTTGTTCCTACAATCATCTCATAGCTACAGCAGGTGTCCCCAGGGAGGACAAATATCCTGCTCTTAGCAGCGAAGGTATGGTCTTTATCATTAACCTCAATTTTCCTTCCAAATCCACAACTCTGGGCACCTCCATTCTTCCAATCACCCAGATTCACACTGTCGGTGTCATTTTAGGCACCTCATTCTCCCTCACCCCACATATCAGTTGTGCTAAATATTTTCTTTTCTCCCCCCACAGCATTTCTTGCCTAGGTTAGCCTAGCATCACCTCTTACCTCTGTCTCAATTCTATCCCACTCCAAATCATCCTTCACTTAGCTGCCAAAGTGATTTTCCTTCAGCACAGATATGACCTTGTCACTATCCCCCTACTTAATAAACTCTGGTGGTTCCCTATTGATACTAGGTTTGACTGTTATTTTATTTTTTCTTGTCCTTAAAAATTTCTATTTTGTCTGAATTTTATAATGTCCATAATCATTAATATAGTAGCACATGTGTATAAATTACAAATAACTAGATATGCATAAATCCAGAGGTTATTCTCCAAGATGTTTTACTGATAGCTATGCATTGTTAAAAAAAAAAACTGGAGACATCTGCTCTAGGTTAAAAGAGAACTATCTAAACTGCAATTCCCTCCATTTTTTTGACCAATCCTCAACGTTCCATTCTGTTCACTTCCTCTGGGTCACACTCCCAGCTTTGCTTCTGTTTTAAAGTAAGAGGGCTTGGAAGGGTCAGGTCAAGGCAGAGCATCGAAAATGTTAGAAATTAAGCCAATCAAATTATCCAAAGCTAAGAATGGGATTATTTTGGTGGTTGTTGTTCAGTCATATCTAACTCTTCGTGACCCCATGGACTCCAGGCCAGTTTTTCCTCCACCATCTCTCAAAGTTTGTCCAAATTCATGTTTTTATTTCTGTGATGTTATCTATTGTGCCGACTTGTCCATGAGTATTGAGGCAATAAATAGTTGGGTAATTGGAAAAGGGCCGTAAGCAAATCCTGCTGTTTAATCAATTCTTGGCTAAATATAAGGCCAAAGAACTTATTCTCTGGGACCCTGGAACCCCACCCTGGTGTGCCTGGAAATTCAACCTCAAGTGAAAACATTTCTCCCTTCTCAAGGAGTGTATCAGGAGGACCGAGTTTATAATCTCAAAGAGGATCATAAACATGTCTGAAAGGTTCGGAACCGCCGGATATAAGAAACTCTCAAAGTAGAAGGCAGAAGAATCAAAACATTTATTTAGGCTCCACAGTAACCAACCCATGAACCAGAAGCCCCATTTTGATATGTTGATCATAATCTTCCAGGCCCAATAAGTACGCCTTGAAAGAGTAACCAGGAGGCTACAGAGAAACATGATTGCGTAAAGCAAAATCATGTTTCCCCCTTTTATGGTAATAAGATTACCCACTGGACTGAAGTCTTTGTTCAGCTTCCTCCCGTAGATCAGCTCTGCTACTGGCAGCTCCTGCCTCAGCTGTGTCTGTGTCTGTAACTGACGTAACTGTCGTAACTGCCTCTGTAACTGCCTCTGGCTCCAACTGTCGCTGTAACTGTCGCTGTAATGGCCTGAAGTCTTTGTTCAGCTTTCTCCCGTAGGTTAGCTCTGCTACTGGCAGCTCCTGCTTCAGCTGTGGCTGTAACTGTGGCTGTAACTGACGTAACTGTCGTAACTGTCGCTGGCTCCAACCGGAAAAGGAAAAGAGAGGATCTTCAAGCTGTCCTCTCCCCTCTTATAGGGTTTTTGACATCATCAAGCTCCGCCCGAATGACCAGGGCCGATTGGTTCCTGAGTTGGCCCCTCCCCCTAGGGTAGAGGTTAACACCTCCCCTCAGCAAGCCCCATGACTCATCACACAGGAAGTTGTCTGCTTCCCGGCATGCTCCCCGGGCCTCCTGCCCCGGAAGAGCAAGCCACAGTGTCCAGAGGCTCAATGAGGTAAGCTGAGTCATTCAAAGAAAACAAAGGCCATTCTGGTTACACTCCACCCCTTGTTATAGGATACATAATCTAATCAGCCATGTATCCTAGAACATACATTGTGATCCAATTACAAAGGAAACTAAAACATATCATTCATTATAAAGCAAAACATATCATTCAGTAACATTCCCAAACATTGGTTAACGATTCAAATGCGATCCACCCCTAGGTCCCAGCAAGATAATCTCTTCAATCAATCATCCCCAAAATAATTATTAATAATTCAAATGTCCACCCCTAAATCCTTGTATCCATTACATAGGATCAATAATATCATAACAATAAAACAACACAGCAAGGATAACACAAAATAAGTAAACAGAACACTATCATCATTTCCACCCCCCTTGAACGATTGGGGCTCAAAATCTTGGGGTGAGGGGTGAAGGTCTCATTTTCCATAGCTTCTTCATGCTGAAATTGGATGTAGAGATGGCCCTGCCCCCAAAAAGTCCCATTCCAGAGGTCATTTCTTTAACGAGCTGGCAGGAATTCCAAGAATGCTACATGCTTAGGCAGTCACCAGAAAGTGCAGGGTGCTTAAGCCTGAAGGAAACAAAACTAGCAACAAGGTTAGCCAAAACAAAGGACAAAAAGAATAGTCTGTGAATCTATTATTATAACCTATTCACGGTAAAATATATGGTTCAGGGGTACGATTTGGTAATTATTTTCCCCTGAATAGACAACTGTTACAGTGTTGTCCTTCCCATGGGCTATAACTTCTGCAGCCTTTGGAATATCATCTGGCTTCCGTTTTACCCATACCTTAGCTCCTGACTTTATTCTATCAATGGAGCAAGACCCTTTTGCCCCTCTAGTAGTTATTTTGGGAGGAGGGTCAGTTTTCACAAAGGGTATTTTTTCACAGGGGATAATAATGACTTGAACCATCCTATCATTTCTACAAAATTGTACAGGTTTTTTACCCATATTCTGGAGTGTCACAACAATTTCTTTTTGATAATTAGAATCTATCACTCCAGCCAATACATGTATTCCTTGAGCCGCTAATCCTGGTTTAGGTAATATCCGTCCAAGATGATTCTTGGGGATTCTCATACATACTCCAGTAGGGGTTTTTCTTATCTCTTTCCTATTTAACCTAAAATTCTCTATGCAATGTAAATCATATCCTGCTGAACCAGGTGTTCCTGGACTTGGTAGTGGGACATCTTCCCTCACAGTCCAAAATTCAATGTTTTGGATCTCACATGTTTGCTGTTCTCTGATCTGCAGATTTGGGGTCATCATTCTGGCTAGAGGTGTACTTCCCCCTAAGGGCCTATTATTCAAATTACGTAAGGCAATAGACAAATTATCCTTCCAATGTCGATATGAATTATTTGAGCTTAATTTTCTCAGCTGTTCTTTCAACAATCCATTCATTCTTTCAATTAGCCCAGATGCTTGTGGGTAATATGGAATATGATATATCCATTCTATATTATTCAACACACAATATCTTTTCACTTCTTTGCCCTTGAAATGTGACCCATTGTCACTTTGAATCTGCATTGGGGTTCCATAATATAAACTTACAATATCTAGAGTTTTACAGGTGTTTTTTCTGAGTTGCGTCTTTATAAGGACAAGCCACTAGTACACCGGAATAGGTGTCAACACACGTACATACATATTTACATCCTTTATCCTGGGGTAGTGGGCCAATATAATCTATCTGCCAAATTTGGGCTGGAACTTTTCCCCTTGCTATTTCTCCAGTAACTATCCTAGGAAGAGTTCGTTCTTTTTCTAATTGGCATATACAACACTCCTCTGTTATTTGTTTTAACAACGCATGAGAAATACTGATACCTCGATCCTGTGCCCATCGATGGGTGGCCTGGACCCCTAAATGGCCAGCAGTCTGGTGGACCCATCTTGCTAAGGCTGGGTCATCAGTTGGAGTCGGAGTAGGGACAATACATTCAGTAGCAATCTTTGCTAGTCGATCCGCATGTGCATTGTACTCACGTTCTGGTGTGGTCAGGGTTGCATGAGCATCAACATGAAAAACTGACAGATCTGTAACCAAAGACATGTCCCATATATTTTCCCATAACTCTTTACCCCAAACTTGTTTGCCATGAATCTCCCAATTCTGATTCCTCCATATAGGCATCCACGTAGCTAATCCATTAGCTACCGCCCACGAGTCAGTAAATATATGACACTGTCCTCCTTTCTCTGCTCTGATGGCCTGATGCACTGCCATCAGTTCAGCATATTGGCTACTTCCACCTATCCCAGAACTTTCCAGAGTTCTCCTTGTACAGGGGTTATAGGCTACTGCTTTCCAATGTCTCTTCTGTCCTAAATATTTTGCTGTCCCATCAGTAAACCAAGCATGTTTCTTCTGTTCTTCATTTAGTCCGTCATATCCATTATTCCATTTCACTAAGGATGGTACCATCTGTTGCTTAGATTCAAGGGGTTTTTCATTGCTCTCAGTATCAATGTTCGCCACAGATTCATGTAGAGCAGAAACTCCATTTTTGCCTGCTCTGGACCTATTCTGAATATACCACTTCCATTTGATTATGCTTGCCTCTTGTGCATGTCCAATTCTGTGAGAAGCTGGGGTACTCATTACCCAAGTCATAATTGGAATTCCAGGCCTTAATACCACTTCATGACCCAGAGTTAGTTGCTCAGTTTCTACTAAAGCCCAATATGCAGCTAACAGCTGCTTCTCAAAAGGTGTATATTGCACTCCAGATGAGGGCAGTTTCCTTGACCAAAAGCCTAAAGGTACACTTCGGCTTTGTTGTTTTTGCCACAGACTCCAATTTGCATAGTCATCTTGTACAGTCACTTGTAACTCCACTGGCCCATTTTGCATAGGCCATAAGTCTAGAGCTAATTGAATAGCAGCCTTTGCTTCCTCAAAAGCTCTACTTTGTTCAAGTCCCCAGTCAAATTCATATTTCTTTCTGGTGACTTTATACAAGGGTTTTAAAATCTGTCCCAAATGTGGGATGTGGTGTCTCCAATAACCAAACAGCCCTATGAACTTTTGGGCCTCTTTCTTATTGGTAGGGGTGGGAAAATCCTGGATTTTTTGTCGAGCTTGTGGGAGAATTTCTCGCAGTCCTCTATTCCACTGTATCCCCAAGAATTTTACAGTTTGAGCTGGCCCTTGAACCTTTGCGGGGTTGATTTCCCATTCTTTGCTTTTCATATGGTCAATTAATAATGCTAAACTCTCCTCCACCTCCTTTATATTCTTTCCCTGTATCATGATGTCATCTATGTAATGTGTAAGCTGTACACCAGGTAACTTTAATTCATCCAAATGTTCAGCTACAATCCTGTGGCAAATAGTTGGGCTATGAATATATCCTTGCGGCAGGCGTGTAAATGTATACTGTCGGCCTTGCCAAGTAAAAGCAAACTGATTCCATTGCTTGGGGTCTATTGGGATTGTAAAGAAGGCATTGGCCAAATCAATAACTGCATACCAAGTCCCTTCATGTTTTTGTATTCTCTCTATTAAAGTAACTGTGTCTGGGACAGCAGCATACAAGGGAGGAGTCACTTTGTTCAGCTGTCTATAATCTACTGTCATCCTCCATGTTCCATCTGACTTTCGGACTGGCCAGACAGGGTTGTTCCATTGAGTAGTTGTAGGGACTAACACTCCTGCCTCAACACATTCTCTTATAGTGTTGGCAATTTCATCTTGCCCACCTGGCACACGATATTGCCTCAAAGTAATTATTTCAGAAGGTTCGGGCAAAGTGATTGGATCCATCTTGATTTTCCCCACTAAGACTGCATTAATGCCTATTTTCCTCACAGCAAATTGGTATTTCCCTTCAGGTAAATTTAAGGTCATACCCTTCAAATGTCTATTCCAATGATGTATTCAGGAATAGGCACAATAACCACACTATATTCTTTCTTGGGCAACTGTCCAATTTTCATCATCAATTTAACTTGTCTGGCTGATATTTCAGTCCCTCCTAGTCCTGTGATGGTAATAGGAGTTCCATGGCTGAATTGTCTGGATTTCCATAAATAAGGGTGGCCTCGGCCCCAGTATCTATTAATGCCTCAGTTACCGTACTTGACCCATTTTTCCAATATATGGTCAAGTTAATGTGAGGTCTACAATCCAGCCTGTGTATTTCCTTAATTTGGGCTGGGGCCTGGCCTGTTCCCTAGTATTCCCTTTCATGTGATTCACTTGGGTATGAAGGTTCAACATCTGTAGCATTTGCAGGAGCAGTTCTGATTTCCCTATCTCTCCTGTTATCAAGGCCTTTATCTCTGTACATTCTATATAATTCATTGGTTGGAATTCCATCTATCATTTCAAAACCTACCCCTGCTCTCAATAAAGTAGTAAACATTTCTTTCCTTGTTACTCTCCTTTGGCGCCAAGTTTGCTGGTTATTCACCCTTCTCTCTTGAGGAGATCTATCCCTTCCCCAGTCACCTAAGTCATATAACTGTAAAATCTTATTTATCACTGTTGTAAGACGGCTCCCTACTTCTCCAAGTAATAAATTCAAAATTAGTTGTTTATAAGCAGGGGGAGCTGTCCTAATTATTAAATTCCTATGAGGCAGTTCCATTGAATCATTGTAATATTTGTCTGCAGTTCCTGTCATAATGGCAGTCTTCATTACCTCCTCCTTTAGTCTCATGATACAATCTCTAAGTGAATACCAGGGTCTGTGCTCAGTGGGCCACATAGAATCAGTAGCATATCTCTTATTGCATCCCACAGCGGCTAATGCCAACAGAGTAGTCCTGCTATCACCATCTCCTTGCTGATGATGTTCCCTAAAAGCTTGTTGAACTAGAGGATCATGGCTGATACCTATGAATCTCATGCAGTCTGTCCCATCTACTGATATTCCACCGGCCCCTTGATCACTGAGTCTTACCATCCAAGATATCAATGGTTCTCCTATTCTTTGGCTGAATCTACTCAAAATATCTGTGACCTCTTGCGGTGAGAAATCTTCCTGAATTTCCCTTGTAACTGAATCTTCACCTCGGGTTTCTGTCTTCCTCCTTTGTATGGGTCGAGCCCTTGTCTGATCATTTAACCATCTCCTATTCTCTGTGTGAGGCACATCCTGAACCCCAGTAGTGTTTTGTGCCTCAGCCCCTAACATTGTCTCATTTTCTCCCCACTCACTTCCTCTGCCACCATGGCTAGGACGAAGCAGGCAGTCAGGCTCTTTCTGGGCTGGGTTGAAATGCACTCTGGGCTTTTTGGTCTCCTGTTGCTCTTAGCCACATTAATAGAAAAGTTCTCATTTGAGTCAGTTTGGTCTTCTGCTATCTGAGATTCCCCTTCTTCCTGTGGGGTAGGAGTGCCCCCATGTCTTTCACTTAATCTCAATCTTTCGTATACTAGCCGGTAGGCTGATAACACTATCCAGCTTTGCCTAGATAGTGATGCCCCTGACTGAATCCCAACTTCTCGTAAACACTTTTCCAAATCCCTAGGATCTCCTCTCCGTAGCCTTGGTTCCCAGTTTTCACAGGGTCCAGCTTTTTTAGCCAATTCTTTTGCTAGGGAGGAATAAAATGGATCCTCCCATCCTGGGATATTCATCTCTTCCTCTGAAATTGTTCTGCTTCTAAATAGAGATCTTATACCTAGCGATCCTGTTCGTGACGCCAAATGTATCAGGAGGACCGAGTTTATAATCTCAAAGAGGATCATAAACATGTCTGAAAGGTTCGGAACCGCCGGATATAAGAAACTCTCAAAGTAGAAGGCAGAAGAATCAAAACATTTATTTAGGCTCCACAGTAACCAACCCATGAACCAGAAGCCCCATTTTGATATGTTGATCATAATCTTCCAGGCCCAATAAGTACGCCTTGAAAGAGTAACCAGGAGGCTACAGAGAAACATGATTGCGTAAAGCAAAATCATGTTTCCCCCTTTTATGGTAATAAGATTACCCACTGGACTGAAGTCTTTGTTCAGCTTCCTCCCGTAGATCAGCTCTGCTACTGGCAGCTCCTGCCTCAGCTGTGTCTGTGTCTGTAACTGACGTAACTGTCGTAACTGCCTCTGTAACTGCCTCTGGCTCCAACTGTCGCTGTAACTGTCGCTGTAATGGCCTGAAGTCTTTGTTCAGCTTTCTCCCGTAGGTTAGCTCTGCTACTGGCAGCTCCTGCTTCAGCTGTGGCTGTAACTGTGGCTGTAACTGACGTAACTGTCGTAACTGTCGCTGGCTCCAACCGGAAAAGGAAAAGAGAGGATCTTCAAGCTGTCCTCTCCCCTCTTATAGGGTTTTTGACATCATCAAGCTCCGCCCGAATGACCAGGGCCGATTGGTTCCTGAGTTGGCCCCTCCCCCTAGGGTAGAGGTTAACACCTCCCCTCAGCAAGCCCCATGACTCATCACACAGGAAGTTGTCTGCTTCCCGGCATGCTCCCCGGGCCTCCTGCCCCGGAAGAGCAAGCCACAGTGTCCAGAGGCTCAATGAGGTAAGCTGAGTCATTCAAAGAAAACAAAGGCCATTCTGGTTACAAGGAGTTCTCTCAGTTTTGAGGTACCGGTTCACAAAGTCTGTGAAAGGAAAAGGCACTTTAACACTAATCCATAAGCCTACTATGCCTAGATGCCTACTATGTGCCAAGCACTGTACAGGAGCCAGGAATACAAAGGTAATAATTACACAGTCGCTCCCCTCAGGGAGCTTATGTTCTATCAACCCAAACCCAAACCTAAACCAGCTAGTTGCTGCATGTAGTGGATGGTGTTAAACTTATAGTCAGGAAGACGTGAGTTCAGATTCTGCCTCAGTTTCTTCGTATGCAAAATGGGATGATAGCACCCACCTCATTGGGTTGTGGTATCAAATGAGATAACATTTGTAAAGCACTTTGCAGACCCTAAACAGCCATATAAACACTAGTTATTGTGCATGCCTGTGTTAGCACAAAGTAACTCTTGGGCAGGGGAGAAGATCAGGAAAGGCCTCATGTAGAATGTGACCAGTGGCCCTGAAGGACCTCGGAGAGAGTCTATCAACAGAGGGGAAGAAGGTAAAGAAGGGGATGTAGAGGTGTTCCATGAGTTTCCCCAAGTCCCAATGGGGATGATTATAACTGAATGATGAGATTTTTAAAATGACTTTTTATGCCATTTCTTTTTATGTCACAGTAACTTCTCAAAACACTCTGCCCCACACACTACCCAAGAATTCAGACTTTACCAAAGAAAAACAACTAAGCAGAAATGCACAACGCAGTGACCATGTCTGAGGAAATACATAATATTCTGACCTGGTGGTCTCCCACATCTCTGCCAAGAAACAGGAGATATTTTCCATTATTCAGGACCATTACTAGTCTTTAATTTGTTCCTTTACATTACTACAGTCATTGTATATGTTGTTCTGCTTTTTTGATGCATCGATTTATATGAAGCTTCCTGTGTTTCTCTGAATTCTTCATATTTGCCATCACATTCAGCTGTTGTAGTTTGTTGGGCTGTTGTTCCCCAATAATGAGTTCTTGCCAAAATAAACATCAACCTCTTCTCTCTCCACTTTTTCCTCTGCCCCTCCTCCTTCCCCTCCATGTCCTACAGTCCTTCGTATAGTTGTGTTTATTAGCAGAAAGGAGAAACTGAGCCTGGGGATGCTTTTATACTGAAAGCTCATCTTTTAGCAGTCTCATCATTCTGTAGTCCCTGGATATACATTCGCTGGCCGACCTGCCAGGGCTGATATCTGGACTCCATCTAGTGGTGACACGACTGAGTCAAAATACTATATAAACTGGAGGATGTGGAAACACTATACCAACACTTATCCTTTAGTCTCAGTATTTATCTGATGGTTGCTGCTGCTAATATAGATGAAAGAGTGTGAGGAAAACAAAGTACAGCCTTTCTTCCCCACCACACGGAATCTGCCTGGACCCTACCTTCTGGCCAATGCTCTTAGCATTTCCCTGGAATGTATATGTGACTCAATCCTTAAATGGACATTCCATCTTCACCCAAAATAACTGACCTTATCTCTGGCATGGATATGAGTGAATTTCATTTTTATTTGAGATAGAATGGATTGTATGATCATAGATTTAGAGCTGGAAGAACCTTCTGACTTCTTCCTTTAACAGATGAGGAACTGATACCCAAAGAGCTTGTGGCACATGCCTAAGGTCACACAAGTAGTGAGTAGGAGAACTGGGACTTTGACCTAGATCTTCTGATTCCAGTGGTCTTACCAGTCAGGAGAACCAAGTTGTACTATTAACTAGCTGGGTGACCTTGGACGGGGCATTTCCCCTTCTGGGCTTCAGTTTACTCCTTTGTAAAAGAGGAGATTGGACCAGTCTCCTTAGCTGACCATACTGCATTCATGGGTCTTGAACCAAGAGAAGCTTATTTGTTGTGGTAGCCTAACATGACCTCAAAGTTGGTCACATGGAAAAAGTCCCAAGTATGGTTCGCTAAGTGGGACACTATGTGAAATTATACTAAACAAAACATGATGTTTTGGCAGTATGAGCCTCACAATTCTATACAACTTTGGCCATTTCTTCCATTCTTTCAAATTAATCTGACACTTAATAGTGGACTGAGGGTATACTCTCGTCAACACACTTCCCAAACTTTGTTTTGTTGCTTTTCAGTGATTCATTTGACTAGACAGTAAATGCACACATTTACATAAAGACACATTGGTTACCTCCACCCGACCCCCCAACTCTGGATCACTGCCATATTGTGGTGGAGAGCTTTGACAGAACCTGATCCACTGGAGAAGGAAATGGCAAACCGCTCCAGTATCTTTGCCGTGAAAACCCCATGAACAGTACGGAGATGATAGAAGAGATGACATCAGAAGATAAGCCTCTCAGGTAGTGAAGTGCCCAATACACCACTGGGAAAAAGAAGAGGACAACTACAAGTAGCTCCAGTACTGATGAAGCGGCTGGGCCAAAGCTAAAAGGAACCTCAGCTGCAGATGCACCTGGAAACAAAAGGAAAGTCCACTGTTGTAAAGATCAATATTGCATAGGAACCTGGAATGTAAGATCTATAAACCAAGATAAGCTGGATGTTATCAACCAACAGATGAAAAGATTAAACATTGACATCTTGGGTGTTAGTGAGCTTAAATGAGTGGGAATGGATGAATTTGATTCAGATGATCACTGCATGTACCACTATGGGCAAGAATCCCTTGGAAGAAATGGAGTAGCCTCCACAGTCAACAAGAGAGTGAGAAAAGCAGTCCTGGGGTATCTCAAAAATGACCACATGATATCTGTTGGAATCCAAAGCAAGCCATTCAACATCACAGTGATACAACGCTATGCTCCAAGCACTGATGCTGAAGAGGCCAAAACTGATCAGTCTTATGAAGACCTACAACATCTAGAAACAATACCCCCAAAAGATGTCACCTTCATCATAGGGAATTAGAATACTAAAGTCCCATTTGACTATGTCTCTTCTTATCTTGGAGCAGCTGGGTGGTGCAGCAGATAGAGAACTAGGCCTGAAATCAGGAAGGCTAGTCTTTGTAAGTTTAAATCTGGCCTCAGACACTTACCATCTATGTAACCCTGGGCAAGTCACTTAATCCTGTTTGTCTTGGTTTTCTCACCTGTAAAATGAAGTGGAGAAGGAGATGGAAGACCATTCCAGCATCTCTGCCAATAACACCCCAAATGGGGTCATGAAAAGTTAAACACGACTGAAAAACCACTGAACAACAACATCAACTTCTTTTCCTAGGTGCATGCGTTCCTTCATTGGTTCAATCAATATTTCTTAAGCACCTATTACATTCCAGGCACTGTGCTAAGTACTGGGGATACAAAAAGACACAAAAGACAGCCCCAAGGAACTCACGATCTAATGAGTGCCATAAAAAAAACCAAACATACACAAAGAAGCTACAAATGGAAACATTTTTCCAATTTTATTTAATATTTGATTTTTCCCAATTATGTATAAAAACAATTTTAACATTCCTTTTTCTTTTTTAGGTTTTGAGTTCCAAATTCTCCCCCTCCTTCCCTTCCCTTCCTCATTGAGAGGGCAATAAATTTTACATAGGTTATACATGTGTGGTCATGCAAAACACATGTCTACATAAGTCATTCTGTGAAAGAAAACACAGACAAAAAACCCCCAAGAAAATAAAGAAAAAGTATCTTTGATCTGCCTTCAGGCTCTATAGGTTCTTTCTCTGGAGATAGACAACACCTTTTATCATAAGGCCTACAGAACTGTCTTGGATCATTGTATTGCTGAGAAGAGCCAAGTTATTCATAGTAGGTCATCATAACATATTGTTGTTTCTGCATACAATGTTTTCCTGGTTCTACTCATTTCACTTTGCATCAGCTTATGTAAGTCTTTCCATGTTTTTCTGGGAGCATTCTGATTGCTGTTTCTTAAAGCACAATAGTATTCCATCACAATCATATACAACTTGTTCAGCCATTCCTCAATTGATGGGCATCCCCTCAATGTCTATTCTTTGTCACCCCTAAAAGAGCTGCTATAAATATTTTCGTACACATAGGTGCTTTTCCTTTTTTTTATCTCTTTGGGATACAGGCCTACTAGAGGTATTACTTGGTCAAAGGGTATGCAAGGGTATGCCCTTTAGGCATAGTTCCAAATTGCTCTCCAGAATGGTTGAATCAATATACAACTTTGCCAATAGAAATATATATATATATATATATATATATATATATATATATATATATATATATATATATATATATAATTAAGAGAAAGAAGGCACTAGCATTAAGAGGTGATGGGAAGGGCTTCCTCTAGAAGATGGGATTTTAGTTGGGACAAGGAAGCCAGGGAAAACAATAGTTGGAGATGAGGAAAGAGAACATTCCAAGTATGAGGGACAGCCAGAGAAAATGTCCAGTCAAATGATAGAATATCTATGAAGAAGCTTTTCAGTTTGATGTAATCAAAGTTATCTCTTTTATATTTTGTATTTGCCTCTATCTCTTGTTTGGCTTAGAATACATTTCCTACCTATAGTTGTGAAAGTATATGATCTGTTTGTCTTCTATTTTTTATAGTATGACCTTTAACATTAAGGTCACATATCCATTTAGAATGTATTATGGAGAAGGTTGTAAGATGTTAGTCAAAGCCTATTTTTTACCAGACTACTTTCCAGTTTTTCTAGAAGTTTTTAATAAAATATGGAGTTATTTCCTAAGTAGATTGTTTTCCACTTTATCGTTTATGGAGTTCCATTGTTTCTGATTATCCCTTTACTTTTTTTCCTTTATTTCTTTATTTAATATTTTTTAGTTTTCAACATTGATTTCCACAAAATTTTGAGTTAACAAATTTTCTCCCCATTTCTACCCTCCCCCACCCTAAGATGGCTTATATTGATTGCCCTTTTATCCAATCTGCTCTCCCTTCTGTCACCCCACTCCCCCCCATCCCCTTTCCCCTTACTTTCTTGTAGAGCAAGATAGATTTCTATACCTCATTGCTTGTATATCTTATTTCCCAGTTGCATGTAAAAAACAACTTTTTGGGGGCATTTGTTTTTAGAACTTTGAGTTCCAAATTTTCCCCCTTCTTCCCTCCCCACCCACCCTCCTTGAGAAGGCAAGCAATTCAACATAGGCCACACATGTATCATTATGCAAAACATTTCCATAACAGTCATATTGTGAAATACTAACTATTTTTCTCTCCATCCTATCCTATCCCCCTTTATTCAATTTTATCCCCTTGACCCTGGTCCTTTTCAAAAGTGTTTTCTTTGGATTACCTCCTTCCCTGCTCTGCCTTCCCTTCTATCATCCCCTCTCTCTTATCCCCTTCCCTCCTACTTTCCTGTAGGGTAAGATACCCAATTGAGTGTGTATGTTATTCCCTCCTTAAGTCAAGTCTGATGAAACCAAGATTCATTCATTCCCTTTCACCTGCCCCCTCTTCCCTTCCAATAGAACTGCTTTTTCTTCCCACCTTTATGTGAGGTAATTTACCCCATTCTATCTCTCCCTTTCTCCTTCTCTCAATTTATTTCTTTCTCATCCTTTAACTGTATTTATTTATTTTTAGATATCATCCCTTCATATTCAACTCACCTTGTGCCCTTTGTCTATATATATATATATATATATATATATATATATATATATATATATATATATATATGTATGTATGTATGTATGTATATTCCCTTCAGCTACCCTTATACTTAGAAAGGTTTCATGAGTCACAAATATCATCTTTCAATGTAGGAATACAAACAAAACAGTTCAACTTTAGTAAGTCCCTTGTGATTTCTCTGTCCTGTTTACCTTTTCGTGCTTCTCTTGATTCTTGTATTTAAAAGTCAAATTTTCTCTTTAGCTCGGATCTTTTCTTTTTCAAGAATGCTTGAAAGTCCTCTATTTTATGGAAAATCCATATTTTGCTCTGGAGTATCATACTCAGTTTTGTTGGGTAGGTGATTCTTGGTTTTAATCCTAGTTCCTTTGACCTCCAGAATATCATATTCCAAGCCCTTCAATACCTTAATGTAGAAGCTGCTAGATCTTGTATTATCCTGATTGTGTTTCCACAATGCACTAATTGTTTCATTCTGGCTGCTTGCAATATTTTCTCCTTGACCTGGGAACTCTGGAATTTGGCTACAATATTCCAAGGAGTTTTCTTCTGGGGATCTTTTTCAAGAGGTGATTGGTGGATTTTTTCAATTTCTATTTTACCCTCTGTTTCTAGAATATCAGAGTAGTTTTCCTTGATAATTTATTGAATGATGATATCTAGGCTTTTTTTTTATCATGGCTTTCAGGTAGTCTAATGATTTTGAAGTTATCTCTCCTGGATCTATTCTCCAGGTCAGTGGTTTTTCCAATGAGATATTTCACATTATCTTCCATTTTTTCATTCTTTTGTTTCTGTTTTATAATTTCTTGATTTCTCGTAAAGTCACTAGCTTCCACTTGCTCCATTCTAATTTTTAAGGTAGTATTTTCTTCAGTGGTCTTTTGGACCTCCTTTTCCATTTGGCTAATTCTGCCTTTTAAGGCATTCTTCTCCTCATTGGCTTTTTGGAGCTCTTTTGCCATTTCAGTTAGTCTATTTTCTAAGGTGTTATTTTCTTAAGTATTTTTTGTGTCTCCTTTAGCAAGTAGTTGACTTGTTTTTCATGATTTTCTTGCATCACTCTCATTTCTCTTCCCAATTTTTCCTTTACTTCTCTTACTTGCCTTTCCAAATCCTTTTTGAGTTCTTCCATGGCCTGAGACCAATTCGCATTTTTCTTGGAGGCTTTTGATGTGAGCTCTTTGACTTTGTTGACTTCTTCTGGCTGTATGTTTTGGTCTTCTTTGTCACCAAAAAAAGATTCAGTAGTCTGAATCTTTCACTGCTTGGCCATGTTCCCAGCCAACTACTTGACCCTTGAGGTTTTTGTCATATGATTGCCTTCAGAATGACAAGTGCTTTGTCCCAAGCTTCAGGGGCATTGCATTGCTGTTTTCAGAGCTACTTCTACACGGCAAGCTCTGCCACACCAGTGCTCCTCCTTCCCCAAGAACTGCCAGCCAAGACTGCAACCCAGATCCAAGCAGGACAAAGCAAGAGAACCCTGCCTCTGTGCCAGCAAAGTGCTCCCTGCACTCCCATCCTAATCTGCCTCTTGACTCCTCCCACCAGGTGGGCCTGGGGCCAGAAGCAGCTGCAGCTAGAGCTCTGGAAGCAGCTGCAGGAGCTTCCTGTGCTGTAGCCACTGTGGTGCACCACCTCTGCCAGCCCCTGGGGCTGGGGCCAATCATGCACTCCTCTTACACCTATCCAGCAGTTTTCCCACTGACCCGCTAAGTTGTCTTTGGTGTTTTTGGGTTGAGAAGTCTGGTAGCTTCCACAACTCAGTGATTCAGGGCCCTATGACTTACACTGCCCTATCTCCTCAGTTCCTGTTTTGTCCTGGTGGGGCCCAAGCTGGGCTATGCTCTGCTCCCAACATGGTGCTGGGAGCCTTTCCAGTGACCATCTAGGCCATCTCGGGCTGGAGACCTGCTTCCCTCTGTTATTTTGTTGGTTCTGTAGCTCTAGAATTTGTTCAGAACCATTTTTTACAGGTGTTTGGAGGGATTTGGGGTGAGCCTAAGGGAGTCCCTGCTTTCCTGCCACCATCTTGGCTCTGCCCCTGATTATCCCCTTTCTAATCTGTTCCATTGATCTATCTGTTTGTTTTTTAACCAATACCAGATAGTTTTGATGATTGTTGTTTTATAATATAGTTTGATACCTGGAAGAGCTATTCTCCCTTCATCTCTATTTCTTTTCATAATTTCCCTTGATCTAGATTTTTTGTTTTTGTTTTTCTAAATGAATTTCTAGAACTACCTCAAATAAAGTAGGCAGAGTAGCCATCCTTCCTTCATTCTCATATTTATTAGAAAGGAATCAAGTGTATCCCTATTGTACACAATGCTTGCTTTTGGTTTTTGGTTTTTGGATGCTTCTTGTGATATTTTAAAAAAGCCTGTCCATGCCTATATAGCTATTTCTTCCACATCAAGGGTATTAGGGACCCAGCACTCTGCAATCTGGAAAATCGATATAAAATTTTTTTTGGCCCTCCCTCCAGGGTAGTTTACTCTGGGCAGCATCCTGAACTCCATTGTCCTTTAGAACACATTATGCCAGATCCTTCTGCATTTTATGGCAGTAACAGAACAGTTTAGTTAGTCACATTGTGTTTCTTTTATATTTGAAAGTTGTTCTCCTAATCACTTGAATAACTTGTTTCCCAACTGAATTAACCACTATGTGTCTTGGAGTTTGTAACCTTGGATTTTTTTTTTCTGGATGCAATATGTGATTTTTAAAATTAGTTTTTCATTTTCTACATTCAGGAGTTTTGGGAAGTTTTCTAATTTTATTTCTTGTATTATGATATTCAGGTTATTTTGACCTGTTGTGTTTTTCTTGGAGGCCTATGATCCTTAGGTTGTCTCTAGTTATCCTGTCTTCAAGATCATTATGTTTTAGTTGGATAATGAACATATTTTTAAAAAATTGTTTTTGGTTTCTCTTCTGTATTGTCCTTCATTTCTGTGTATTTGTATTCCCAGTCTATTTATCTCTCTTGTTTCTTTGTTAAGATTTGCCATTGCAGATTCATTTTTTTTTCTCTTCTGTCCATTATTTTTACTGTGCAGGGCATAAACTCTGCTCTCACAATTCTCTTTTCTCTTGGAAACCACTCAGGAACATCATGTTGTAGTTCCATGTTCTCCTTACATTCCACAGGACCCTCTGTCTCATCAAGTGTTATTTCATTTTCCTTACTTTTGCAGTATTTATTCGGAGATGTCTGAATTAGTTTACTGAATCTAGAGTCCATATTTCCTTCTGTTGTTAATGCCTTCCCTATGGTTTTATCTGTTTACATTAAAGGTCTTTTGGTTTTCTTCTTCCTGAGCAATTTGGTAATTTCAGTCATTTCCCCCTTTATTTCTCTCTGTTACTCACTTTCTAACTCCCTCCTGTCTGGTGGTGGTTTCCTTGGGGCCTGGACCTCAAAGCATCTCAGCCTCTTTCCATGCTGGGAATTCCTGGCTCACCAGCCTAGGTCTCTGCCTCAGGTGACTTTTGGGGGAACAGGACTGACCCTAGCTGGATACTGAGTTTTTTCCCTCAGGCTCAGTAGTGTTCTGCCCAGCTTTCCCCTTACACATGGTTCCCAGGCTTGGTTTTATGCCCATTCCCTCTATTCTTCAGTTATCTGCTCTTGTATCAGTAGTTCAAAGAGTCCCCACTGGTACTATGGAGTTGATTCCCATAGTTTGGCTTTCCAAGGCTCTGGGAGGAGAAATGGGGTAGGGGGTGGGATTGACCTCTATATCAAGTCCAGAAACCTATCCCTCTGCTTTTCATCTTTTCTTCCCCTCTGTTGCAGAGATCTGTTACAGCCCAGAATGCAGTCACTGCAGTGCAGTACTGATATCTGTGGCAGCCTGAGCAAAATTATAAGGGACTATGAGGATGCATTGTTTACATGCTAATGGGGGAGGGGAGAAACAAGTGTGTTCTAAAGGCCCTATTGTTTCAAGGTCTGTAGAGAAAGTTAAATAAAATAGTTAAAGGGTCTGGGGGTGGTTTGATGATATGGGGAGAAACAGAAAATGGGAGGGATAGTGACTACCCTAGGGGAAGGGGAAAGGGAGGGAACTCATTAGCTTCATAACTCACTATGTTTTTATTAGATGAAGAATATAAAAATGTGAAGGGAGGGATAGGAAAATCCCCAAATCCTTGACTTTCATCTGAAACAGGCAAAAGATGGTTATGCACATATTTTTTTTTGGCTCTTTGGAAGCTCTTACCTTGAGGATTGTAATTTGGGGGCTTCTTTTAAGAGGTGAATGATAGATTTTATTTTCTTTGTATCCTGGTCCTAAGAAATATGGACAATTCTCATTTATGATTTTTTTAAAAGGATGCTTATATGACTTCTAGGTCTATAACCCAAAGAGATCATAAAATGGGGCAGCTAGATGGCGCAGTGATTAGAGCACCAGCCCTGGAGTCAGGAGGACCTGATTTCAAATCTGGCCTCAGACACTTGACACACTTACTAGCTGCATGACTGTTGGCAAATCACTTAACCCCAATTGCCCTGCCTTCCCCCCTCCAAGAAAAAAGAAAAGAAAAAAGAGATCATAAAACAGGAAAAGGACCTACATGTGCAAAAATATTTATAGCAGCTCTTTTTGTGGTGGCAAAGAATTGGAAATTGAGGGGATGCCCATCAATTGGGGAATGGCTGAACAAGTTGTGGTATATGAATGCAATGGAATACTCTTGTGCTATATAAGAAATGATGAGCAGTCAGACTGCAGAAAAACCTGGAAAGACTTAACATGAACTGATGCTGAGTGAAATGAGCAGAACCAGGAGAACACTGTACATAGTAACAGCCACATTGTGCAACGACTGACATTGATAGACTTGGCTCTTTTCAGCAATGCAAGGACCTAAAACAATTCCAAAAGACTCATGATGGAAAATGCCATCCACATCCAGAGGAAGAATTTGTAGTCTGAATGCAGATGGAAGCAGGCTATTTGTTCTGCTTTTCTTTTTTTGTTGTTGTTTGTTTGTTTCTTCTTTCTCCTAGTTCCTCCCATTAGTTCTAATTCTTCTTTATATCATGAATAATGTGAAAATATGTTTAATATGAATGTATAAGTAGAGGCTATATCAGATTGTATGCTGTCTTGGGGAGGGGGGAGGAGAGAAAGGGGGAGAAAATTTGAAACACAGAATCTTATGGAAATAAATATTGAAAACTAAAAATAATTTAATTATAAAAAATGTGATGCCTGCATTTTTTATTGGGCATTATTTTCAGGTAGTTCAATGATTCTTTGATTATCTCTCCTTAACCTGTTTTTCAGCTCCATTGTTTTTGATGTTATATTTGTTATATTTTCTTCCGTTTATCCACCCAAACTTTGGTTTTGTTTGAATATTTCTTACTGTCTCATGGAATTTTTTTGGCCCATTCTAATTTTTAGGGAATCGAATTCCTTAAGTAAGATTTGTCATTGTCTATTCTAAGTTATTAATTCTTTTCCCTAGTTATTCCATTTTTTATTCTTTGTTTAATTTCTTCCAGGTGCTTGTATAGTTCTTGTGGCTAAGCATCCTTTTCTCTGAGGCTCAAATTTGACTTATTTTGGATTTACTCTTTTCTGATCTTACTTCTTGGCCATCTCGAGTAATTGTAGTCCATATTGAACATAAAACCTCAGTTCAATTTCCAAAATCCTTGATCTTGTGACATTTACATTACTAATACAGGTTTTAGCAAAGCAGATTTTAAGGGTGATAGTGACATAGGTAGTCATTTTTACTCAACAAAATTAGATCCAAATTTAAGATGGTATTTAAGTCCAAGCCATCTATTTATTTATTCACCCATCCCTCCATCCATCCATCCCTCCATCCATTCATTTATTTGTTGTGTTTGACATTTTCTCCTCTTTACTTACATCTTCAATCTCAGTTTTTGGAATTTGGGGCATGTGCTTGGGTTCAGGTTCCAAGCCTACATTCTTGGATGATGTTGTACTCTTGATCTTGAATTCAGATGCTGAGTAGGTCCCATTCTGCAGAAATTTCTGGTTTTGTTTCATTCTGTGATTTGAGCCAAAGCTGCTTGGGTGGTGTATATGGGCTGCTTGGATGTAGATAGGTGTGAGTTGCTTACAGGCTACTCTTGCCCCATCTTTGGCCTTTGATGGGGTCCCTGTGCTAGGTCTGAGTAATGGTCTCTCCCTTTTTCCTTCTAAGAATGGTGCCATTTGGTTGTCACTGTACACTACTCCAGCCTCATCTGCTGTGGGATCAGGCTGTTTCATATTTAGTCATCCACCTCCCATATCTTATCTCCACTATATACTTCCGTAGGATTCTGACAGTCTCCTCCCAATCCCCACCCCAGTCCTGGACTGAATGGAGGAGTTTGCAGCTGACTTTTCTTGTTTTTGTTTATTATTGCTCCTTCTAGTTCATCTTAAGACGATCATTGGAGTGTTCATGGGGATCTGGGCTCCTCTGGGTCCTACCTAACATGTCACCCTCTGCACAATTCCTAGGCTATATTGTTTTAATAGTAGCTTGAAAGCTTGCACCCTTGAACCCTACATTTCATTTGAAAGAAACTATTAAGCCTATCTGAATCACCGAGCTGCAATACAAGTCATCATATAATCCATATATTAAAAATCAAAAGTTGTTTGAAAATTCAGTGCTCCCCAAGTATAAAAAAGAATGAAGGAAAAAAGTTGCAGTTAAGCAATTTTATTATTTTCATAATTTGTAGTGAAAAGTTCTCCAGCATCAGAGGGAAATGATGCAAGTAATGCGAAGCTGATATACCCAATGTTCTTCCCATTTTCACTGCACTATGTATATCTTTTAGATGGACTTAACTAAAGATTCAAGTCTTCTAATTTTATTGGTAACTGCAGTGAAAAACAATCTATTTTAACATCTAAAAGTGTAAATTATTACTAGTACAGGAAGGCAATAGACATAAAATAAATTAAAAGCATCTTTAAAGTTTCTTTCCATTTACAAATATATATAGAATTGCAGCAAACTGTACAAGCACAAAATTCTCAGTTAAAACATTTACAAGAACTTGTGTGTTTTTGTTATTATTGTTTTGGTTTATAGGAGATAATATCATTTAATTTTCCATTAACTACATCAAAACAAAATACCCAGGAAAAATACATAGATGTCTGCTTATTCCATGCTTTCTCACTGATCAATAGTAGATGCAATTTAAGACATTTTCCTTAGCTCAGGACATTCTTTAAATCAAGCCTTGGCTCAGGAAGAAACTAATGTATAGGCATTAGTTACTCTTTGTTAGAGAGGAGACTAAGTCACTCATTAACGAACCACCAGAATATGGAAAAATGAAAGCACATAAGACTACATAAATGAATAATATGGCTATTCACAACATGTTATATTGATATATAGGTCTTCTATATGACAATTGCCCATGAGATTAATACATGATCGACAACAGACAGCTTTATTCAGAAATAGTATAAAGGAAAAATAAAGCTTAAGGATAAATGTCTCTCACTTATATCTAGTTAACTAGAAATAAATTTCTTGGGTTATCACAGTCCATATTGGAATCTAAAATCCCAGTTCAATTTCCAAAATGCCAGATCTTGTGACATTTACACTTCTAATACAAGTTTTAGCAAAGCAGATTCTAAGGGTGACAGTGACTTAGGTAGCCATTTTTACTCAATGAGATTAGATCCAGATTTAAGATGGTAGTAAAAGAAGTCTCTGTACTAAGTGATGCCCTGGTTCTTTGGCAATAATCTCTGGGAAGCAGCACTGGAAATCGTGCATTGGAAAGAGTGATGAACTCGGTGTCAGTCACTGGACCTGAGTTCAAATCCTAGCTCTTTAACTGACCACCTGAGTTATCTTGGGCACATGTCTAGGCACCCCTGGTACTGAGTTTACTCATCTGTAAAATGAGGGGATTGGATTTGTTGGTCTCTGAATCCTTTTGAACTCTACACTCCTGCAAGATAAACACATGTCTTTGGGAAGCTAAGAGAGAGACATTTTTGATATGGAGATAACGTCGGTAATAATCATAACTCCTCCTGTAATGATCATACTCAAAGATTTTCAGAGCACTTTCCTCACACTAACCCTGGGAGGCAGATAATATCCCAAAGAACATCCAGGATCCTAATTCATCAGCTGGTGTCTTGTATGTAAGATGAGACTCTCTCGTGACATTCCCAGGTTTGGCCCGTTCAGTAGACTCCTGACCAGACCGCCCCCCCCACCTCAGTTCTTCGAGAAGGACCTGTGATTTCAGCAGTGTACCTTGGTCCTTAATTGTGTTTAAACATTTGACCTACTTAAAAATTAATATTGGCTGGACTGGAGGTGGGAGTGGGGAGACATTGTTCTTAAGAGCACATTTCCTTCATTCTACCTTCTGCTCACCCATGGGAATTGCAATCTTCCCAAAAGGCCCCATCACAGCTATCATACATCTTTCATCTTGTAGAGATAAAAATGATAGGGACGTTTATAAACTGCCATTGGTCAATCCTATTACAGTGAATTCCAAAAGACTGTCAAAATTCCTTTCACTCTGGGAAATTGGTCATATTAAATGCTGATTAAAATAGATGTGCTATCATCAGGGACAGATAGTTTTACATAGTTGAGGATTTATTTGGATTTTAGGGGCTATTTGGTAACTGGCTTTGACTTGTCATAAGAGGAGAAAGTGCAAGTCATTTATTCTAGCCATAAAACAATTCCTTTTATGTGTCTACTCCCATAAAAGTTTAGAGATAATCAGATTCCCAAACAACACTTCAGACCTGAAAAGATTCCAATATTTGCTCTGCATTTACCACCTCAAGCTAGAAAATCAGGGACTTACACTGACCCATTTCTATAGCAACCAAACCTGAAGTACTCTGTTCAAACCCACTTGATGACAATCGTCTCTACCATTGCTTCCTTGCATCCAATTTGATAGAATGGTCACTAATACATTTCTAGCATACACTGTTGCATTTGCCTTGAAATTTGTAATAATGTTTCTTTAAAATTGGCCCTTCCTTTCCTCGTCTCTTGAAAGATTAAATTGATGTCAGAAAAAATGAACTATATTTCCCCACAAATAAATAGGCACTGTTATGTGCTCTATCACCTAGAACTGTCTTTAAGCTCTTCTGACATTTATATATGGAGAGTACATAAGCATATCAGCCTTCATACACACCAAGGAGCCACTTTACAGTAACCTTTAGTGAGGAGTTTCTAGCTACTTGCAAGGCTATCCAAAGCAGGGCAACACACCATATTCTTATCTCACTCCAAAACACAGGAGAGACAGGCATATGTTTTACAAATATGGGTATTTGGAATGAAACCAATTCATGTAATACACATGAAATAACCAGAATCATAGACTATGAGAGCTAGAAGAACTTTCAGGATTATTTGGCTCATCCCATCCTCCCTCATTTTAGAAATGAGGAAAGAGGTAAAATGATTTGCCAATGTTAAATAGGTACATTAGTGCCTAGAATATAGCAGATGTTCATTTAATTTACTGAGCATATGAGTGAATGGATTAACTTGGATCATAAAAGCCTAAGATGATGCTAGATCCCAAATTCTTTTAGTCCGGTGCTTTCCCCACTCTGTCTTGCTGTTTTTCATCGGTATATTTTTCCCTAATTGGTCAACATAACCGAATGAAAAACATTTATCAAGCACCTACAATATGCCAGACACTGAGACTACATGCTCAAAAATGAGACAGTCTAGGGTCTTATATTCAAATAGAGGGAAACAATATAAGGGAATGTGGTCACTGAAGGGAGCATTTTTCTTAGGAACTCACAGAAATGGTGAATAGACCAATAGGGCAGTTCATTGTCTTGCCCTTTCAAGGGGCATAGATTTGATTATTCTTCCTAGAGTAAGAGGTGGAAAGTGTTGGGGGATAGGCAGGCAGGGGGGTCGAGATGGCAAGATGTGTAGGTGGATGCATGTGAGGCATGGTCTGGGGTCCTTTGGAAGGACTACATGATGGAATCATGTACCTACTCATTTACTGGCCAGTCAGAAAATACCAGTGCCTACCACATAGTAGCCACTTAATAAACGCTTGTTTCCTTCCTTCCAATGGAGCCCATCCTCAGGGCAGAGTTCCAGAATGAACAATTTACAGATGCCAAAGCTTAGGCCCTTTATGCAGCACCATTTTTAAATCAATTGATGGGTAAATCTCTAGCCAATGAAAAGAGTGCTCTTAATCAATGAACAAACCTAGAAAGATGCTAGATGCTAGGGATACAAATTTAACATTCTCTTCCCCCAGGCAAGTTGACTGCTGCCTAATGGGCATTCCCTGTGATGGTACAAATAGGTGGCTCCTGATTGTATGAGAGACCACTGAACCAATAAAGCCGAGGCAAGAGATAAGACAGGAACATTTGAATGGCTTAATGAGAGTCCCCCAAGCCATAAGCAAGTGGGGGAAACTCCCTCTCCCATATGTCCCTTGATTCCTCCCCACCTCCTCCCGCATCCCTAGAGATTGTTAAGTGTAGCTCTCCAGCGAGATTCTTCTCTCCTTGGTTGATTTGAGATTTTATCTTGCTTCAGAGCTGAAAAGCTCATTTACTCTTGTGTAGTCTACCCGAACCTGTGTAACACTTCCAGTTTCTGTTTTATGGCTTACTTGGATAAATATGTTTGCTCAGTATCTGTGATTGTCTTTTGTGTACTGTTTGGTGAGAGGGATCTAAGCTCTTCCAGAGTAGGCTGTTACCTTCACCTTTGGAGTGACCAGGGAAAGTGGCTTTTATCCTGAACCCCTAAAAGCATCATGCAGCTCAACTGAAAATATCAATTGTAGATATAATTCTAGCCCAATATGTCCATTTCAGCTAAGATAAGGAGAATGGAGGAGTGAGTGCCCAGCCATAGCCTGCCTCTTTCTCTGCCCAAATGCAGAAATCACAGTCTCCTTGAAGATGTGGGGAACAGAATTATAGAACTTGGCTATCTAAAGACATCCCTGAAACACAGACCATGCTAGGGAATGGTGGCTCAGGTTAAACCATTACCCAAGTACACAAGTGAGATAGTCCCTGCCCTCAAGGAGTTTATGTTCTGAAAAGAATGGTGGCCAAGGAAGGACATTTTTCCTTAATCAGTTACAGGAACGCCAAGGGGAGCGATTAGCTCATTTCCATACCCTTTGTGGTATGTTACTATTGATTTCGGTATTGCTCCCAGAGCATGGGGGCGGGTGAGGTGGGCTAATATGGTGTGGCAGAGAGCCAACAGTCCCTGAAGGACATCCCTATGATGAGTAGGATAAACCCTGTCCTGTCCTGGATGGGATGTGAAGTCTGGGCCTGGCTAAATTCTTTTTTTCACTCAGGACCAGACAAGATAAGGTCACCCTGGAGCAGAGGCGCTGAAGCTGAGAAGCTGCATGGAGAAGAATGATCTGTGGAGGTCCAAGTGAAAGGGTCATTGGTCTTGATGGGGAGTGCACAGTGGCAGTGCAGGTAGTAAGGTGCCTCCTCATCAGGCAAGTAGAGGGAATAAAAGCTTTGTAAGATGTTTTAGCATCAATGGTATAAGGAGAGAAATGTATGGTAAATACCAGTTTAAAAAGCAGTTGTTCTGAAAGCTACACACTTTATTTATGGGATTTTGCTAGGTGAGGTTGCAGTAAGTAGTCAGACTCCAAAACCATATATTCATTCATGGTCTGGGGATGTAGCGAAATCTGAAAGGAGCCAAAGACTGGGCTCGAGCATGTGATTAAACTTGAAAATTGTCATTCAAAGACTTCTTCAAGATTCTAGCTTTCTTTTATCTTTAAAATCTAATGGTGACTTCGTAGGAGCCAGGATGAGCTCACCGATAAATGAAAGGATATGGATTCAAAAGGAATTTGGGGATTCAATTTAAAAGAATAAATGAACTTTCTAAAGCAGAAAAAAGGGAAGGAATTAGATTTGGGATTTTTAAACTGAGTAGTCGGGTTCCTTTTCAGGAGTGTAATGAAATGTTCTCAATTATATGTTCACATAATTAGCTGATTTGGTTACTGGCTTGCTACAAAATAGTAGTTTACCCTTTACTTTTTGCAAAACTTTTACCGATGATGGGATAATAGTTGCCAGCATACAAAAGGAAACAACCATGTGTGGACTGAGTTGATGGAACATGTTAAATAAGCATTCCTTCACAGGCTCAGGAATATGGGCTCACATAAGAACACATGTATACACAATCAGATACACATTCCACTCACTTATTCGTTTAGTAGCCTATGTAGAAACCAGATTCCCAAAGGCTTTTAGGATAAGCCAAACTCAGTTGGAATATTAAGCACTTACTGAATTGTTGCGAAATCTCTGTAAGGCAGGAAGCCTAGTTCAACATGCAAGACTGCTCTCCATAGCCTTTTGGCCACCAGAGGAGTGGAGATAAGTGAATGGCAAGCTATGATATTTTGTGAACTGCTTTCAAATTACCTTTACAAAAATAAGGTGACGTCCTCCTAACACTTAAAATAGGAATTCTTGTTTTGCAATTCACGATAGAGATATAGATTCACAACAGGAAAATTCTTACTTTCAGTCCCATTCAGAGGCAATCTAAGTTCCAGTTCTCTAATTGGAAATCTTCAGTTTTTCTTCTCTCTCTCTCTCTCTCTCCTCTCTCTCTCTCTCTCTCTCTCTCTCTCTCTCTCTCTCTCTCTTCTCCTCTCTCTTCTCTCATCTCTCTCTCTCTCTCTCTCCTCTCTCTCTCTCTCTCTCTCTCTCTCTCTCTCTCTCTCTTTTGTTTACAAAAATCTTTTGGAATGAAATGCATTGGCAGTGCAAAAAAAAGTCCATTAAAACAATTAATTGGGTTAAGCATTCAGAAAATCTCTTGTAAGAGGTTATCTACAAGCACAAGACTCCACTGTCATGTTGGGATACACTTTTAGCACCACGTTCTTATTTTCATCAAAGAATAAGATACTGAGGGAAGACATCTTTTCTGGCACACAGCAGGGCTCAGGGATCCCTGGGATGACACCCACAGCTCTCACTATACTCTGGATGGTGGCGTGATTAGATGGCTTCAGAGACTGGAAAGAAAAATGGGGCAGGGGGAACATAGACAGAGGTTAGGTAGAATCACATTATAGTATAACATTGATTAGCCAGAATCATCAAATAAATCCACTATTAGGAGAGAGAGGCAAGCTATGAGATATTAGATATTAGGCATCTAATTATCAAACTTCCAGTATATGACCTGAGGTCATCATACATCCAGGCTGATCTCTTACAACCCCTATACTTATGTCTATATTATGGTTTATAATGATGATCCTAGAACAATATAAAAACCTGTGATCAAAGAAACATTAAATTATGTTTTATATATTATTCTTATTAAAGTAAGAAACTAGTCTAATGCTTTTTAGGAGAGTTATCATTATTTTTAAAAGAAGTACTGAATCAAAAAGAGTTATGCTTTAAACGGGTGAGAAAATAATGCAAACACCTCAGATGTGAATCCACCCTGCAATGCCACTGCTCTGAGTCAAAGCTCCTCCCCCATCTCTATCCATCTAAATTATGGCCCTTTGGCCAACTCCGCCCACTCCTTCCACCACATCCTCTGGGATTCCTATTCTACCATGAAAAACTACCCTTCATTCTGGAATTCTTCCTCTCATTCTCCTGTTACTTACACTTACAGAGATCTGGCTTTCTCTAGAGGGTACTTCATCACTGGCCGTACTTCCTAGCAATGGTTGTATCTTTGCTCATATTCCCCATCATAGTGGTCATGGAGGGGGATTCCTCACTGCCATTTCCAAATTCTCCCTTTGCCACCATTACTCAGCAAGTTCTCTTTGCCCTTAGCATTTTCTTAGGCCACTACCCCTGTACAGACTTTGCTTTTCTCCTTTTCCAATCCCAATTCTATAATTAACCAATTCAATTCACTTTTGTCCTCCACTCTAGAGTCCCTTGCCAGCTCCAGCCCTGGATCCATTGGTCTCCTCTATTCCTGTTCATGTATTGATGAATGGAGCTGGAAGAAGTCATGCAACCAAAGTAACTGGGTACATGACAAATTATGTCATCTAATCCTAACTGAGCCACTCCTTTTACTTCTCCATGTTTATTTCTCTATCCCACTTCTCACTGAAATTACTCCAAGCCTTTTCTTCTCTCTTTGAGTCTTCTACACCTGCTGAACTGAGGACCTTGCCTCTTAGTTTACTGAGAAAATTAAGGCCATTCACTATGTACTCACTATTCTTTCTTTCTTTTCATTTCAAAGTCTTTTTATATCATCCCCTATCCTTCCCCCATCTTCTGATTTTCTGATGAAGAGATGGCTCTTCTCACCAAGACCAGCCCCTCAACATAAGCCCTTGATCCAATTCCCTCCCTTTTTATTGAGCACATTGCTCTCGACCACCCCCCTCTTCTCGATAATCTTCAATTTCTCCCTATCTACTGGCTCCTTCTCTTCAGCCTTTGCTGAGTTAGTCAGTCAACAAGCATTTATTAAGCACCTTTTGCGTGCTGTACATTGTTGTAAGCATTGTGGATACAAAGAAAGGCAAAAACTCAGATTCTTCCTTCAAAGTGCTCACATTCTAATGAGGCAATAATGTGTAAACAATTTGTACATACTTAAATTCAGTGTAAATGGAGGTAATCTCAGAGAGAAGGCACACACAGCTGGAGCACCTTTCCTGATCTCCCCCTACCCATAACTGCTAGCGATCTTTCTCACTAACTACCTTCCCCGTAGTTAACTATTTTATATTTATCTTGTATTTCTTCTGCATATATTCATTCTGTATGTACACTCTGTCGTCCCCCAAAAGAATGTAAGCTCTCTGTGGGAGGGATTGCTTCATTTTTGTCATTGTTTCTCTAGGACATAGTGTTGTATTTGGCACAGAGCACGTACTTAATAAAGGCTTCTACATTGTTGACAATACCTTAAGTTTCTCACAAAATTGGGATATAAATTGGGAGATATATGTATATATGTGCCCCTATACATATGTACAAAAATATATGTCATATATATATATGGGGTGTAGGGGTGTGTGTGTGTGTGTGTGTGTGTGTGTGTGTGTGTTGGAACAAAAATCATGGTAATGTAGTAGAGATCTGATCTATCTTTGAGGGTCACCTCCTATATAAAGGCAGAAGAAACTGAATGAAGTAATAAGTGCTTAGTCACTATGTCATAATATAACAGAAAGAGACCTGATTCTGGAGTCCACGAATCTCCTTCTGGTACTTACAACTCACGTGACCTTGGGACTATTACAACCTTCCTGGACCTCAGTTTCCGAATCTGACAAAGGAGAGGGTTGGATTCGATAGCTTCTGAGGTCCCATCCATCTCTTGACCTAGGATCCTAGTCTAACCTTAAAAAAGGCTGCTGTGGGCTAGAGAAAACAATTCACCTGCTGGCCACTGGGTGCCACTGTTGCCCTACAGGTTCAGATTCTTGAAAGTTGACGTTAATGTGGTTACTACCTCTCAGGAATAATGTTAGCAACAAAATAGAAGGTTATCACATGAATCCCCAAAGTTTGACCAAAGAAGCTAGGGGAAAGCTATTTTCTGGGAAAGAGCCTAACGGGACTATTATTGCTCGTGTGGAACAACATGTGGTTTTGTTTAAAATATCCCAGCCAGCTAAGAGCAGAGCTCACACTGCCCGAGGGCTGGGAATCCAGAAAGGGAGGCATTGCCAGAGTGATGAGTTGAGCATTCCCTCTTGTACAGTACATGTTGCATATTTTCAAATTGCTACTACTCATAACAGCTCTTTGAGGGGGCTGGCAAAACCTTTTGGTTTTTTTATTTGTTTATTTTAAATAAATTTAGAAGATGAAGCATTAGCAGCATGCCCGAAGTCACATAGCAATCTGATGGTGGTAAAACTGTGGTTAAAAAGTCTGATATGCCTTTTCCAGAGGCATTCCCAAATAAATGGCTATTTTATTTCATTCTCATAAATTCCAGAGTGCGCTGATAGAATAAATTTTTAAAAAAGCTTAAGAATGCTAACGAACAAAGAGAAAAGAAGTGGCATACCACATACAGGACTTGAGCATGTTGGCTGTGCCTAATTTTCACCATTTGATCTCATCTGGCATATCAACATGGGAATTTGGAGAAGTGTATGTACATGCATGAATACATGTTAGCCTTCTAACTTGATCCTTAAAAGGTGTGAAATTATGACTATATGTTATACACAAACACACACAAAAAGGGTAAAGTAAATACACACGCACACACAACTTCCTTCAGCTATAACACTACCTTCTGTACATAAACATATATATATAAAAATACATATATAATCTTATATATATATTTGTAATTGTGTGTGTGTGTGTATACACACTAAGCTCTCGTGATGATAAACTTCTTTATATTGATTCAAAGAGATTCTTCAAAATGAGTCATTTGAATTTGCATACTCTATATAGCTCTCAAACTCACAAGTTTTTTTTTTGTGATGGCTTCACATTTTAATATTTTAGTAGTTTCTCTAAGCTTTAATCATTATTCAAGATGGCATCCATTTAATTGAACAGGACCGTTATATTATCTTTTCTTAAACATAAAACATTTACTTAAAAAGGCAAAAGCAATAACCATAATATCATAGTAATATAAAGCAAATTTAGGAAATCATAACAGTTAACCCATAAACCAGGGTCATGCCCTCCCACCATTGCACAGAGTCTTCATGGGGGAGAATGGGCACATACTTAATAAAACCTAGCAGGAAAACACGTGAGTGAGGATGACCCATGTTCTCAGAACCCCTCACAAGTCTGAAATACAGGCTTCATTGTCTTTCATGAACACTTTATACCATACAAAGATCCATCTAACCCTTGAAGTGACTAGGATCATTTAAAATCGGGCCACCTGGAAGAAATCTAAGGTGCAAACCAACTATCCCATTTTGCCTTGCTCTAAAGAAATAATTTGCATTGACAAAAATGATGAATTCTGCGCGTGTGACATAGGATAGATATGGAAAATATTCATGGGTGTTTCCTTAGACATTCTTGCTCTTTGGCTTAAATTCAAGCTCACAAATCATACAGTCAGAAAATATTAGTAGTCTCTGGTGGGCTTACTGGAATTTAAGCACAAGCCTTTGATTTGTGTTAATCAGTCTTATCGGGATTCCCCCAATGTATCTCAGGTATGTAATGCATGCAAATGCATATTCAGTCTATTTTCTAGGGAGATGGATTTTTTTTTCTTCTTGGGGCTTTCTCTGGTCATGTCTGCAACTACCAGGAATAATTATGTCATGCACGAAAGTGCAGAGTAGCAATTCGCCGACCGGAGACATACCACCGGTCCATAAGTGTTGTTGTTTGAGTTTTGATTCTGTCTCTTGTGACTACACATTGTTATGCTGAACCACACAAATATCTCTCACATAGGCAAAACCATGCTTGAGCTTTTAGCAAGCACTTTTGGAAAACCCTTGCTTTCCAGAGAGAGTAAGACATCACTTTAGTCTTCACTCTGTCAACACCTTTGACTACTTCGGTAATTTACTCCCTCCATTCCAGGGGTCAAAAGAAAGGGGGTATCTATAGTACCCAAGCTAGGAACAGGGAAAGTCCCCTGATCTAAATTAAACTTCTTGGATCAAGCTTAACTCCTGCCTAAACTTTGCAGTTTTTCAGGCCAAGTGGACCTTCTAGTCATTTTTGTAATGAACTATGACTAATCATGAATCTAGTGTCTTTGTGCTTTTTTGTTTTGTTTGTTTTAGGTAGTGTAGTGCAGTGAACAGAGAGTCAGCCTCAAAACCAACAGGATCCGCCTCTGAAACAGAATGGCTGTGTGACCCGGGGCAAGTCACAACCTCACAATGGTCTATGCAATTCTGAGACCAGAAGTCGAAGAGAAGGTGTTGACCTCCATTGATAGAGGGAATATTTCTATCCAGAAGTTCCTTATGCCAATGAAATTGTAAATTCAGACCTTACTCCAAAAGAGCAATATATTTTTTTAACTAGGGCCTAGGGACAAGTCACTTGGCTGGCTTTATGCCTTGCTTGAAGGTGAAATTACACATTCTGCTCTTAACTAAGCTAGAAAGGCTACATTTGGTAGAAAACTCAAAAAATCCAAATGATCTGCACTGGTCAGACTTGCACCTGCCAAGCTTACAATGTCCTTGAGAGATGTGCTGTTCGTTGAATTTGATTACAGACGCATTAGCAGGGGAGAGTATGTCATCAGCTAAAAGCTTTCATTCCTGACCTGGGACACAGGGTTTGGCCTGGCCTCAATGCTTCATGGTATTCCAGGCCAGCACACATGGGTGTGATAGTTCTGAAACCATCTAATTGAAAGCAGGGAAAGGGCAAAGCCTGGAATTTGGAAAAAGCAGAACACAGCTGTTCTGAATTACGGAACAGGTTGTCAACTTTTGCAGATGAAGAGCTCAGCTATGTAAAACCAGAGCCTAACTCACTCGAGGGGCTGGGATGATGCATGCCCCGGGCAGCTTTTGTGTTGGGCCGCAAATTTTTGTACTGAATCAACACAGCTCCCCAACTTAACGTATCAGTCAGGTCAAAAGCTTTTATATTTCCCTTTTTCTCAAAATATTCAACAATATTTCAATATAAAATGTCCTGGCACTCTGCAAGAAATTTTAAGGCAGAATTTTGTGCAGATGATAGTAATGCCATTTTATTTATTTATAAAGAAGCTTCATAAGGCTTCATTTTCCATTGTCCCAATTACTGGTCCATTAACGAGGAAAAAAAGAACTGGGAAGTTTGGGAGACAGAACAGAAAGTTTTAAAGGTTAGGCTGATCACACACAAAGTGATGAGAGATTGAGAACAAGCTAACAGCCAAACTTCCACTCTTCGCTTTGCCAGTAGAAAACCCAAGGCTCCCAGATCTGACACCTATCCAAGTTTTGACTAAAGTTATTCTGATTTCAATTGTTTCAGCTGATCCACTTGTGTTTCTCTCCATCTCCAAAGAAACTGTCGCACTTTAGTGGCACATCAGACTGGCTTTAGGTGTGGACTGGATTTCAGACTTTGTGATAGTTTCTACATTTAAGGTACAGTATAAGTGCAGGGGACGAGGGTCATTGGTTTAAGAGCTGAAATGGATTTTTAGAGACATTTGTCCAAGCCCAGGGAAGCTAAGTGACTAGTCTGACATCTCCCAAACAATAAGTGACAGAGTTGGAATTAAAGTCCAAATCTTCAGATTCTTCATCTAGCACTCTTTCTACCACACCTGGCTGGCTACTGATGTAAATATCCATGCCTCATCCCCACCCCACTTTCCCCATTTAAAAATTCCTTATTCCCTGTTTCATACCTCTTTGGTCTTCCTTCTCCTACTTTCTATTCTCTTCAACCCCACACTGGCCACAAATACATTCTCCTCACACACGTTTTCATCTCTCTCATCTTCTTTCCCTTTTCCCCTCTTTGGCTCACAGCAACCCTAGTGGAGAGGAAGTGATTGTAGCAACCATGGGTCTTGAGGCAGCAAAAGCAGCCCCAGGTAGCAGGAGCTGGGGCCTAGGAGGAAGAAGCAAGGCTGAATACTTAATGAGGGATTAAATAATAAATTGGCTTCTCCTCCCCCAACAGCCCAAACCATGGATCTTTTGGCTACAACCAGGAGAGGGAGAAGAGTTAGCATCGTAAATTAAGGCTCAGAGAAGATCCCTGGGGTTGTCAGAGACTCTCAGAGTCAGCCACTTTAGGTTGAAGGCTGGGGTGGGAAACCTGCGGCCTCGAGGCCACAAGTGGCCTTCTAGGTCCTTCGGTGCGGCCTTTTGACTGAGTCCAAGTTTTACAGAACAAATCCTTGTAACAAGGGGATTTGTTCTAGGAAGTTGGATTCAGTCAAAGGGCCTCACTTGAGGACCTAGAAGACCACTTGTGGCCTTGAGGCAAAGGTTCCCCACCCCTGTGAAGTGGAACTCATCATGACTCTCTTCCAAAGATGCAAAAAAAAACCACTGTAAAATACAGATTAGTCACTTCACCTCAAAATTAAGGGGTGGTGATTTTTTCTAATTGCATACCTCTTTTGATATTTTAATATATCATTATATTTTCTTAATGGACATTTAATTGGCAAAAGTCTTCATTAGAAATGCAAATGTGTAGAATGATTATTTTCAGTTTATGAAATACGAAAGAAACTGGGCCTTTTCCTGTGTAAACTGTCTTTTTTGGAAGGGCTAAATGCTAGCTCTTTTCAGAAATTCCACAAAGAGAATAAAAGCTCATGCAATTCCCTGGCACTCAGGCTGAATCAGAAAACAAATCCTTCAGGACAGAGTCCTGGAAATCAGCCTCATGCTGGAGGTGTGTATTAGATTTTATTTCCTAAATATCACAGAATTTGGAATATGCAAATACTATTTTAAAACCATAAGTCTGAACTTGTCATGGGGGGGGGTCAAAGGAGATTTTTCAACTCTTGCCTTTTTTTCCATTATCTAATAGGAAAAATTTTATTCAAGTTTTGCATAGAAAATCTATTCCTGGTCTAAATTCCATTTATGGAGCCAACTTCTATTTTACAACTGAGATTAGAATTGTTAAAAGCTGAGGAATGGAGTGTAGATACTGGCTTAACAGAAGGACTTATAACACAACTATATTATACTGACTAAATTTGTCGGGGAAAGAAAAGTCCATCGAAATTGTGTGGATTGGGGGTGGGGAGAACAGTAGGAGTTTGCTAGAAATACATTTGTCAGGTACATTATAATGTAATGGTATGATAAAGCAAAACCCATATTGATGTTGGAAAAGACAGACGAGCTCTGACAGGATGAGATGGATTTTGGAACAAGTTCATGAAACCATCGTACTCTGTTTCTTCTTTTACTTTTTGATGGTTGGCAGGGATATAAAATTAAATCAGTTTATAGTTGATTTTGAGGGTCCAGTTTACTCACCCTTCTTGGAGCCAGTTCTTTTGCTAAGAGATTATAAAAGAAAAAGGTTATGTTATCAGGCCATCAATCTGATTAACTGCATGACCTTGACTTTTTTCAACCATTCCCTTAATATATCCTTATTCATCATCTTTTGACTATATTTTACTTGCTCATTGTGGACAGATCCAAGTTCACACATTATTGATCAGATTAAGACATCCAGTGTTTGGATTCTACATAAAGAATTTTCCAAATATTTTCCTACATTCTTCAAATCAATCCTGAGTTCATACTATTTTAATAGCCCTGAAAGAGCAAGCATTATTACTTCTTAAGCTCTCTAATGCTATAAATAAAAGTGCTGGTGGACTCTGTAGATAAGGGGAAAACTATACCCAGACACCTTTGTATTCAACAGGATGGATGAAAACAGAAGAAAAAAGGGAAGTGCCTACCTTTGGCATGGGGAACTGGCATGCTCCTGAACAATAATATGCATCAAAGGACTTTGGGGAGATAATCCATTCACTCCAACCAATATCTGCAAAATCCACTTTGAGGTATCGCCTGGCACAATTACGGGGTTCAATCCATTGTTTCCTCCTTGCCTTCTTCAAGGTCTGCTCATCAAACTGCAGCGTCTCACTTTTCTGGTGTGGGCCCTTTCTCTGCTTCTTTTTATTTTTGCTCTTCTCAGCTGGCTGTATCTGGAGGGTCTTATAAGGCTTCCTCTTCTCCCAGCCTCCATTCTCCTTATACTGATATTCTGTGCCTGGAAGCTCATTGTTCTGCAGGGGGAGCAAGGGGCTGCTTATGGAGCGCTTCTTCCTCCGCTTCCTGGACAGAGCTGTCCTCATGTGGTTGTTCAGCTTGGCTAGGGCTCCGGTGGGAAAATTCCAATGTCCCTGGAGACTTGATACCACGCTTTCTGATTCAGAAATGGATGAATCATTGGCATATACTAAGATATAAGGCTCAGAATTGGTCAGCATTCCCTTTGAAAGGGAGTGTCCCTCGAAAGTGATCTTGATACCTATGAAAAACTCACCATGTTCTTTTGCTTTGGTCAGTATTTGAGTGATGTCTTTGGATTGCCAGGCTAACATATCTCTATGAAGTTTAGCTATATTTACCAAGATATGGCCCAAGAACTGAGTTTGATTTCCATCTGGTGCAAGGCTCCAGGCAGACAGGGTAATCTGTATTTGTTTCCTGTATCCATGATGAGAACAACCTCTGGGAGATATGCAGCTCGAATTAATGTTTAATAGTTCTCCAATGGAGAAATGCAAGGTTGCAGACAAAATACTTTCAGACTTGGTTAGGGAAGTCAGGTTAAAAACATATAGTTCTTTGTTTTCCAGGGTCCCTAGGAGGAGGGGAAAAAGAACAGGAGAAATTCAAAATGCCATAAAAGATCAAAGAAAGAACTAATGTCTACTCTCTGAGGGGAAATTATAAATACACTTAGCTAATATTGTAGGGGAAAGAGCTGTGACTACAAGTCACAGTAAAGTAAACTAGCAAAGTGAGAAATCCTGACAAAATGGTACTTTCCCATATCTCCTTTCTCCGTTGGAAAACAAAAATGGCTTATATTTGTATATCATTTTATGGTTACAAAGCTCTTTCAAGTACACTTAAGACTCACAAGTAACCCAGTGAAGTAGGTAGTGAAAACTCTTATAATCCACATCTTAAAGATATTTAGTTAGAAGAAAGTAAGCGACTTGGCCAGCAGATCCCTAGAAATGGAGTCTGCAGCATGTTATAACCAGGAAAGCAGTGGCCTGGAGGGAAACCTGGGTCTAGTTCTAGCTTTCCCAACTAGCTAAGCTTTCACAACTTGAGCTTAACCTTTCCAGGCCTCCATTTCTTCATCTGTGAAATGTGGGAGGTGAACCACAGAATCAGAGGACCCCTTAGGTTATCTAGTCCTATTCAGAAAAAGAAATCCTTTCCATAAATCGTTGATAAGTCCAAGCTACCAATGTTTGAATTTTGAAATATTTCAGATAAGATGTGATTCTGGTGAAGAATACAACTTAATTGAATCCTATGATACACTTCATAGGATTCAGTCAAGTTTCAAGACAGTAAGGGGAAAGTGTTACATTACAATTGAATAAAAAAATTTTTCCCCACTATTTGGGACAACACATTCTACTTTTTGAAAGCTCTCATTATCAGGCAATTTTTCTTTCCTCAAATGTGTCTGTTAATGCACATATTTTTTTCCCAATGCTGATGATAGCAACCCATCCATGTGCCTCTTCTCTGTGTCCTACTATAAGTTAATCACATAGAGTCCCATCAGTGTGCTTCTTTGACATCCGGCCTAAAACTCCTCTCTATAACTCCTACCCATTGCTTCTATTTTTGCTCTCCTGGGCCTTCCTAACAGCTAGAGTTGACCCAAAGTACAATGGACTGTCTTGAGATGGAGAGGGTTCCCTCTTGAGGTCTTCAAAGTATCCTAGTGGGGATACTTTTAGTGTATGTATCAGACCACATGGCTGCTAAGGTATCTTTCAGTGCTCAGGTTTTGGGATATTGTAAAGTATTTGAAAACAGCTATCTTGCCCTTTCAATATCTTCTCTTCTCCAGGCTAAAGATTCCTAGTTCCTTTAACTGTTCCTCATATCATAGTCTCTTGTCTTCTTATTATCCTGGTCATTCAGGTTCCAGATTCAAGACTTGAACCTGGGGATTCTGACACAAGTTCAATATTTTTTTTCCATTTTAACAAAATGAACCATACCTTTCACTACATAGGCATGAAGAGAGTTAGGGTGAAGAATAAGGATGGGATGGCTAAGCATAAAAAGTATTTGCCTTTTACTTAGAAAATGAAGTATTCATTTAAATTCTTACTTGTCATTAATTTTAATATAGTAGTACTTTGCCTCTACTACCTTGAAACTTGGCTGAATTCAGTGACATTCCATTAATATAGTCAATGAGTTGTGTTCCGTTTGCCATGTGTTTTAAAACAAAAATAAATCCTCTGCATTTCTCATTCTCCAAAGACAGAATTGGGGGAAGCAAAGAGGGCTCAGTATGGTGCAGTTGACTAGCAAATAGCCTGAGGTTTGAACTCTAGATTTGATTCCCAGATCCATAATCAAACCACGAGGATCCATGCTCTTACATATTTGTTTCAGGAAAATACACGCAACCATGAAATCATGTTCCTGATCAAAAACATATTTTAGTAAAAACAAAACATTTCTCTAAAGATGTGGAAATCTTAAAAATGAGTTCATTGAGTTCCCTAAGCACAAGTGAAATACAACTGGAAACATGTTTTACTCATTTTTAACAGTGTGTGAAGGAAAAGGAAGAACCTGCCATTGGTGCACATTTGTACAATCCATGACACCAAGATAATATTTTACAGACCTTTATAACAAAGTCATGGCATCAGACTTGTTCCCAATCTTTTGCTTTAATTCATACCATTCATCCTAGTATGTATTTTTATCCAGACCTTTATGCAGGAGATTGAAACTGTTCCAGCTTAAAATGGAATAAAGAGAAATTGCATTGTGCAAAAATCAAGCCAACAATTAGTAAATAAACATATTCAAAGGCTATGGGTGCAAGATCTTTAATGTCCCAATTAATTCTCTTTCTTTTTCCCCTATTTTTATTTAAAAATGTTTCTCCCTTAAAAATTTCTCAGGAGGAATCTTCTGGCAAGGTGGAGAATCAAAAGTTGTTTCTTAGTTTAGCCCCTTACGGAATAATGTGCCAAATGAACTAAAAGGACAACAATTAAAAGAGAAGAAATAAAAGTAACTTGGCAAGGTAATCAAATTGTTAACAATATCATAACAATATCAATAACAATTAACAATATCAATGACCACACTATCAACTTGATTCCTCATTACATGCTCTACATGCCTGCCTTCATGCTCCAGATTTCACAATATTCATTCTTGATGGTGGCAGCTATAGTGACTCTAGAGAAAGGAGAACATTGGCAAGAAAGGAAGGAAACAAGTATTTATTTTTTTTATTATTTTTTTTCCTTTTTCTTTTGGAAACAAGTATTTATTAAGTGCTCCCTATTTGCCAGACACTGTGCTAAGGGCTGGGGATACACATACTAGCAAAAAAGAAAACCATTCTCTGCCTTCAAGGAGCTTTTATTTTAATGGAGAAAGAAAACACAAAAAGGAACTGAAAAACTGGTTGGGAACTGGAGAGGAAGTTCCCAGGGAGGAGGCTTGGTTTTAAAGTTTAGAAACCAGGAACAAGGCTTGATGGAGAATGAAGGCTGGTCTAGGCCCCTCCCCAAAATGAAGATTCTGGGAGGAAATCACCAGTGAGAGAAGGGGGAAGGCTTTACAGAGGGCTTCGAAATTGAAAAGATGGCAGGGGTGATTGCATATTCCAGGGTGAGGAGGCCTCAGGTCCTGAGGGAAATTTTAGGATGAGATATGATGGTTTAGAAGTCCTGGAGCCAGAAATATGGCTGGGAGCAGATTGATGCAGCCAGAACCATGCCTTTTGTGACCTAGTGAAGTCTCTATCTTGGTGGCAACTCAACCCCACTCTTCAGTCCTTCAACAAGTTCAGGCTATATGTACCCACAGAAAACAACAAAGCAGCAGAAACATGGGGGGAAAGAACAAAGGAAAAAATATAATGTCATGAACAAATAAAATGGGGTAAGAGAGGCCTAGGACATAACTATTAATATTGTATAATTCAGCAATAATTACAAATAGAGCCTTCAAAAAGAGAACAGAAAGGCCATTAGAACCCAGACAGCGGTTTAAAGGACAAATAAAATTACTATTAGACAGAAGCTGGGAAATTTTAGCAAAATTAAAAATTCATAGTGAATATCCTGGGTGAGTGGGGTGGGAAGGAAAGATGTCATTAAAAAGAACTAAAAAATTCAATGACAAATTAGAGCAAATCCAAAAGATAAAATTTTAGAATAACATATAAAAATTAATTATAAAAAACCAATTGATATAGAAAATAGGAGATAAAGATTAAAAATATAAGAATCATCAAGTTCCTAAAGAAAAATGGAAAAACAGAAAATCCTATCAGTCATATTTCAAGAAATCATAAAAGAAAATCACCAAAAAGTACTCAAACTAGAGGGCAAAACATAGATGGATTTCATAGGCCACCACCAGAGAGAAACTCTAAGTATAAGATATCCAACAATATTATTACTAAGTTTCAATCTCTAAAGGCAAAGAAAAAATAAATGTTGCAAGTGTGTTTGAAGAGACAGATACCATGCCAAGAAGTCCAGTCATTATAATGCAGAACAGCACATCAACTGTAAGAAAGGAAAAAATAAACTGGAACATAATATGCTTAATGGGAAAGGGAAAAAAAAAAGCTTTCAGTGTTCGAGAAAACCAAAAATGGGTAGAGACTAACAAGACAAATGCAACAGATAAAAGAAACAAGCAAAAGAAGAAATGAATTCAAACATCTGAAAAGATATCCAGTGCTTCTGTTCCAAAAAGGGGAGGAAAGATTTATTGTCCTTTCAGAATCCAGTCATCTCTAAGGCACACTGAAAGCATGAGACAAGCTATGATCTTTGGAGTTCAAAAAACTAAAAGAAAAAGAAAAAAAAAGATATATTAAAGAAGCGAAAAGGAGGAAGGTAAAAAACACACCCTTATTATTTATTGAAATTGGGGTGTCCCAGTAAAAGACTAGTTAAAAACAGAGGTGGGGGGGATTGAAGAGAGAGGAGACCCAAGTCCCTCAATTAACCTGATGAGATTATAGCACAGTTATAGGATCAGTCATAGTAGCCTTAAAAAGCAGGAGCAAGCTCTTCGGAAGGAATCATCTCTTGAAATTGAGAAAAGAGTCAGACACAGTGGAAGAACCTAGTTTTTGAAAGGGAATTGTTTTTTGCTTTTTTCTTTGTGCCTCTTTCAGAGTGCGGTGATGGGAAGATGCAGGGGTTGAGAGAGGAGAGGTGATTGCTCTCTTCACCCCATCCACAATAGTGACTTACAGAGGAGCAGCTTGTCAAATAGGAAAGGTGGTGTTCAGGAGAGAATTAAATCCTGGACAGGAGGAGCATCACCAGTGAGATAGGCAAAGCAACAGCTAAGCAGAGATACTATGTCCATGGGGGAGCAGCCTGGGGACACTATGAGGAGCAAAAAACACCAGGACTCCATGGTAACAGAGGTGTGGGTTACCTTGGCCATATATATATAGTTCTCATATGCATGGCTCCATACCCTGCTCATCTCTATACTCGAACCTACTCTTTACATTGTATTTATGGGAGAAGGTGCTCATGTTTGGTGGGGGTGGGAGGGGAGAAGGACAGATGTTTTACTGGTACTATTCATACTGTTCAATATCAGTAAATGTTTTTGCCTAGCTGACCATTAATCATGGGGGCTAGTGAACTGTAGTTCATTTAGTAGTATTTAGTAGAGCCACAGAGTAACCAGGATACAACCTGTCAGTGAGATTTGGGGAGGAGTGTCCTGAAGGTGATCCTAGCTCACTGGCATCATCGTTATTGGCAGAGTGTAGTGGATAGAGTGCTGAATTGTTCCCTGGTGATTTTTCTCTATGTGCACCTGATTTGGTGCCAAAGAATAACTTGAGGATGGGTAGAAGAGAATCTGGTGTTCCTTTTCTTTTTTTAAAGAATGCTTTAAGGAATTAAAGTTAAAAGCAACCTTAGGTAGATTCAGTTTTTCCATAAAATATTTTTATTTTTATTTTATAATATATATTCCCAGACTCTGATCTCACTGCCACTACACACCCACTTTCAAACCTTTATAATTTCTTGTCTGGATTATTTCTCCAAGGCATCCAACTCACTACTGCTATATAATTTTCCCTCAAGCATAATATCACTCCTCTGTTTAAAACCCTTCTATTATCATAGAGAAGTTCCTAACCAGTAGTCCATAAACTTTTTAAAATTAGTTATTTAATATATTAATAACTAAATATCAGTAAAATCGGCATTTTTATCCTTTGTATTTTATTTCGTGCATTTTAAAACATTATTCTGAGATGAGATCCTTAGGCTTCAACAGACCCAAGCTTCATGTTCTTTTGCCTGGCACTCAAGGCCTTCTACATGAAGGTCTCACTTCTCCCACTAATCTGCAATAATTCTTCTGCAGATAGACTTCTCGTGCTATCCCTGAAATATATGCTGTACCTTCTTGTCTTCAGGCCCTTGTTCAAGCTAATTTGCCTAACTACAATATCTTCAACCTTCCTCTAAGACATTCAAATCCTTTTTTTGGAGGGGGGAATGCAGGGCAATTGGAGTTAAGTGACTTGCCCAAGGTCACACAGCTAGTATGTCAAGTGTCTGAGGCAGGACTTGAACTCAGGTCCTCTTGACTCCAGGGCTGGTGCCCTACTCACTGTGCCACCTAGCTGCCTCCTATGACATTCAAATCCAACATATCCTTCAGAAGACACTGGAAATCCCATAGATCTCACACAATCTTCTACTGAACACTTAATACTTGTTGTTTATACCAACCAGGTGGCATTTAATAGATAGCAGCTTGTGCATTTCTTGAATTGTTCCCCCGTTGTTATTTAACACCCTTTCTACTAATAGGCATTGTGTCTATCAAAAGAGATCATTTTCTTGAGGGCACGTACTGGTCATTGTACTTCTTTGTATATCTGGCAGCATGTAGTATAATAGGTATTCAAAAATATATATTGAATGAATGAATCAGGGCACTATCTGAAGAAATCCTCATTTAAAAAAATTAAATGTAGAAACTCTAATTGTCAACATTTATTACTCAGCTACTACATGTAGGGCAATATGCTAGGCCCTGGGGATCTAAAGAGGTGGGGAGATCCCTCCCCTCAAGGAGCTACAGAGAAGACAAAATAGGTAGATATGTAAATAAGGTACTGAAAAGTATATGTAAAATGATTTTAAGAAGAGAGTGTCAATTACTGGAGTTAATCAGGAAAGGCCTTGTGTAGGGGAAGGGCCATTAGCTCTTCTTTGTAGCAATTTATGGATTCTGTGAGACAAAGGTAAGAGGAATGTGAATTCTGGGCCTGGACCAGTTATAGAATTAGAGGAAACTGAGATCATACCAGTAAGCATTCTGATGAATAAGAATAAACCATTAATTCATGGGAACAGGAAGGATACTATGAAGAACAATAGGAAAAAACTGAGACAATTAGGAGGGTGAAGGGTCTGGAAACCATTTTGCAGGAGAAACTAAGAAATCTGAGATATTTAGCCTAGAGGGGATGCCCTCTAGGCTAGATATGGCCTAGATCATAGCTACCTTCCGATAGTTAAAGGCCTGTCACATGAAGAAGCTCAGAGCAGAACTATCTATGATCATTTGGTAAAAATTATCAGGAGGCAGATTTCAGTTCAAGATTAGGCAGAACTTTCTAATGCTACATGGATGTAATGTTCTTCCTTTCCGTCACTACCTCTTAAATTTCTGCTTGGTACTCTTTGATCCGAGGACACTGGCATCTTTGCTGTTCTTCCCACAAGACACCTCTCCCAACTCTAGGCATTTTCCCTAGCCATTTTCCATGCTTGTAATTCTCTCTTCATCTCTTCCTACTGACTTTCCTGGCTACCTTCAAGTACCAGCTAAAATCCCACCTTCTCCAGGAAGCTTTTCCTGATTTTCTTTAATTCTAGACCCTTCCTTATGTTGATTATCTCAAATCGGTTCTGAATATAGCTCATTTGCATAATATTTGCTTACATGTTTTCTCTCTCATTAAACTGTGAGCTCCTTGACAGTAGAGATGTTTTTTTAAATCTTTCTATTTCCAGCCTTAGCATATAGTAGGCACCTAATGATTTTTTTTGACTAACTATGCCTTTTGAATCCAAACTTAAACATCATCTCTTCCATGAAGGCTTCACTTACTTCTGACATTTCTCCCTCCTTTATACTTTCACAGCCCTCTGTCCATACTTTTCTTACATAATGAATGTTATATTATTATCTATGTACATGGCTTATCTCTCTAAAATCTTATCTCTTTGATTTTTCTAAAACCTGTGAGAGTAGAGAATATATCTTTTGAATCTTTGAATCTCCCCCAGCACCTAACAAAATGGCTTACACACAGCTCTGCAAGATAAATTAAAGAATAAATTAGACTTCAAAAGAAAAAAATGACCTGCCTCATGAAGTTGTGAGTTCCTGTTACTGGAAAAATTCCAACAAAGACCAGATAATCATATATCACAGATAGTATGAAAAGAGATTCCATCACTGACTGGACCTCTAAAGTGTTAGCTGTAAGATGAGTCTATTCTTTTTTGTTTTTTTTTTTTCCAAAGAAAAACTTTTAAAAAGTTGACAATATATGACCATCACCCATAGATGGTGCTATTTTCTAAGTGATAATAAGAAAATCCAGTCTTTCATCTGTGGTTTTGCTAAGAACTTACCTAAAACAAGTGTTTTGGGCAGTTAGGTGGCACAGTGGATAGAGTGCCAGGCCTGTAGTCAGGAAGACTCATTTTCATGAATTCAAATCTGGCTTCAGATACTTACTAGATGTGTGACCCTGGGCAAGTCATTTAACCCTGTTTGCCTTAGTTTCTCAATTATAAAATGAGCCAGAGAAGGAAATGGCAAATCACTCTGGTATCTTCACTAAGAAAACCCCAAAAGAGTCAGACACGACCAAAAGGAATGAACAACAAAACAACATAAATATGTATTATGATCTAACTAATATTCATCACAACTTCAAGTATATAATTCCAAAATGCAAGTGACATTGAAAGTCACTTAATTCTATGCCTTCACTTTATAGATATAGAAACAGAAATGATGTAATAAATGGACTTGGTTGGCCAAATTCAGTTAGCTGAAGTGTGAGGACTAGGATCCAAGGGTCTTGAATCTTTATCCATTTCCTTGTATTATACTGTAGATTTAAGTGAAATACGTGCTAAAGTCCTATTTTAGTTTTCCATTCATTTTCAATTAAAAATGAAACACCTATTAAATCCTGGCACAACTCTTGGATTTCTAGTTAGATTTAACAATCCATGCTATAAGGATGATCTATCTTAAACTGAAGAAATAATAAAGATTGTATCATAGGATAGAGGGTGGAGTCATAATCCAGGAAGGGAGATAAGGAATATAGGAATAAATATAATTTAAGTAGAAAATAAAACTGCAATACTATATGTACAGTGGATATGTAAAAGTGTAAAATCCCTACATTTTTGTCATTTATCAAGCCCATTTTTGCATGAAACTTTCCTTTGCTATCTCTAATCTTTGAAGTAGAACAGATTAAGAAGAGATGGCAAGAATACACAAAAGAGCTATGTAAGAAAGATCTTAACATCACCAATAACCACGATGGTGTGGTTACTAAGCCAGAATCAGACAGAATGAAGTCAAGTGGGCTTAGGAGGTGTTGCTAACAATAAGTCTAGTGAAACTGACAGATTTTCAGCTGAGCTGTTTACAACTCTAAAAGATGATGCTGTCAAAGTGCTGCACTCAATATGCCAGCAAATCTGGAAAACTTAGCAGTAACCACTAAATTGGAAAAGATCAGTTTACATCACAGGCCTAAAGAAGGCCAATACTAAAGAATGTTCAAATTATTAAAGACGTGCACTCATTTCACATGTCACAAGGTTATTCTTAAGATTCCGTAAGCTACACTTTAGCAATATGTGAACCGAGAATTGCCATAAGAACAAGCTGGTTTTAAAAAGGCAGAGGAACTAGAAACCAAATTGCCAACATTCGCTGGATTATGGAGAAAGCAAAGGAGTTTCAGAAAGATACCCACTTCCACTTCATTGACTACATTAAAGCCTTTGACTGTGTAGATCACTACAAAATATGACAAGCCTTCAAAGAGATGGGAGTACTAGATCATCTTACTTGTCTCCTGAGGAACCTATATGCAGGCCAAGAAGCAATAGTTTAGAACCAAACATGGAACAACTGATTGATTTAAAATTGGAAAAGGAGTAAGATAAAGCTGAATATTGTCATCTTATTTACTCAACTGATAATATGCAGAGTACATTATGCCAAATGCCAGGCTGGATGAATCAAAAGTTGAAATTAAGCTTACCAGGAGAAATATCAACAATCTCAGATACGCAGATGAGACCATCAATGAGCAGCTAGGTGGCCTCCGACATTTACTAGCTGTGTGACCCTTGGCAAGTCATTTAACCCTGTTTGCCTCAGTTTCCTCATCTGTAAAATGAGCTGGAGAAGGAAAGAGCAAACCATGTGCTGGTATCTTTTTGCCAAGAAAACTCCAAATGGGTTCAGGAAGAGTTGGACATGAATGAATTGACTGAACAACAACAATGTGGACAACAACATGAAGTCTTAGGACTAGAAAGGACATTAAGTACTTCTCTAGTTCATCTTCTTGCATTCATGAAAGAATAAAGAGAAAAAAAATAAGAGTTCTCAACTTAGGAAAAGAATGCAGGACAATGTTACTTTCCTTTGCATATTTTGTTTCCCATATGCAATTACTGCATTTAGGAAGCCTAATGAAGAAATGAACTGTTTTACAAGACTGAAGCCTAAAATATAGTGTTGGATGATATGATTGCATAAAATAAATTAAAAGAATAATTTATTCATAAATCTGTTTATCTGTATACTTTCAAATAGACAGGTAATTCTATGCATAGTGTAAATTTGTCAATTGATTCGTATAAGCATATTCTACGTGATACCGTAGTTTTTTAAAAAAAGACAAAACAAAACTACTTTTCAGTCAAGCATAAATTTTCAAAGTCAACCAAAGTTTGCCTCTGTAGGAAGCAGCATTTGACACTTGTTTTCAAACCAGTAGAAATGGTGATGTTATTAGAGTTCTGGTAAATAAAACAAAAGGTATATAGTGAAGCACGATTCCATATTAGGTTGCGGCTCTTTAAAAAGAGATTTTATTCTACATGACAAGATTTCTACTACTCCCTGCAGCTACTTCAGTTCTAGGAGTTGAAATACCTCAGACTGGCATCTGTGCCTTCCTCCTGCTTCCATTACTTAGCAAACCTCTCTTAACTTCTTCATCTTGCAATCATAAAAAGATATACCTTGATTTATGGGCCCACTTTGTAGCCTGAACAATGATATTCTTTCCTTATTTGCTTGTTACAAATAAACTAGTTGCCCTAAGTCACAAACGTTGCCAGCCAGGCTATCAAGCTTGATAAAGGTAAGAGTAGGAAGGCCTGGCCTGGAGTTGGGGGACAAGGGAGACAGCTTAATGCCTAACTACCTCTCAGGCTTTTTACTGCTCAGGATGCCACCAAAATGCCCTGTGACTAAAGGGAAGTAGGAGTGGGTACAGGGAGACTAGTCTATCATGAAGTATTCCCTCACTAGAGCAAGGTACAGAATTGACTTTACAATAGTGAACTGAAAAAAAAAGAATGAAGTACTCAATTTTATTTATTATTCTTTCATTCACATTCCCACTCATAGCTTAAGCTCTTTGTAGGTAGGGGCTAGGTCTTATTGGCCAGAAAATAGGGGTTTAATTAATGCTTGTTGACTAATCGATATAAAGTTGTAGAAATTTCAGAATCACTGACTGAAAATTTAAAGGAGTATGTGCATTTCTTAGCTTTGCATGGCATCTTTACAAAAATTAACCATGTACTAGAGCATAAAAATCTCATAAATAAATTAGAAAAGCAGAAATATTGAAAACATTCTTTAGGGAACACAAATTACAATTATAAAAAGACATTTGAAAAAAGCATACAAATTTAAATGGAGACCAAATAATACAGTCCTATGGAATATATGGGCTAAAGAGCAAATAAAAGAATATGTAATTTCATTAAGAAAATGAAACAATGAGAAATCATATCAAAACTTTTGGGATGTACCTAAAGCAGTCATTGGGGTGGTAGTGATGGTGTTTATATGTCTAAACATATTCATCAACAAAACAGAAAAACAGATCAATGAATTGAGTAAGCAACTAAAAAAACTAGAAAAGCTACACATGAAGCTCTAAATGAAAAGTTGGAAAATCTGAAAATCAGAAAAGATCAACAAAATTGATAACAAAAATAAAAGCATTGAATTAATGCATAAAAGTAGGATAATTTAAAAAAATAACAAAACAAACCATAAGCTAATTTAATTAAAAAAAGAATGGAAAACCAAATTATCATACTCAAAAATGAAAAAGGAGAATTCACAACAGAGAAAGAAGAAATGAAAGAAATCACTAGAAATTATTTTGCCCAATTACATACCAAAATGGCAAGGCAAAGTAACAAGCATTTATTAAGCATTTATTATGTGTCAGGCCCTGTTCTAAGAGTTAAAGATACTAATGCAATCAAAAGAAAAATGGCTCCTATTGTCAAGGAACTAAAATTCTAATGGAGGAAGACCACACACAAAAGGGAGGTAGCTGAAAATTGAGATGTGGGGAGTGAAGTCTAGAAAATCAGATGCATAGCTGCAATGAGAATGACAATTGGCTGACCTGAGCCTCTCCCCAAAACGGAGGCCCTGAATGGAATTCACCAATGAGGAAAAGGAGCTGGCATGGTGGAAGGCTATTCTAGGAAGATGAGGCCCTAGGTGCTGAAGGAATTCTCAGGGTAAGACTATGGCTGAGGCATGGTGGCAAAGTCTAGAATATCAGACACATAGCTGGAGGGGATTGAAAGTTGGACAGCCTGGACAAAAATAGTCATTGGCCAAGCAATGGATAGGGATGACCATAAATGATAAAATGAATGATTTTGATTACATGAAAGTGAATAGCTTTTGCTTCATATCGCTGATAAAAATGCAAGTCAAAACAATTCTATAGTTCACCTTTCATGTATAAGATTAGAAAAGATATAAAACAGGAGAATCACAATGGCCAGATGAACATTAAAAGGACAATTACACTGATGCATTGTTGATAGAGCAGTAAATTTGTCAAACCATTCTAAGAAACAATTTTGAATTCTTTCCCAAAAGTCACTACATCCAATCATTCAGGGATACCTCTACTATGCACATACCCCAAAGAGATCAGACAGAGAGAAAAGATTCATATATAGTCCAGAATATTCTTAACGGCATTTTTTTTTTGTCAAATAAAGAAATGGAAACAAGATGGACAACCACTAGTTGGAAAATGACCGAACAAAGGAAACTAATATAATGGACTGTTTTTGTCAGTACAAAAAGTTTGGATTTGGAGAAACATGGGAAGCATTTATGCAATTAATGCATGAACTGATGAATAGTAAAGTGAGAACTAGGAGAAAAATTTATACAATGATTATAATAATTTAAAGGAAATTAATCCTGAAAGACTTTAGAATTCTGCTCAGTGCAATGGACCCAACCTGGCTCTAGAAGAATAATTATGAAGCATGTTCCCTGCCTCTTGATAGAGCATTGATGGAGTGGAGGTACAGAATGAGACACACTTATAGACACTGCCAATATATGAATTTGTTTTGCTTCCACATACTTATTTGTTCTAGGGAAAAACTTTTATTTGAGGAGGGGAGAATTGTTGGGAAGATGGATTTGATAATACTGGTTATGTATAAAAAGAAAAAAAACAAGAGCATCAGTGAAACAGATTAAAATCAGCTAAAGAAAGCAGAAGGAAATTCAGGAGTCATTGACAAATAGTTTTGCTAATATATTAAATTTAATATACATTTTATAAAATAATATGTAATAGAAGTTCACCATTGCACATAACCAAAAAGAAAAAGCAATAATGATCAAGTTTGGTCCCAGAGGATCAACCCTACCCCCCTTTTTTTTTAGGGTGGAAGTCAGGGCAATTGGAGTTAAATGACTTGCCCAAGGTCACACAGCCAGTAAGGGTCAAGTATCTGAGGCTGGATTTGCATTTGAATTCAGGTCCTCCTGACTCCAGGGCTGGTGCTCTATTCACTGCACCACCTAGCTGCCCCAACCCTGTCACCTTTGTAGAAGTTAGAACCATGGGAACTGGATTCTGCATATAATGTTGGCCTTGGTTTACAGGTTTAGTTTTGCTGAACTATCTTGGAAAAAAAGCCCCAAACTGTTTAGTTTTTGTTACATGAATGAATGAATGAATCAATAAAGCATGAAGTGATTTCTATATGCAAAGCCCTATTCTAAGCATTGGGGAGACAGAGAGAAAGAAGAAGGCAGTCTTACTTTCTAATCAGGGAGACAACTTATACAGAAGGTTTCAGCAGCAGCAAAGCAGATGAGAATGCCTTTTCTTTAATGTTATTTCCACTGATAAAATCATTAATAAAAAAATCATGTCAGTTCCTGATGTCGAGCCATTTGACAGTTCTGAGGACTGCGGGGACAAGAACTTTATTATCTCAGTCTCTATGAGCTGTAGTTGTAATTCCTGTAGGAGAATCTCCACAGGAGCTGCTTCCTGGAATGATGGTTGAGGGCAGCGGGAAGGCAGCATTTCTATTCTCAGGGTTCTGAGTTCAAGATCCTGTCTCTCTCTGTCAGGGTCTGAGGAGAGATAGTGGTTCCCCTCCTCTTGTGCACACATGCCTATTAATGGCAGTTGGTCAGTAATTATTGCTAGTGGTGATGAAGAAGGTGGGTATCTTCTCCACAATGATTTCTCCCCTCATTGATGGCTTTGAAGGTTGGGCTGGTGTTTGGAGGACACTGCTATTCTCAATTATCTTGGGTTGAGGGTTGTGGGCTGTCTCAATCAGGATCAGAGGGGAGATGGTGGCCAAGGTTGTCGGGTAATGGTGGCAGAAGCGGGTGAACTTGTCTAGCTTATTCTGCCTCCTGTCTCTCCTGTCTGTCCTGCTACTTCAGCCCAACCACCCTTCTTGTCCTGTGAAGGAGCAAAATGATGGCTATGAAGACTGGACTGGAAGCAGGATTCCTGTGTTTATAAGAGATGTATCTTGGGGGATGAGTCAGGAAAGGGTCATGTTGGGGAATTCAGGTGATATAAAACTAAAAATATCAATAAAAATTTTAAAACCTGACATTACCACTAAAAGATTAAAAGATATGTTGCAAGAGACATTCTTATGCATAGATATGCTGGAAAAAATCCATTATCATGCCATGTGTTTACATTTATAGAGAATATACTAGCATTTTTATAGACTGCCATATCTATTCCAGAGATGAAAAAGGACACAGTCAAAAGGACAATTTAGTTATAAAGTCATTAGCTATAGTTTAGATTTGATATCATGATGCACTTGTCCCATTGGGTGACGCCAATGTGTGTGTGTCAGTATTTCCATTATAAAAACTCCATATTCATTGATTCAACACAGCCATCCAAATTCCCTCTAAATTGAACTTGCCATACCCTCAGAATATTTCTACTTGGGAAAATGTCTTTCCACTGTCACTACCAAAATAAAGATATACTATTTATTAACTTATAAGCATTAAAATTACATGAGAATTTGATGTGAAAAAAATGTTATCAACTTGAATCACGAAAATATAGTACCAAACTTTTGAAAAGTAAACTGAATCAGCTTAAGATGAATTCTTGTTCTTTTACAAAAATAACAAATTAAACTCTTGTTGAGTTTGATGTTTGAGTATTCTCCTATACAGTAAAGAATCAAGGGATTATCATTTTTCCATTTTTTTCTGTCATATGTAGGAAAAATTATACCATTTCTCTGTACTAGAGTTTCTGTGAAAATAGTCTATCAAAAAAGGAATAATTTTTCAATCAAATTCGCTATGTAAAAGCTTAAGAATTTATACTGGGTTTTCTATATAATTTTCAATATCCTTCTTACATTTGATAAATAAAAGGGATTATACAAGATATTCTGATTTTATTAAATGGGCCTTGCATTAAAATATTGAATAGCAACAATAAGTTTTTAAAGTGACTTTATCTTATTTTTTCTATTTATCTTATTTGATGATATATTATTTTTAGCTTATTTTATCTCTAATGAACCTTTTTCCAAAGATTCAAACAGTAAGTTCAATAAATTGCAAAATGTCAATCAATCCCATATATTTCAAGTAAAAGGAGGGTCATTTCCCATAGATCCATGGAGAATTATATTTAATAAGGACTCTCCTGAATTTAAGTTCAGAAAAGGACTCTGGAAGATGAAATCACGGAGGTTCCTTTCATCATCGGATCGTAGATTAAGAGTTGGGACCTTCGAGGAAATCTTGTCCAATCCCCTCATTTAATCTACGAGGAACAAATACCCAGGCAGGCAAAGTCACACAAGTAGTAAGCAGCAGAGTCAAAATCTGAACTGAAGTCAGGCCCCCTTCTACTTACCATGTTGTCTCTAGAACTTTGTTGTTGTTATTGTTGAGTCCAACTCTTCATGGCCCCATTTGTGGTTTCCTTGGCAGAGATGCTGGAGTGGTTTGCCATTTCCTTCTGCAGCTCATTTTACAGATGAGGAAACTGAGACAAATGGGGTTAAGTGACTTGCCCAGGGTCACATAGTAAGTGTCTGGGGTCAGATTTGAACTCAGGAAGATCAGTCTCCCTGATTCTAGGCCAAGCATTCTATCCACTGCACCACCTGGCTGCCTCGTGCCCCCACCCCCCTCAAATTTAACGAAGTTTAAATAGGAACTCGTAGGAGCAATATACTCAGTTTAGGAAAAGAATAAAACATTCTCTCCTGTTGTTCTGAAACCCAGAATAACATAGGCCATATGAATATGATAGTACCAAGAAATTCACTCTGAATTTTGCATATCCATTTTCTTTCCAATTTAATAACATCTGAGATGGACATAGTAGGGGTTTTAAAGATAAGTTTCAGAACAAATACTCTGCCAAATGTACCTGTGGATCTCCAGGGCCCACATACTTCTGTCCACTGTTTGACTCTAGCATAGTGTTGTCATTTTAGTCCTCTCCAAGAACAAAGGACAACAACCACCTCTCCTGTCCCTATATCAATGCTTGGGAAAGTCTGAATACTATTCAAGTCCTTACAAAAAATGTATTCATTGAAATGATATGCTTTTAATCCCAGGGATTTATTTTAACTAAAGAGTTAATTTTCAATTTTCTTTAAGTGGAATTTCAGCTTTAAAGCCCTCTTGTACTGATGCCATAACCCATCTGACTTTCCTAGTGTACCTGTCTGCAGTACAAAGTGAAACTTAAATTATTTGTGTGTCATTGATGTTTCTCTCTCTTTTTCATTAGCATGGATAACAAGAATTGATAGTATCATGAAAAAAATGCAGATTGCGAAACAATCTTGCCAATCTCAAACTTCATTACGAGATGATCACTTTATTCCTTTTACCATCCCCCTCCTTTAAGTGGAAGTATCAAATCATTCAAACATAGTTCATTCCCAACCTACTTTTCTGGGAGCAGGAAATTCCAAATAACCAGTTTTTTTGCCTATATTTTGCCACCTTGCCAAATTCTAACTTATTACACAATAATTCTTTTCTATTCTTTTGGGGGATATTTCACAGAGATTGCTACTATTAGTGAGACCTTCCTTCTACCTCTTTCATTTGTCTGAAGGCCTCCTTGTCCAGCCATTCATGAAGAGAAATATGTCAAAGCTACAATGTTATTATTCTTATAGGGAGGAGATCCATGTATGGGTCCAAGTGCTCAATTGTATTTTCAAAGAGGCAGTGTGGTATGTGGATCATCATTTCACTGCAGAGTCAGGAAGATTTGCATCACACATTCAGACTTCTGACATATACTAGCTTTGTGACCTTTGTAACTTCTCAATGCCCCAGCCAGATAGTTAAAACCTTTAAGTTGCTGAACAGGTGCTGATTTGCATTGACATAGGGAGTTGCCTCAAAATGAATTTCCTATCCCAGTGAAAGGAGGGTGCTGTTACAAACAAAACAACCTAATTCTAAACTCTAGATGATATTTTAAAAAGGCCATGCGCCCATTGGAGCAAGCCTCTTTTTCAGAAAAGCTACCTACATAAATTTAAGTGGTTCCTTGTAAGAACACCTTAGAAAGGTTGTTATGAAAGAAAGTACTAATTATGGAAATGGTGATAACATAATTAACAAAGAAAGGGGACAATCCTAATATGCCATGTTTTATTTTTATTAAAAGGTAACAAGGACAATTTTTTAACAAAAGCTAAAAATAAAAATTCACCACATGTTCCTCATTCCATCCTCCCAACCTATGACATGTGACCATGTGTTTTTATGGAACTAAACTGTGCTGCCATTAATAACTTAATAAATAATTTCTTGCCAAAAGAAAGATAAAACCTAATAGGTTGAATTGTTTTGTGTAAATACTTTTCTATCTCAGAAACTTATAAGTACTGCAAATTTATGACTTTGGCAAACCAAGTGAATGGCATCAGTAAAGGAAGCAGAGAAAAGAGGTTAGTGAAAAGTATATTTAGGATGGATTCCACCTCCCAGCAAGTAATAATTTAAGTATAAAGTAATCATAAAGAGACCACAGGAGCTAGTTTTCAACCAAAGACATTATTATAGGTTTAGAACAATAAATACTGTTAATCAATAGCTCAGCCTGAACCTTTAGTACAGTCTGAAAAGTTCCACATGCCCTGAAACGAAATAGGCTTAGAACTAGAAAGAATCTCCAATTTGGTAATCCAGACAGCTTTTGTCAGCCCTACAAGAGTACACATCATGAGGAGGAATGAGAGTAAAATGTAATGTAGCTGGGAGCCAGACTCCCAATGAAGCTTGGGTGGCTTCTCTGTGGTTTCTAGGTGAAACCACCTTCCATCAAGGTCCTTTAATAACTGAATACCTAAACACCTTTGGATGGGGTCCAGGATAAGCCATTTCTTTAGGAGGTACTTGTAGGATGAAATAATAGTTGGAGTTTAGTTGATATTTATGCTAGAAAAACTCAGGTTTTTTAAAAAATATATTAATTATTAATACATGAATCCAAACTTCACAGAACAAATCCCCTTAATAAAAGGATTTGTTCTGTAAAACTTGGACTCAGTCAAAAGGCTACACCTGAAGACCTAGAAGGCCACCTGTGGCCTGCAGGTCACAGGCTCCCCACCCCTGTAGCCCATTTCCTTGGTTCTTGGGTTTATCTGCCCAGTGTTTATATATAGTTTTTCAGTAACTGGTATTGGTGGTAGCAAAGAAAGAGGGCCCTTTCTCCATAGTGATGGCTCCCTTCAGCAATGGCTATGGACTTCAGGCCGGAAGAAGGGCCATTGGTCTTGGTAGCACTGGTATTCCCAAGGTTCTCAGGTTAAGTGTCCTGGAATATCTACATTGGGGGATGAGGTGAGATAGCAATTGAAGTGGTGGTCGTGGTTTCACTTGCCTGGCACATGATTCTTCCTTTTATCTCTCTTAAAGGTGCCTATGAATTTGCTCTGACATCTTCAAAGAAGTCTATGTAATTCACAATAAACCTAAGTTGGGATTGTTATTGAAAGCTCATAATGAGTTGTGGAAGATTCATTTCTTGGATAGAATTAGCTTGCTACAAGTACCTGTGAAAATCAAACCAAATCTACTGTTGGGCTCCTTCAAATAAAATGAAATTAAAAGCTGGTGCCTTAAGATTAATGTTCTTTTATCTGGCTAACTATGGATTTTCCTTTTAGTGTTCCACATTTTAGCTTTACAGTGTTTTGAAACACCAAATATTCATAGTTGATATTAAAAAATGAAACATCAAGAATTCTATTTGAAGAACTGAGGCTCTGTAAGTGAAAAATTGATTTTTGAAGCACATGTGTATTCTTGGTGAGAAAAATGTAGTATTGCAAAGATTTAAGTTGGCAACCCAGAAACCAAATATAAAACTCCACTTGTTGGTCCTCATTCCAACCTAGCCCATGAAGCCATTATCTTGGGAAGCAATGCCCATGGAAGTGAGTGCATGCTGGCCCCTCCCTTCTCAGCAATCACAGCTCTGGAAATCAAGAAAATAAAATTCTTGCTACTCACATCCTTGGCACTGTTAAATGATTTGACATCAGAAACAGATACAATTATCAGTAAAAATGACATTAAAGAAGACACATTACTCTCTGCTTTGCTTCTGCACTCTAAGGACCATGGGAGACCTTTTTATGTGAAAAGTTGAAATCTATGTCTTCTTTCCCATTCAAAAATAAACTCCTTGAGAACAGGGACTGTTTTATTTTTTCTCTTTGCATCCCTGACATTGAACATGGTGCTTTGTATGTAGTAAGTGCTTAATATATGCATTTTCATCCATTCATTCTTCATTTATAATTCATAAAAAGCAGATTCCGCAAACTATTGAGACTATTCCCTGGGAGTAAAACTACGAGTGTTGAGGGATGGTATTCAACTCTTTCAATCAATTGGGTACCAGGACTTAGTAGAGAGTTGGATCCAAAGGGGATATTAAATAGACCAGGAGTGGGGAACCTGAGGCCTTGAGGCCACATGTGGTCCTCTAGATCCTCAAGTGTGTCCCTTTGATTGAATCCAAACTTCAAATCCATGTGTGGCCTCAAGGCTGCAGGTTCCTCACCCCTGAATAATGCCAACAAGTCAAACACATCAGCTCTCTGTTGGTGAAAAACCAGATGTTCTATATGGATGAAGAGATTCATTTTCCCGGTCTCCAACTTCCTCCCCACTTCCCTTGCCCCAACCTATGTGACTCATCAGCATCATTAACTTTTTTTATGTCCAAATGACATCTATTCTCTCCAGTTATTGTCACTTATTGGTAGCAACTAAACAGATTGCCATAACAGGTAATAGACACAGTTGTCATCAACATCCCATTCCTTTATGCCAATCTGAGTATATTTGGAATCAGAAGGCCTTGGTCTCAATCAGTCTGGTTCAACCACTTAGTTCACCTGAATTTGTGCAACAAGTCACTTCATCTGTTTTGTAAAACTAAGTGTTTGGACTGAGGGATCTATAAAAACGTATGATAGTCCAGTTCCCTCATCCTGACCCTACTCTAATTTGCTGGCAATACAGAACTGCCCCTGATAGTTCACATCACTGGACACTACTCTGGGTGGTTGACTTTTGGAGAAGGTTGATCATTCAAGTTAGGGAACAGTCTATTTCAGAGAAAGATGAATGTAGTTCTCTGAGCCTTTGGGGACTCCTCACGCAGATCATCCTTACATAATACTCTGCTGAGAAAGAAATCTGCTTTAGCTCAGACTGTAGCTCAAGAGCTTTATACTGACAACCATAATTCATATTTACTGTAAATGTCATCATGCCTTAACCCCCAAAATGCCTTTCCAAAGTCCAACTCTGGACTTTCCTTGATGATTTTTTCCAGGACTTATGCATGTCAGAACTCTGGGAAATCACTGCTTAGTAATTTTGACATGAATAGTAGGGTGGTACAGATGGCTGGAACATCTTAACGATTCACAGTTAACTAGATTTTCAGTTGAAGATTCACAATTAAATTTACCTTTATCACACACACACACACACACACACACACACACTTGCCAGAGTGGACAATTGTATCCTCAAAGCTTGCAGGCATAGACATCTTCCAGAAATCTATCTTACAAGCTGTTCATATTAACAGTAAATTATATATTCTTGGCAGGGCGAGGGAATAACCTCTCAAGCAATAAATTTCAGTCTACAATAATCTGTGTTGAAAGATAGGATGAACAGCTTTTTGTCTGCATGTACTGAAAAGAGTTCATAAACATTGCCACCCATTCTGAGTCCCAGGACACACAAGCTACAAATTCTCAGAAGAAACTTCTCCACCTATGATAAAGTTTTCGTTATTTTAAACAATGCAGATATCAGATGGTTATTTTCTCCAACCAAGGAATCACCAAATTTGATGCAGTTCTGCATGACATGTGGAAGTGTCTGCTCTGACTAAAGTACTAGAAGTTGGAAAAAAAGCATTTTAAAAATGGAGCAAAGGGGACTGTGGGTGTGGAGCGCTGCCCATACTCAGTTGCCCCACAGGGTAATTTTGCTGAACTTTTTCCCCTTTCCCTTTTTATTAAAGCTTTGTTGAAAAGGATGATTTACCATGTGTGAAGAGGGAGGTCATATTTGGAAGTGAAAGCAATGATAAAAGCAAAGTATATCATTTTTTTTAAAGTGATGCAAAAGAAAGATGTGCATTCCGAGACAGACTTCTGATGTGGCTGTAGGCTCTGACTAGCACCTGTATCCCCACAGACACCAAGTAACGTCAGTCTGAGAAGCCTTAATAGAAAGAATTGGGAATCTGGGACCTGGAGATCGACAGCATCTAAAGGTCCCTCTGGACTTTGTGTGTCCTGTCCCTCTAATCACCCCCCCCCAATTGCTTCTCCTCCTTTTCCACAGTGCCGTTCCACTCCCCCACCCCCCAACCCTCCAAGGCACACACCTTCAGCCGCCTCAGCACCCCTCCCCACCTCTTGGCGAGCCTTTACTGAATCCGCTTCTCTCTCCCCCTGACCTCCTTGCCCAGCCTTTCCAGAGCAGAAGCTGAGCTGACAGGCCACCTCACCAAACATAGGAAAGGGGCGCCTGCGAGGTGGAGGCGATGGGGGGGGGCGGTGCACAAAAGGGGCACGGAAAGGGACCGCTGGGACTGCTCGGGGTGGCGACTCACCTGCTCCTCGAGCTCGGAAGCTGCGCACCGTGTTGCCCTCCGGGAGCTGTACTTGCTGAGGGTGCCTGGGCTTGCGGGGCGCCCCAGCCATGGGAGGACCACCTCCGCGGTACTTGTCATAGAGGAGCAGCATATGCTCGGCCACCTGGTGCGGAGGCTCCCTCTCTAGTGTGGAGCTCCTGCCGGTGCCTCGGACCAGCGGTCCCGGGACCGCATCGGGGGACCTTTGGGGGGCCACCCCGCGCCACGCGCTCGCGTAGCTCCAGCTGAACCACAGGCAGAGCAGGCAGCGGAGTCCGGCCATCCTCCTCCTGGGGCTCTGCCCTCCCGGGAGCGTCGGGCTGCTCCTCAGTGGACTTAGGTCGGTCCTGGCAACGCTTGCCTCCGAGGGCAAGGGCGGCTAGGCTGGCTGCCGGCACGCGGGAGCTAGGGGAGTTAGGATAGACCCCCGGGCAAGGGAAGCAGAGAGCGGGGCCCGCCTTAGTTAGCCTCAGCGGGGTGAAGAGAGTGACCAAGTCAGCGCTCGCTCTCAGGCTGTCTCCAGGAGCCACTGCCAGAGAAACCGGGCGGGAGCGGTCAAGGAAGGCGAGCTCTCCGGATCGTGGGCGCTGCGGGCTCCGGGGCGCTGCGGAGAGAGCCCAGCAGGCGAGGCGGGACGCGGGCACCCGACGGTTCTCAGGGTAGGGGGCGTCCGCGGCTTTCCAGGGCTATTCTTACCATCCCCTTCTGCCTTGGCTCTCAGAGAGGCGGGCAGGGGTGGGAAGATCAGCTGGTGGGGGGCGGGGGGGCCGGAGAAGCCCGGCGGCTTGGGCACTGCTCGGAGTTCCCTCTCCCTGAAGCGCCTCTTCGGAGAAGCATTTGCAGAGCCCAGGCGCAGCCACTCCGAGTTGTGTGTGTGTGAGTGCGTGTGTGCGTGTGTGCATGTGTGTGTGTGTGCATGTGCATGTGCGTGTGCGTGTGTGCGTGTGTGTGTGTGTGTGTGTCCGCTCTCTGCACTGATCTGTGCAATCAGCAGCCAATGGCTCATTCCCAGCTCGGACACCGCTGGCGGCTGCCCGAGAGGCAAAAAGAAGGGGAAACTCACCAGAGCAGTAGGGGGAAGACTGGAGACGGAGAAAAGAGTGGGAAGAGGAAAAGGAAAGAAAGGGGCCTGAGACCCACGAGAGGAGAGCAGAGAGGGGGAGGGCGAGGGGGAAGGGATAGAGAAACGCGAACTTTTAATTCATTCCCCCAGAGCAGACTTCTCTCCACTGACCCTACCTTCTCGGGCCAGCCACAGGATAAAACAAGGAAAGCAGCAGGACCGTGTAGCAGGGAAGAAAGGGGCAAAAAACCAGGGGCATGAAGCGTAGCAAATCTCCACGCTTATTGTTTTCTGGCTTCGGGGAGTACAGACTGGGCGCAGGTGAATGGAGAGCTCCACCTCGGCGGACCTGCTTGCCTCCATATCACTCTCACTCGCCCCTACCCACCCCGAAGGGTGAACGGGCCTCTTGACGATGAGCTAAGAAGGGTCAGACTTTTGCCTTGGTTGGGAGACCAGACTCTGAGGCAAATACAATGGCAGTAAGATGCCATCAATGAAGAAGCTATCCCAGGCAAAGTCTTGGGGAAGGAAGGGAAATTAGGTGGAATGCATGTGGCTGGAACCGGTTTCGACTGATACATTTTCAATGTGAGCGTTTATACTTCAGAAATCAGCAAACCTACAAACCGGAGCTTGTTTTATTGTTTTGTCGATTGTCTAGACTCAAGAAAAGTGATAGACAAAATGTTAATAGTAGAGATTAAACTGAGGAGTGTGTAGTGCCAACATTTTTGAAAGAGCTGGATGTTAAATATTTACCAGTGTACCCTCCATAGAAAATAAACTATCCCCTAAGCAGTACATGGAGAGAATTTTCCTAGAAGGTGAAAAGATGATATTGCCATTTAAAACAAGGACAACAACAAAGAAAATGGAAACAATCAGGTTTTGGGGTGTCAAAATTTGCAGGCTATTACATCTCTAGAAAAAAGACTGAAGCAAGGCATTAAATCACAGGAAACAGAACACATGGCAATCCTACTATGGTGCATTTCTGTCAAATGGTAAGAATCAGTCAGACCCTCAGAATAAAGAAGCCTAGCAGTTAGACTGTGTTATTGCTTGCTGCTTGAACCCTGTACCTAATTTGGCAATTTTATCAGTTAAATTAACTTTTGAAATTTAATTTTTACACTAGAGAATGTTTATATGTCCCATTATTAGCACAGAGTGCATTTATTCTAAATACATAGCATTGGGGGTGGGGAGAGGGAGAGAGGGAGACAGAGAGACAGAATTTGTAATTGAAAGTTACCAAATATGACTTGAGAGTCTATTGGCACTTAGGTCTACCACAGTGTACATGAGTACCTACTGCTTATGAATATATACTAACCCTATTAAACATGAGACATTACACAGAGAGACTGCTCTTCACACTTCCCTAAAGGCTTGGCGATGAAGCTAACCAATCAAACAATAAATATTTATTGATTCTCAGAACTATGCTAGATCCTGTGGGAGGAAGTATATATAATAATACATCATGGACTCAGTCTGCCTTCAGTCCTTTACAATCTAATTGGTGGGGCATGATGACACACATGAAGCAATTAGTAAATAAAAGACATCATTAAATCCTAAATTATGTGCTACAGATTGTAAGAGCTTTAGGAGTTTAAATAACTCTCATGTAGTATCTCTTCTGCCCCTTGTAGCTAAACTTAGAAAAGACCATCTACAATGGGTGCTTCCACTTTTTCACCTCTCCCTTTCTTCTTAATCCCTTACAGTCTGGCTTCTGACCTTAACATTCCATGGGAACTCTCTCCAAAGTTATTGCCAAATCCAATGACCTTTCCCCAGACTTCATTCTCCTTGACCTGTCTACAGCCATTCACACTTTTGATCACCCTCCTTGATACTCTCTTCTCTTTGGGTTTTCAGGATACCACTCTCTTCTGGTTCTCCTCCTATGTATCTGACTGTTCCTTCTCTCTCTCTCTCCTTTGCTGAATCCTCCTCCAGATTACTCCCTCTAGTCTCAGGATTCTGTCCTGGGCCCCCTTCTCTTCTCCCTCTACACTTCTTTAACCGATCTCATCAGCTCTTATGGATTTAATTACCATCTCTATGCTGATGATTCTTGAATATACCTTTCCTGCCCCAATTTCTGCTGACCTCCAATCTCACATCTCCAACTGTCTTTCAGATATCTCAAACTGGATGTCCATCCTAAACTCAGAAGGTCCAAAACCAGAACCTATTATCTTTCTCCTTAAACCAACTCTCTCCTATCTTCCCTATAACTGTAGAGGGCAACACTATCCTCTGAGTCTCTCTCTCACCTGCTGCCATATCTGAGCTGTTGCCTATCAAATTCACCTTTGCAACCACTTTCAAATACATCCCCTTCCTCTGACACTGCCCCCACCCTGGTGCAGGCCCTCATCACGTCATGCCTTTATTACTGCATCAACATGCTAGTGAGTCTGCCTGCCCCAAGTCTCTCCCCACTCCAATCCATTCTCCATTCAGCCTCTAAATAATTTTCCTAAAATGATCATGTCACCCTCCTACTTAATAAACTCTCGCGCCTCCTTTTTTCTTCTAAGATCAAATACAAAATGCTCTGTTTGGCATTCAAAGCCCTTTCTAACCTGTCCTCTTCCTACCTTTTCAGTCTTCTTATATCTCACTCCCCAAAAGGTACTCTTCAGTCCAGTGACATGGGCTTCTCAGCTGTTCCTTATACAAGACACTCCTCCTCTCAGCTCCAGGTATCTTCTCTGGTGTCCCCCAGTTCTGGAATGCTCTCCCTCCTCCAATCCAACTTCTGAATTTCCTGGCTTCCATTAAGTCCCAACTAAAACCCTACTTTTTACAGAAAGGCTTTCCTAACCCCTCTTAATTCCAGTGCTTTCCCTCTTTTAATTATTTCCTATTTATCCGGTACGTAGCTTACTTTGTATATATTAGTTTGTATATTGTCTCCCCAATTAGATTGTAAACACATTGACAGTAGGGACTGTCTTCTGGTTCTCTATGTATTCCCAGTGTTTAGCACTGTACCTGGCACATAGTAGGCACTTAATGTTTATTGAATTGAAATGAAATAAGAGAAGATCAGTGTGGGATGAAATATTTCAGGGACGCTATCATGGACCAATTGAGACCTAACTACAAGAGACTGTAACCAAGACCAGCTATGCTAGTTTGGAAAATACATACTCTGGATGGAAATACATACTCTGGAACATTAGTAGTAAAATTATTTGTCCACAGGTGAGATTGGAGAGGAAGAGATTAACCGAAGAAAATTTTCAAAGGAAGCATTGACAGTATTTGGTAACAGAGGATATTGGAGGAAAAGGTGGATAAATTTAAAATCAATTTTTTAAAAATTTGGATTATTATGATGTTCCATTGATAAAGCAATGTGATAGAGTATTGTACTAGGTAGGAAGATCCATGATTTGCTTCTGGATATATTGAGCTTGAAGTGAAAACAGGACAATTAGGTAGAAATACACAGAAATCTAGGATAAGAACGTAGGACCAGAGACCTTGCCAGCAAAGATGAGCTCTTGGAGTTAAAGGAGATAAAGAAAAGGACAGAGAATCCACAGTCTTGAAGACAGAAACAAAACCAGAAGAAGCAGAAAATAGCTTAGACCTGTTGATGGCATAGGGAGGTGACAAGGAAACCACAAGGAGAATTCTAAGGAGAAGGAACAGCTGTTATGAGAAGGAATGGCAAATATCCACCTCCTCCACATTCACTGATTTTTTTGCCCTTGTGTAATTGGGGCCTTCCTATGGAACATGTTTTGGGATGAGCCTGTGTCCTGGCCCTTCATTGCTATGGATGGACTATAGAACACGGAGGCGGGAAGACCAGACAATAACTAATTGTGTGACCATGGGCAAGTCACTTAACCTCTCTGTGCCTATATTTCCTCATCTGTAAAAAATGGTGATAATAACACACACTTCACAGGGTGATTAGGAGTATCAAATGAGTTAACATATGTAACACACTTTGCAAATCTTAAAGTGCTATGTAAATATGAGTTATTACTATTAATGGTATGTCCTGATCCTTTCTAAAGGATGTGCATGATTAGAGGCTCCTAGCTGGCTCCCTGGTCCCTGAGTTGGGGAAGGGGGTATGCTGTGTCAAAGATTAGCAACTGAACCCATTTTGCAAGTTATAAATCAGATGATTTCCATCTCTTTTGGGGGCAGACTTTTGGTTGAGAATCAGCCAACACCAGCTCTCCCTTAGACATCTAGCAAAGGTAAGGGGATTTTTTCCGCTCCCCTCCCCCAGTACAGTGGGAGGGGTGGATAGTTTTAGAGTATAACATTGGGGAGAGAGGAATGAGCATAAAGAAGTGGGGCTTGTGAATGGGTTTTATATGATGACAATTCAATATGGAGAGCTGGATGGAGATAATATGACTGCATGGGAGTCTGTTAATTAATTATTGCTGAATGAGTTCAGGAGGATTATTAATATGAATAGAGTTTAGCCTCAGGGTGGTCCTCTCAGGGTATTACACAGCTCAGTCAGAGGACCAGTGTGAGGAGTTGATGGAAAAGGATTTCTCTCATATCCCTGCAGGCAGGCTAGGGCAGGAGAGATGTGGAGGGGGCTGGAAGGAATGGCATCTCTCTTGCCCCTAAAGGCAGGCAGGATCCCCTGTATGTAAAAAGGATCTCTGCAGGTGAGAAGAAGCCAATCTAGGGAAGGAGAACATTAAGAGTTGAATAAATAAGGAAAGGATTCAGGCAAAAGATGATGCTTAAAGTGCATCTTAAAAAAAGAAAGGAATTCTATGAAGAGAGAAGTAAGGAAGTCAGCAGTGAGTCACAAAAAAAAGAATTAAAAGGGTGTTTGTATCATCTCCTTCTAAAGTTCACTGAAGCAAGGAGGCAGAGTCAATATGGCAGAGTAAAAGCAGGGACTCATTTGAGCTCTCCCACAAACCCCTCCAAATACATGTAAAAAATGACTCTAAACAAACTCTAGAGCTGCAGAACCCACAAAATGAGAGTGAAACAAATTTCCATCCCAATACAACCTGGAAGGTCAATGAGAAAGGTTTATTGCACTGGGCTGAGGGCTGAGCACAGTCCAGCGTGGGGCACACTGGCACAGATGGGGTAGAGTAGGCCTCAGGGCACTAAATCACTAGCAACTGGGGCAGTTTCCAGACTTCTCACCCCACAAATGCCAAAGACAATTTTGAAGGTCAGTAGTGGGGAGGAGCCACAATGAGATATGGGAAGACAGCTACTGGGGATGAATGGATCACATGAGGATTTTTTTTTGAGGATCAGGAGGACAAAGACACGTTTGTAGGCAGTAGCGAAGTAGGAGAGACTGAAAATAAGTGAGATGGTGAGGATGATATACTGCAGAAAATGGGATGGAACAGGATTGCTTGGAAAGGGGCCAATTCATTATGTGAGACAGGAGTGGGTGAAGGCAGAGATAGTAGCAGAAGGCACCTAGGAGACGTGGGTTAAGGAGGGGAGAACAGGAAGTGAATGGCCTCATTCTTCTCAGTGAAATAGGAGATGCACTTCTCAATTGAGAGAGTAGGGAGAAGAGGAGCCATGGAAGGTTTGAGAAGGAATGAAAAGGTTCTGATGACACATCATCTTTCCATGTAGGAATGTAAGCAAAACAGTTCAACTTTAGTAAGTCCCTTGCGATTTCTTTTTCTTGTTCTTTTTCTTGATTACCTTTAAATGCTTCTCTTGATTCTTGTGTTTGAAAGTCAAATTTTCTATTCAGCTCTAGTCTTTTCACTGAGAAAGCTTGAAAGTCCTCTATTTTGTTGAAAATCCATATTTTGCCTTGGAATAGGATACTCAGTTTTGCTGGGTAGGTGATTCTTGGTTTTAATCCTAGCTCCACTGACCTCTGGAATATTGTATTCCAAGTCCTTCGATCTCTTAATGTAGAAGCTGCTAGATCTTGGATTATTCTGATTGTGTTTCCACAATACTCAAATTGTTTCTTTCTGGCTGCTTGCAGTATTTTCTCCTTGATCTGGGAGCTCTGGAATTTGGTGACAATATTCCTAGGAGATTTCTTTTTGGGATCTATTTGAGGAGGTGGTCAGTGGATTCTTTCAGTTTCTATTTTACCCTCTGGCTCTAGAATATCTCAGCAGTTCTCCTTGATAATTTCTTGAAAGATGATATGTAGTCTCTTTTTTTGATCATGGCTTTCAGGTAGTCCAATAATTTTTAAATTATCTCTCCTGGATGTATTTTCCAGGTCAGTGGTTTTTCCAATGAGATATTTCACATTGTCTTCCACTTTTTCATTCCTTTGGTTCTGTTTTATAATATCTTGATTTCTCATCAAGTCACTAGCTTCTACTTGCTCCAATCTAATTTTTAAGGTAGTATTTTCTTCAGTGGTCTTTTGGACCTCCTTTTCCATTTGGCTAATTCTGCCTTTCAAGGCATTCTTCTCCTCATTGGCTTTTTGGAGCTCTTTTGTCATTTGAGTTAGTCTATTTTTTAAGTTGTTGTTTTCTTCAGTATATTTTTCAGTATTTTTTTGGGTCTCCTTTAGCAAGTCATTGACTCGTTTTTCATGGTTTTCTCACATCCTTCTTATTTATCTTCCCAATTTTTCCTCTACTTCTCTTACTTGCTTTTCCAAATCCTTTTTGAGCTCTTCCATGGCCTGAGACCAGTTCATGTTTTTCTTGGAGGCTTATGATGTAGACTCTTTGACTTTGTTGACTTCTTCTGGCTGTATGTTTTGGTCTTCTTTGTCACCAAAGAAAGATTCCAAAGTCTGAGACTGAATCTGGGTGCATTTTCACTGCCTGGCCATGTTCCCAGCCAACTTACTTGACCCTTGAGTTTTTCAGCGCAATATGACTGCTTGCAGAGTACTATGTTCCAAGCCTGGGGGGATGCGCCAGCTCTGCCACACCAGCACTCCTCCTTCCCCAAGAACCCCCAATACGGACTGGGCTTAGATCTTCAGCAGGCTCTGCGCTCCTGCTCTGATCCGCCACTTAATTCCTCCCACCAGGTGCCTGGGGCCGGAAGCAACTTCAGCTGTAGTTCTGTAGCTGCCCCACCTCCTTGGCCCCTGGGGCGGGGTGGCTGAACCGGGAACCCCTGTCCCCAGCAGCTTTTCCCACTAACCTTCTCTGTTGTCTTTGGTGTTTGTGGGTTGAGAATTCTGGTAACTGCCACAGCTCACTGATTCAGGGCGCTAGGGCCTGTTCCACCCAGCTCCTGCTCTGGTTGGTCCGCGCTGCCCACGCTGGGCTCTGCTCTGCTCGCTCTGCTCCACTCCCAGCTCCGTTCGGGATAGACCTTACCCAGAGACCATCCAGTCTGCCCTGGGTTAGAGCCCTGCTTCCCTCCACTATTTTGTGGGTTCTGCAGTTCTTCTCTGTTGTCTTTGGTGTTTATGGGTTGAGAAGTCTGGCAACTGCCACAGCTCACTGATTCAGGGCTTTAGGGCCCGCTCCACCCGGCTCCTGCTCTGGTTGGTCCACGCGGCCCACGCTGGGCTCTGCTGGGGTCTACTCCACTCCCCTCTGCTCCCAGCTCCATGTGCGATAAGACCTCACCCAGCAACCATCCAGGCTATCCTGGGCTGGAGCCCTGCTTCCCTCTGCTCTTTTGTGGGTTCTGCAGTTCTAGATTTGGTTCAGAGCCATTTTTATAGGTTTTTGGAGGGACTTGGCGGGGAGCTCATGCTAGTCCCTGCTTTTTAGCCACCATCTTGGCTCTGCCCCTCCTGACCCATTGTCTCTTAAGGTCTCTTTCAGTCCTAAATCTATGGTGCTGTAATTATTATACCATAAAGAACAAAGATCAAAGTCGCCCAAACTTATCTCTGTCACACCACTGAAGAAAACTTTCATGATTTTAAAAAATGAATTTTATTAATCTTTTGTATGCATATGACCTGTATTTCTCAATAACTACTCCTTCCTTCAGAGAGCCACACCTTGTGTGATTTTGATATATGCACAGGAGATATTTTGTTGGAGGATGTCTTTAAAGCTACATTTTCTCTATCAAATCTAATTCTTTTTTTATATTCAACAAAAATAAATACAGTTTGATCTTGTGTTCGCCATACTTTTAGTCAGTTGTTTGACTATAAAGATATAGTCTGCTCTAGAATACAATTTGTGAAAGATCACTCTTTCTCAAACTTTCATTTAGGAAGACCCCACTAGATGTGTCAATTATTATCTTAAAAATTTGGAAGAAATCGGGAAGTGTCCTCCCTTTTTTTCAACCACCTTAAACAATTGATCCTTTGACATACTCACAATTGTGTCAGGTCCAGGATTGAGTTCATCTGTTTATAAATGTTCGAGTTCAGCTGCTCCTACCATCATTTGCCTGCAAGTAATAGAATATCACAGTCTCCTAAGAATTAACATTAAGGGTCAGCCAAAAACCAAAAGAAAGGTATATGATGGGTGTGAGTAGGCTGCAACACATTACCAATGACGAATTACTTGGGGGAAATAGTATTAAGGATGTCATGTGTGTATATATGTATTTTATATATATATAATATATATATAGGATGTCATGTATATATATACATATATATACATACACACACATATATGTATATGTGCGTATATATGTGTATGTATGTATGTATATGTGTATATATATGTGTGTGTGTATGTGTGTATATGTATATGTATATGTATGTATGTATGTATACATTACCCAAAAGAAACATGAGTAAAGTGAGGAATAATTGATAGCATGTGTGCCTAGAGGCAGTTAGCTGGTACAGTGGGATAGTGTCAGGTCTGGAATCAGGAAGACTTGTGATCAAACCTGGCCCCAGATACTTACTAGCTGTGTGACTCTGGGTAAGTCACTAAACTTCCCTCTGCTTGAGTTTCCTCATCTGTAAAACAGCACCTACCTCACGGGATTGTTGAGAGGCTCAAATGAGATAATATTTATAAGAGTGCTTAGCAAAGTGCTGGCACATAGTAGGCGCCTAATAAATGCTTATTTCATTCCTTCCATTGTCATCCATGCAAGGTCAATAGATTTAGAGGAAAGCCCCAAGGATGTTAGATTGATCCCCTGTAATGGGAATATCAGAAGGGTGAACTTTTTCTCTAAACATTTTCTCTGTGTAGTCAGTATATTTAAATAGCATTATTATGGTTTCTTTCCTTGTCTTTTAAATAGATATTTAACAAAAAAAAATACATAGACTTTGATATAGTGAGTTTCTTATCATGAGTATTTATTTTCTTCCTTTTTCTTTCCAAGAATAACACTTCAAGTAGTTGAGCTAAATAACTCACATTCCTGAAGTATTTTAATCTACACCAAGTGGTCTCCTTACAACAATCCAGCGAGGCAAGCCGTATAATTATAACAGGAGACTGGTATTGAAGTAGACCCAGCCCTTGGAGCACACACAGTATTTTCCCTGATACATATCCATCGGGAGCTTTGGGAAGCCTGCTTCCTTACTCAGAATTCTATGACTGTTTCCTATCTGCTTATGATGTGGGTAAACCTTTTAACTAATGGCTGAGTATACATACAAAAGGCTAGAGTGGTTAGAACCAATGCCCTGTCTCTAGCTAGTGACTTTCAAGTGAGGAAGAAGAAATTCTGTAAGCATCCAGATGGGTGGAGGGGTATCCGCCTTGGTGGCCATACTCTGTCTATATGTGAAGAGTATGGCCTTAAACACAGTGCATCCCCATGCCTTTGCCATACTATTTGTTTTTTCCTGATCTTACATGAATGAGTGCCAGAAACGGAATGGACCAGGTCAGGACCTAGTGAACTTTGAAAATTGGAAAAACCACACAAGGTCCAGCAAATGGAGTCCATTGCCAAGCCTGAGCTGGTAGCAGCAGCAATTGAGCCTGGTGAGAAACCTGAACAGCCCCAAGGAGTGACCTGTGACCCAACTCAGCAGTGAATCAGCCCAGCAGCTGAGACACCAACACAAGTAAGAAAGAGACACATCGATCACCAATGGTATCTTTGGAAGGGAACTTGGTGGAAGGTGTGGCTGTAGCAGTGACTTTAACTTGAATCTTCAATTTAAATCAAGCTTAAACTTGATCTCCTAAGTGGCAGAGGGGAGACTATATCTCAGTTTGGGTGTGTGTCTATATTTCTGTTCTTGCTATAACTTCTCACTAAATATCCTTTCCTAAAAATTAATTGATATGGATTGCTTATCAATATTGAGGATAAAACTGGCTAAAGGACACTGAGGGAATACTAACTAACTTTGATAAATGAAATTGGGGTAGTAATCAATGGTGACTGATAAAGGGGGAACACACTGGATGGAGAACTGAGCTTTGGTATTAGAAGACCCTCAGTGCCTATAAGAGTACACCTGGGATGAGGAGGAGGAGATAGAGTCAGCTGTGATCTTGGTACCCATCATATTAGGGCACACGTGGATTGAGAGGGTAAGTCTAGTCTATTTGTGCTACATAATTATTGTCACTATTTTACACTATTTTTACACCTTAAGTGACTTGTCCAAGGTAGTTACAAAGCAAAGCACAATCCAGGTCTCCTGATTCCAAGTCCAGAATGCTTTTCCCTGATCATGTTACCGATGAATTCAGTGATCCAGAGGCAACTCTTTGTAAGATGCAGCATCAGAGGACCATTAAGACCAGTAAGTTCTGTGGTCTACAAATGTTGCATTTTTCTCCCAGATAGCAAGAAATTTTAGGAATGACGTTAGCATCTGGCACATGGAACTTAAAAAATGTCAGTTGACTGGATGATCTGTTATCCCCAGACACTCTACCAGGTGGACACAATGGAAATGGGTCTGTGCTGTCATGTCAAGGCTTTTTAATGTTCACATTAGTGCTTAGATGACATTGCCTACAAAAACCACTGGCAAAAGTGTATTATTGACTGATAGTATGGTATTTGGTGATGTTATTTGTGCTCAAAAGAGTAGAACCAGGGAAAAAACCATGCAGCAAGGGAGTCGCTACAAAAAGGGAAGACAACTATGAACATAAAGAAGGTTCCAAGAATGTCCCTGTCCTTAAGAGGACAGGTTTCCCTGTCACTGAAAAGCTACTCTTCCAGAAGCATGCCTGTTTCTCTTTGAAAAGGCACAAAAAAGGTTCTAGGTCAGCTTGATCTCCAAGAACCCTTTGCAACCCAGCAGATAACATACAAAACTAGAGGAGGAAAGAAATGCTAAGTGTTCTCATTCGAGAAGCACCATAGCCTGAAATTACGCAACTGGGAGTTCCAAAGAGATCGTTTCTTTATGGTCTTGGTGTATGGAAGTTTTTTCAGAACTCCCCAATAAAATGCAAGTATCTGTGTACAGGTTAACACCTAAGCTTATCAGCTGTTATCAGCTAATACTTTTCGGAGTGACAAGGGAGAATTGCCAAAGTAGGGGGAATAGAGAGGGGAAGTGTGTTGCCTTGGGTTGGGCCTGTTTTCATAGTGCCATTTAAGTGATACTGAGATGTGATTTCCATGCTTAACTCATTAGATTCAAGTATTCTCTCTCACCCAGTGGCCTTGGGCTAATCTGTCTTGGATTCCCAGTTACCTGGGAATAGTTAGTGCTGCTGGTTCTTTATCTCACCAAGGGTGTTGGGAGAATTTATGGTCTATAAAGCATTTTAGATTTCTTGTGGGAAGCCGTTTATAAGTACAAAGTGTTATTATTGATTTTATGACAGGATTATAAATGTGTCAGTCGAACCATCAGTATAATGTAGAAAGACTTATCTTCAGCTGATTTTGATATCTTTGTATTTGTAACACCATGTGCATTGGCAGAAATGTTTTATTATATAGTTGTAGATATGGCTTAAGTATTGATATGAAAGAAGCTTTGTTGATGTTTATGACTTAACAGGTGTTTTATAGTCACCTCTTATCTGGATCTATCTAGGCTCACACTTAGTCTACATGTGAGATTTAGAATCCAGCCCTGCCTTGACATTCCACCATGGCAGTCCAGGCCATGATCTGATCATGCAGTTACCACGTAGGCAGATTCCTATCCAGCGTTTTCTCACTTCAGTCAGTCCCATACAAAGTTATTAGAATAATATTAGAACTAGCAGGCATTTTATGGATAAAGAAATTAAATGACTTGCTCAAGTTCACGCAAGTAGATTGGAAGTGGAAAAGCTGGGATTTGGACCCTCCGAATCTAGAATTCTTTTGCAATCAGTGCACTGCATTGAGAACTTAAGAAATGATCTCTCCCTTACTGTTAATGGAAATTTTAGGCCTTTACTGTGGCTGCACGTTTGAATTTTATAATAACGTCTAATTGAGGTAGGTACTGGATGGACAATTTCCTAGAGACAAATTTGGAAGAAGACGAAAACAGTAGCTAAGCCAGAGAAGAGAAAACAACAAACAATGCCCATTGCGTATTTGGCCCTGGACATGTCTGTTATCCCATCTCTGTCAATCAGATGAGGGCAAAGAACGATGGCCAGCTTGAAGCAAAAAAGAAAGGCAATGGTATTTGGAGGCATAGAACACAGACATTTTGGTTGGAGAACAAAAGCTGGCATTATACACCTTTAGGGTCTGTAAAATGATTTACATGATTTCATTCGATTTTCATAAAACCCCTTCAAGATAATATTATCTCTATTTCCACATATAAGGAAATCGAGGGTCAGAGAATTAAGTCCAGAGTCCCATAGGCAGTAAATACCTGAGGCAAAATTCAAACGAGTTCAGACCTCCGTCCGCATGGTGTTGGCCTGCTTCCAGACTGGTCCAAGCAGATCATTCAGCTACTGGGATATTGCTCTTGGATTCGGCCAGGCAGACTGCCCTGCAGGGCTCTTCTCGTGATCTAGCATTTCTTCTGGACAGGTCATAGGCCTTACCTCCTGGCTGAGGTAGAATCTTGAAATTTCTTGTTCAAGACTCACATTCTTCCATTTTTGTCTTCCCATTCAATTGAAAAAAAATCTACACTAACAACATGTGGTGCACATGTATATCCAGTTTAGTATTATTTGTGCTAACTGGTGGATGGAAACACTAATTAGACTTACCTTTCACAATGCATACAATTGAACTTTAATATTTAAAGTATGCAAAAAAATACTCTCCAAGAACAAGCCACCACCTTGATGATTTCCAGTAGATTTCCAGTTCTAGTAGATTTATTTCTTACCAGTCTCCATCAGGTTCCCTCTGCTGCTCCAACCAGAGCCTATGTATCTCCCTTGAAAGTGGGCTGTCTGGCCCACATGGGCTGCTTGAGCCTCAAATGGAGCCAGCCCTAGTCATGCCCTAGGAACAGGCTGATATCTGAGACCTTGTGAATTTTTTATATTTTTAGCTCTGGGTATTCCTAGGTTGTTTGCCATGTAATTTGATTGATAGTTTACTTCAAAATCACTTATAAAGTTGCTTATTATATTTTTTCATCAGTCTTATCTGAGGGGTCCACATATGTTTAGAAGTAATTTTTTGAGAACACATTTCTTGCTTATTACATCATAACACACAGCTGCTTATCTTCTTTTGAAAAAAAAAACTCACTGAAAATGGGTTAATCGCAAAATGGAGGCTCAAAACAAAATGGAATCAGTTATGCTTAGTTAAGAAACTCTCTTATGTATTGGTACCAAACATAATTTAGTATTTTTCTCTCTACAACAATACCATACCATGCTGAGAAACAATACAAAACACATATTCTAGAAAGTTTAAACTAGAAGCATAAATCACCTATTACTAGTTCAACACACTAATTTTGTAAATGAGGAAACGAAAGGACACATCTAGCGAAGCATCCTAAATCCTATTCCAGTGGTTCCGAGTTAAAGGTACAGAGGCCCTTTTCCTTTCTGGCAGGCAAGAAAGGACATGTTTCCTGAAAATGATGCAGTAAATTTTACACCTGGTAGTTGGGTTGGGGGGAAGCTTGTGTTAGCAAAAGAGAATGAAAACTAAAGACTATGTTTATAGCATGATCTGCCTTACAGAGTTCAATGTGTGGGCTAAAGGGAGCATGGATTATATGAATCAGGAAGCCGGGAATTGGGAGAGTGTCACTCTAGAGTGCTAGTCCTGGAGACAGGAAGACTGTTTTTGTGAGTTCAAATCTGGCCTCGGACATTTACTAGCTGTGTGACCCTGGGCAAGTTATTGAACCCTATTTGCCTCAGTTTCCTCATCTGTAAAATGAGCCAGAGAAGGAAATGGCAAACCACTCCAGTATCTCTTCCAAGAAAATCCCAAATAGGGTCATGGGGTCACAACTGGAAAACAGCTGAACAGCAACATTCTAGAGCAGTATGTTGATTTTAGTAGCATTGTTTCCTTGTTCTTTAATACATCAACAAACCCAGGATCTAATCGATTTGATTACTCCTTTTACCATCTGTAGGCAATTGATGCCTTCTCATAAAATATGATTTTTGTTCATTTCCTCCCATAAGACCCCTCTTAAAGGAGCTACCCAATGTGCTAGGAGAATTTCTTTTTTTTTTTACAATTCATTGAAGTCAATGGAGCACTCAATTTGTCCGTCTGGTTTTTTTTTCTCTTTTTTTTTTTTTTTTGCGGGGGGGAAGGCAGGGCAATTGGGGTTAAGTGACTTGCCGAAGGTCACACAGCTAGTAAGTGTGTCAAGTGTCTGAGGCCGGATTTGAACTCAGGTCCTCCTGACTCCAGGGCTGGTGCTCTACTGACTGTACCTCCTAGCTGATCCCTGTTTTTTTTTTTCTCCCTTCCACTATATGACCAGCCCATTTTCTTTTCCAATTACACATTTCCGCAGTGATATCATCAGCCGTACTTCTTAACCTGAAGACACTGGTAGTATCATGATGTAGTATATTACTACTCCCCATCTGTTTCCTCATTTTCCTTTAAGACACTTATAATTTTGAGTCTTTGAAGATTGTACAAGGCTTCGCAATCCTAAGCATAACCATAAGAACACTGGTCATAAAAAATGGAGTTTTGTGTGGAATGACTGAAAGCACTGTGAAATTTCTTAAGTGCCAATAAATCCCTCACCTCCTCCTACTTCATTCTAGGCTCAGCTCATTGTCCCTTTTTGCAATATCTGTCCAAGATCAATATATTAGATATGGACCTCTCTAGTACTCTGGGTTTCCTGTAATCATTACAGTGTTATTTGCAAAGAGGATCACAACAGGACTTCATCATTTACAAGGAATCTTTGCTGATCTATTCTTTAATATGTCTATATGTTTAGAGTCATAAGAAGTGATCACATGAGGCATTTCCAATTGCAGTTTGGGGTGAGGTTTATTGCAAGTATACATAAGATCTGCGTACCTCATGATGAACCTTATTTTCCTATGGCTTTAGGATACCCATGGACTCTGCCAACTGGGACATGTTTGGTATGGTTTGGGACAACAAATTAGGAATGAATGACCCAATGGTTCTCCCCATCCACCTTTAAGTGAAGATTTCATACCCCAGGGTAAGTGATGAAACTCTCTAGATTGTGGATTCCTCCTGGTAGTCCTTTGTGGGAACTTTTTGAAAAGGGAAAGGAAGAGAAACAAGATGTGTCCTTGCTATCCAAGGGCCATGGAGTCAGCTCAGACATTTCTCTTCTATGGAATCCCTCTTCTATATGGAGTTTGTACCACACACCTGCCATACATTCCTTGCTTGATATTATTGATAATACAACAATATTACTAATAATCAGAGGCTCATTAAACAAAATTATTTTTATTGTTGCAGCTATTAAGGAATCTTGTGTGATTTAAATGTAAACATGAAGTAGACACTTCATTGGACTGAAGCCTTTAAGGGCATATTTTGTTTTATCAATCGATAGCTTTTTGCTACCAAGAAACAACCACAGTTCCTCTTCTCTGACCTCTTATTCAGTTGCGTGACTTAGCAACATGTGGTCTGCTACAAAAACACCAATGAAATCTTGCTTATTCCTTTATCAGATTTTCATCAAAGAATTACTAATTTGCTGTTAGTGATTTTTTTCTTTATACATTATCACCCTTTCACCCTTTCCCTCTTATATCCTCCTCCCAGTGAACCATCTCTTATAACAATCTTTTTAAAAAAGAAAAGAAAAAATTTGGCACAACTGTTTAACATAGTCAAAAAAGTGAGAATTTATCCAGTTTTTCACTGACTCAAGATCAAACTTCATCTTTATAACTTTATAACTTTCAGTTTCAATTGTTTCATTGGTGTTTTTTCCATTTGCATTGACATAGTTATTGAGTAAATTGTTTTTCTGGATCTTCTTACTTCACTGTGCATTGGTTTATCTAAGCTTTTCACCACTTCTCTATGTTCACCATACTTATTGCTTCTTACAACATAGTAACATTATATTATGTTCATATGCTGTAGTTTGTTTAGCCATTTCCCGATCAATGGGCATCTACTTTGTTTCTGGTCCTTTGCTAACACACAAAGTGCTGTTATAAATATTTTAGGGTATATGGAGCCTTTCTTTTTGTCAATGATCTCCTTGAGGTGCATTCCTAGCTGTGGAATTTCTGTGTATGGACATTTTAGCTTCTTAGTTGCATAATTGAAAATTGCTTCCCAGAATGCCTGTACAATGCAGTAGTGTACTTCTCTGTTCAAGACCCTTCCAACATTTACTATACCCATCTTTGACAATGTTTTCCAGTGTTATGGGTGTGAGATGAGATGTCAGAGTTCTTTTCATTTGCATTTCTCTCCATATTAGTGATTTGGAGCATTCTTTCATATGTTTGGCATGGTTTGGAACACTTTTTCATGTATTCATCTAGTAGCTGACAATTTTTTTTTATGAGAATTGTTCATGCTTTTTGGGGAATGGCTTTTGACATTATCTATTTCTGTTTACATATCTTGGATACCACACTCATATTTGTTAACAAAAGTTTTCCCCCACAGTTGACCACTTCTCTAATTATCTTAGATGCATTCATGTTTTTATGCAAAAACTTTTCAATTTTATGTAATTATGTAATTAAAATTCACTGTTTTATCTATGTACTTGCTTTTATCTCTTGTTCAGTTAAAATCTTATTTCATATCCATAGCTGAGAAAGACATATGATCTGATTCAGGTTGCTTATCCATTTTAAATTTATTGCATTACAAATTGTTGGTTTAAGCCTGATTTTTGCCAAAATGCTTTCTAGTTTTCCCAGTACTTCTTATCAGAAGGAGAAGGCAGTCAAGATGATCAGATTTGGCAATTAAGAGATCATTTGTAACTTTGGAGAGAGCAATTTCATTTGAGCGATGAGGTCAGAAGTCAGATTGCAGAGAGTTTAGAGGAAAGTGAGAGGAGAAGAAGTGAAGGTAACGAGTATGTATTTTCAAGGAGATTGGTTGAGAAAAGGAGGAGAAATACAGCATGACAATTCACAAGGATAAAGAGCCTAGTGATTTTTAAAGGATGCATAGGCTTGGGCATTTCTGTAGGCAGCAGAGAAGTAACTAGTAGTTTGGAAGAAACATAAGATTAGATGGTGGTGGTATGAGGGATAGTAAGGGTAAACTGCTGGGGAATATGAGAGGGGAAAGGTCATAGACTTTTTGAGGAAAAAGGGAGAGAGGATTCTTTCATTAAATTTTTCTTTTGATGACTCATAATAACATTGGAAGTATCCCAGAGTACTTGAAGACTATGCCAATGGAGTAAAAGCTCTGGAACATCTTACCAAGCAGAAAAGGCTTCAGTTATGAGTTTTCCCAGGTAAAGCCTAGGTAAGGACAGAGATACTCATTAATTCTCTGAGTGAATAAGTCATTTTGACTATTATAAATACCCAAAAATTAACTACAAAGGACACATGAAAGAAGACACTACCTGCACCCAGAGAAAAAACTGATAAATAGAAGTATGTATAAAATGATTTTACATACATACACACACACAAACATATGCATATATATACCACATATTTGTGTTAATAGTAGTCATCTCTAGGGTGGGGGGGAAGAGAAGGAAAAAAAGAAAAAAGACATTTTTATGATAACTTCATTATATATTCAAAATGAATAGCAAGTTGTACACAATAGATTTGCAGTTTCATGTGCAATATTTAAAAAAATATGCTGTGTTATGGAAATGCTTATTTTATTCCATAAATTAAAAATAAAATAAATAATTTTTTTTAAAAATGTGTGGCACAGATCCTAAAAAATAGGTTTAATTTAGCAATTGCCTTGATCACTACAAATATCTCATTAACTCATAATGGAGGCAAATTATTCCCTGAACTTTTCATTCACTGTAACCATTAGACCAAGGTAACTCTCATTTTGTCTTAGCTAAGGTTTATTTAAAAATTCTCTGTTTAAAAAAATGACTATGCAAAATGCAACTACACACATCTATATAGTGCCCTAAAGTTTGGAAAAGACCTTCACATAAAAAAAAGTAGAATTCCAGACTTAGAAGGAACTTCATTGACCACCTAAGCAGTTAAAGTGTCATGAAAAAGGACAATCATCATCTAGATGACTATGTGGAAGATCCCCAGTAGTGGCCGGTGGATTAGTGAATTCTACTTTGAAACAGTTCAAATTGTTAGGAAGATTTTCCCTTATATCTGAGACTAATTTGGCTTTCCTGCAATTTATATCCATTCCTCCTATTTCTGCTCTTTGGGGCTAAGTCCATCCTCTTCTATGTAACAGGCTTTTAACTACCTTAACACAGCTATCCCATACCCCGTACCCTCCAAGTTTTATCTTCTCCAGGCTATACCTATCAGTTCTTATCCCTATATGGCATGAACACAAGTCTTTTCACCATATCAGTTACCTCTGAGATTGTTATGGCTTCTTAATCCTTGTCTTTCCAAAAATTCAGAACCTAGAAATGAACTTAATGTTATGGATGTAATCTTATGAGGGCAGACTATCTTGGTCTAAGCACTATACATTTTTCTTGATGTAGTCTGAGACTGTACAAGATTTACCAGTTCCCATATTCCACTATTGACTCATAGTGAACTTTAGTCCACTAAAACTCAAGATTGAAGAGAGCCATCTCAGGGACTGAGCACATAGTTCCTCTGGGCCTTGTGACTTGGACTCATCAAAGTAGCTGGGATATTTATTATCTCCTTACTTATTTGTCAACTCCATATTATTCACTTTTGTTTTGTCGTTTCAAAAGATGGAACTCCCAAAAAGACTTTTCCCTTTCCAATAAACCCTAAATATCTGAATCTCCTGATGTGTCTGTCCTAAAGTTTCTCTGCAAAATAGGACACAACAGAATCCCAACTGATTTTTACTCATTTCTTGGTGACTGATACCTCCACCATAACCCCCAAGGAGCTTGCTTAAAGTTGCCGTTCCTGGTTCTGGGTGACTACTTGGAAGCTTTTCAGGGTCTGCTCCCAGCCTGTGTGACTTATTGATGAAATAACTTTGCATTTGACCATTATTTAATGAATTCTGAGTGGTCCTTTGGTTGTTCCCCACCCATTGATAGAGTGGGGGAGTGGGGTGCTAGAACAGTTAAAAGAAAAGATATCTTCTGACTTAGTCTTTTTGCTCCAGCTCTCCCATATGGCAACTAAAGCATTTTAAAAATTCGACCTTGTGAGAGATTTGAAAGTCCTGAGTCCAATGAGGTAACAGGAAAAGCCTCTGCAATAGAGAAGACAGCCACTGAGGTGGAATGTTCAATGCACAACTAGTTGTCTTGCAAACTGTTTTGTGTTCTGAAGAAGTTTAAGAGTCAGATTCCTAGAAAATTGTCTTAGTATTTAACAAATCAAATTATGGAATTATATTCTAAGGGTTTTTTTGGTCAAATGCATATTTTTAGTACCTTGTGTTTAGTATTCCTTTTGTGTGCAGGAATAAATTACTTGCCCCATCTCTGATTTCATATACAGTACTGTTTTTGTAGACTCTTTTTTGAGGAAACCTAAACGTGACTAAAATCTTCCATGGTGGGGAGGACTTCATACTAAATAGTGTGAAAAAGAGAGCCTATTCTCTTTTAGTGGAGGCAGGCTCCCCCAAAAAATAACTATTCTTGTATACAGGACAAAGAGGGGTGAACGCCCTAATTCTCAGTTTAGCAGTGCTTCAATATTAGATATAGAAATCCCATAGAGTGGTCCCCAGTTTGTGACCATTTGTTCTGAATCAGTGTTATTTATCTTGGATTACAACACCTTAAAGATCAGAGATTACAGCTGTGCTGTCTCAGCACAATGCCTAGCTAGGTGCCACTTGGAAGCAGGTAGTTTTCTTTGTTTGTTTATCGTTATCTTTCGTTTTTATATCACCTTCTTTTTCAAACATAGCCCTCACCTTTCTCTACTCAGAAATCTATTCTTTGGTACAAAGAATAAGAAAGAGGATTGAGAAGGAAAAACAACTTAGCAAAACCACCCAACACATCAACTGATACTGCATGTCATATGTACCCACAGTCCACCACTTTTGCAAAGAAAGGGATGAGGATTCCTTTTCTCCTCTCTTTGTGGGCAAGTTTGGCCATTTTATTTGTAAAACATTTGGTTTAATGTTGTCTCTCTTCACATTCACATTGTTGTAGACATTGTGTATATAATTTTTTCCTGGTTTTGCTTACTTTCCTTTACACCAATTCATATAGGTTTTCCATGCTTCTCTGTATTCTTATTGATTTTCTTATGGCACATTATTCTGTTACGGAACATAAAATATGGCACATATTCTGTTACATTCATATACCATCTCCCAGTTGATGGGAACTTATTTTATTACCAGATCTTTGCTACTACCAAAAAATGCTGCTCTAAATATCAAAATATATGGGACTTTTCTTTTTATTGTTGACCTCCTTGGGGTCCATGCAAAGAAGTGGAATATTTGGATCACAGGGTATGGACATTTTAGTCTCTTTCTTTGCATAGTTTCACATGGAAGCAAGATATTATTAAACTATTTCTTGAATATGATAAATACCTTCTCCAAATCTATCACTTTAAATTCCATACTTTGTCACACTGGTTTACTGAAGAGTACCATAGGGCACACAAGCTCTCACAGCTCCTGCCAGGCTGAACAAACTTTGTGTTCTGGCTCTGATGCATGCATATAGGGAGAAGATCCTCACCAGTTTGGCTGTATTTTTGTCTGCAGAATTCTCAAAAAAAAACCCCAACAAAAACCAAACCCAACCCTGCTATCTGGGGGAAAGGCTGAGACCTGTGCAAGAGAAGGGAATGGATAGGTGAAGTCATGACTCCTTAAGATATAAGTAAGATATTTTATTAACCTGAATGTTTGAGTTTATGACTGGGTGTGTGTGTGTGTGTGTGTGTGTATGTGTGTGTGTATGCGTGTGTGTATATGTGTGTGTGTGTTGCTGTTGTTGTTTTGTATGTGTTGGGGTGGGGCACTGGGAATAGCAATACCTTAGCAGAATTCATCTAAGAACTTCGTGATCTCTCAAATTGGCTTTGTGAATCATGCAAAGTGTCAAATATCCCATAATAGGTATCTTATTCATATATAGGATAGGGGTAGTGGATAGAGAGCTGGACCATCTCACACCTATTGTCTGAGAGTCCCTGGGCAAGTCACTTAGCCTCCTGATGCCTCAAGCATTGCCTTAACAGGTGCAGTGAGTTCTGTGCTGGTAATGGGAGTTTCTTCACTTATCCCAACAGTCTTCCCTTACTCCTTCCAAACCTGTATTCTGACACACGAGTGCTGGAGTAAGCTCACATCAGTCGGAGATGCATTGTTAAGTTCTTGGTGTGAGCATTTACATCTTGGAAATCATTGAACTCTACAAATCAGAGTCTGATTTATTATTTTGTTGATTGTCAAGAATTAAGAAAGTTAACAGAAAAAATGTAAGCAGTACAGTTTAGACATAAAAGTAGGTTTTGGTTTTCCAAGAGCTGGTTGTTAAACATTTATATACCACCACACCCCTGACTGTCAGAAAGAAAAATAAATTATAGAAAAACAAATTATCTACTAGGAGTATAGAAAAATAAATTATCTACTAGGAGTGGAGTCCTAGTTGAACTTTAGTTCCTAAACTATGGTATTTCCCATAGTTTCCTGGAGGTCTAGTCAAATTATCTTAAATATGACAGAAAAACTGAAAACTTTTCACAGATAAACTTTCCAGTGCTAATGTAAACCACTACTTATTCAGCATTCTACTTCATCTCTCTCTCTCTCTCTCTCTCTCTCTCTCTTTTTCTCTCTTCTCCTTCCTTCCTTCCTTCCTTCCTTTCTTCCTTCCTTCCTTCCTTCCTTCCTTCCTTCCTTCCTTCCTTCCTTCCTTCCTTCCTTCCTTCCTTCCTTTCTTCCTTCCTTCCTTCCCTCCTTCTTTCCTTCCTTCCTTCCTTCCTTGCTTCCTTCCTTCCTTCTTTCCTTCATTCCTTTCTCTTTCTATAATCTATCTGTATCTATCAACATCACTATCATCTCTCTCTATACACATACATATCATTTATCTGTCTATAATCTATCTGTCTTTCTATCTATCTTGTGTCTGTCTATCTATCATCTCTCTGTATAGATCATCTCTATGTCTATCTCTAACATTTATCGTATCTGTCTTTATCATCTGTATCTATCATCTATCTATCTATCTATCTATCTGTCTGTCTGTCTGTCTGTCTGTCTGTCTGTCTATCTATCTTTCTATCGATCTAATCTGTCACTTTCTATCTATCTAGATGGTCTGGGTGCTAGTCACCTCTGAGGAAAAGTAGGATATGTGGGAAGGTAGGTGGCAACTGAGAGGGTGTATTTTGAATGTAAAAGTAATCAGTGCATATTGACAGCATAAAAGTAACCCAGCTTTTCTCTCTGAAGGGGCAAAGGTCATTTACAATAGCCGTCTGGAATTCTTGAGAACAGTTTTGCTGCTTCCAGCTGGGGGCTGGGGTGGGAGAACAGATGTCACAAGATAAGATAAATGATAAGAGTTCAGTTCCTCATTGTTGTAAACAGTGGGTGACATTGGAGGGCACATCTGCACTATTATAATACACTCAGCACCTGTGTTTTTGTTTTCTTTGCAGCAGGGTGATGGCCTGGTATGTATCAGGAGCATCTGTCTGCCTCCCAGGCAGAGAATCAGGAACCCGAATACATTTCAGTTGAGAATAAATGGCATATTTGACTCACATTCCCCATCCTATTCACAAATATGAACTTTATGGATGCCTAGTGTTAGAATGTCTTTGCAACTAAGAAAAAAGTGGCAAACTTTGTAAAGTTTAAGGAGACATTAACAATGATTCTTTCATTGTGTGGTTGGTTCACTAAAGATTTGGGCTGACTTAGGTATCTGAGCCTGAATTTTTTAACTTCTGATTTAGACCACTCAGCTTCAAAAAGTGTCTTTCTCTGCAAAATTATACCAAGGTTTCTATTCTAGTGCTCATCAGCAGGCAGCGACTCTTGAAGGGAATGGGATTACTTTGGTGGGCAGAAGGGTAATCTAAAAAACCATATCAGTTTCCTGTATTATGCCTTCTAGGGTTACACCAGGATCACACAATTTGTCCAGCTTGTGGGAAGTATGCAAGCATCCCAACAGAGTGCATTTTAAAGAAAGGTATTATTGTAATAATAGATTTCGAGAAAGCTTTAGAGAAGATTACCCCTAAGTGGCAGCAACCAAGTTCTTATGTCCCCTTTCCAAGGTCACCAACACAACATTGGTGAAACAAGACAGAAAATAAGTTCAGATACAATGGCTCAAAAGCAGCTTCTTTTCCATAATGAAAAGACAGTTGAAAAACACTTCAAAGTAAGTTTTGATATTTTTCGTCCAATGCGCTTGGAACGAAATAATAGCCTCGAGCACTCTGTACACAGCAGAAACTCCATATGAACATTTTTGACTGACTGCAAAAGGGATGGTTATTTCTTTTGGAATGGCTTATGTTGAATGTTATTCTGTTCAAGGTGCATAGAAAGGTGAGGTAATAGAGTAAGACAAAGAAATGAAAAAGGACAAGAACCCCCACCAGTACACATGTAATTAATATTACAACAACTCAAAAATGGGATTATAGGGTTTAGAATTGGAGTAGATTACAATGTCTTCATCTTAAAGATGGGAAGTGGAAAGGTTGAGTATATATTGCTTTCTACTTAACAAAGAACCTTCCTGTACAAAACTATGTAATAGGCATATATACCTTGTGAACAGTTGGGACCCTCAGATCTGGGAAATGGCCAGGGCTCTACAGATTTGACAACAATAAAGATTTGGCTTCTCCCACAATGACTCTTGTCTATTAGGGCCATATTGCTCTCCTCCCACATATCTACCAGCTCTTCAGGTACAACATGTTCTCTCATAGGGAGAAACTGGAGAACTCTGTCAATACCAATTTTTCCTGGGAAAATTTCAAATATAAATCTGGAAATTGCAGGGATGCTCATCAATTGGGGAATGGCTGAATAAGTTGTGGTATATCATTGTGATGGAATACTACTGTACTATAAGAAATGATGAGCTCAATGCTCTTAGGAAAACATGAAAGACTTGAACAAAATAATGAAGAGTGAAGTGAGCAGAACCAAGAGAACATTGTATATGGTAACAGCAAAGAAAGACTTTGAGCAAAGAAGTCATTTTAACTGTTACAAACACACAAAAATAAAAGACATATGAAGAAAGACACAATCTGCATTCAGAGAAAGAAACAATAAATAGAAATATGTTTCGAATAAATTTATAAACCTATACCTATTTGTATCTATTGGTAGCCATCTCTAGGGTGGGGAAAGGGGGAAGGAAGAAAAAAGAAAGAAAGAAATTTTCATGATACCTGTATTATATATTTAAAAGGAATAACAAGTTGTACATAATAGATTTGCACTTTCATGTGCAATCATCTTTTTTTCTTATATCATATTATAAAAATGCTTGTTTTATTCCATAACTTAAAAATAAAATAAATTTTTAAAAATAGATACAAATATATCATACATGCCACACATATAGAATCCAACAGCTTAAGGAGAAATACAAAGATTATTAAGTCTTCGTATGTATTTGTGGATTACAAGAAAGCTTTTTAACTTAGTGGAAATAACAGAATAATGAGGAGACATTAGAAGACAATGAAGTAAACCCAGCAGATGTCTGGATCATCAGGAAGATAAATGGATGCAGAAACAGAATCCAGGTATTTGAGAAACTGTGATCAGCATATTGATCAGCATTAAGATAGGAGGTCATAAAGGGAATTTTATCACTTCAAAACTATTTATTGTAATGGAAGGTGTTGTTCTGAAACCTTGATGGGAAAAACATAATAGTGAAAAGAACTCTTCACATATTTGATTTTGGAGGAGTTCAGTTATTTACTGGCCAAGAAAAGCTCCAACAGCTGCTGGAGTTATCAGGCTCAAAGTGAACCTTGATAAAACGAAGTGAATGTGCCATGAACTTTTTTCCATCAAATAAATCGCTTGGAGAGTTGGCAGGGATTTCAATATGTTTGCTTCAACCACCAGTCCTGATGGGACAAAAGTTTGAACAGAGAACGAATGGACCAGGAGATATGAAGCATCTTGGATTAGTTTCAGCCATTTCAATAAAATACGAAACAATGATGAGGGGCCAGTGCAAATCCAGGCAGAAAATTCCCACTTTATAGTCTTGCCTTGAATAAGCAGAGCAGCCGCTTGAGGTCACTTAGTAGAAAGTGGAGAGATGATGAACAGAACTTTCCTGGATGATTTGTGGCAAATGAGGGTGAGGAGCAGCTTGTCAATTGGAGACATGCTGAGGGTGAGTCATGCAGCAAGGATGAAGGACAGTCCATAGATCAGTTGTAAAGTTTACAGACTAGAGAATACTGGGCAACAATTTACTGTAATTGGCCAAAAAATGGGTCAGATAACTCAAAGGTTGATGTTCTTGTTTGGACAGAGGTGGAAATGATAAATATGGGATTATAATTATTAATTATTATGTTATCATTACAAAATAATGATAATAATTAGTTCAGATATTTGGTGGATCTGCACAGTCACATTATTGAGAAGTGATCAAGATGAATGGGTAAATGGAAGAATGTATCCTTAGGTTGAAGGTTCCCCATTCATTGGAAATTTTACCTGGAAGACAGCTTGAGTTGTGGGAACACTATTACAGTTAGGGTCAGATTTGGCAAGCAACACTCATTGATCTCAGTGACAGGCCAATATTACATGCTGGAAGAAGAAAGAAAGTGAAAGCAGCAAAAAATAAGTAAAAGAAGAATAAAGCAGAAGGAAGGAGGGGAAAGGAAAAAAGAGAGGGATATATTTAAAAAGTACTATATATCATGGGGAACAGAATTGTAGAAAAGATAAATGTCCCTTTTTTTTATACTATGAAGGACCTTGAAGTAGGAAACACTTATTTGATAGGGGACTACATAGGGGCCATATTCTATAAAAGCTACTTATTTGAATCCCTAAGTATACAATTTGTAGTATTTTAAAATGTGGTGTATATGGAGAGAGGCAGATTCAAGGCCTCATTTCAAGTCCCGCCTCTCTGTGATCACATACAAATTGTTTAACTTCTGTGTCTCAAGTGCCTCTCAAATACCACTAGTAATAGATGGACTGCTAATTTGCTTTGGTGGAGGGTATTCCCACTCTGGGAGTTAACTAAATTAATGAAATCACAAATCTGGACTTCCCCTAAATAAAATATCTTTATGTCCAGCAGGAGTTGTGGGCATAGGTCATTGAGCTGAGGAGCAGAAAAGCCAGTGGCCAACTTTCTCAGCTTCTCCCTTTATCTCTAGTCGTGCCCTTGGCTCCAACCTTCAGAGAAATGTTAATCTTTCAAACTTTCCAGAGGAAGAACAACACTAAAATGGAATACCTGAGACAACTGTCTCAGGAAGGACAACCTTAGCTCCGTTGTAAACTTCCCACCCCTCCCCCCCAGGACTGCAGACTCCTGCAGGTCTAGGTATCGGTCTGCATCCATATGTTCTTCCTTTCTGTAGAGAAGGTACACAGATAGTCTCTGCCACCTCCCAGATGTCTGTGTAGAGATTTTTAGAACTTGCTTCCAAATGTGCATGACTCTGGTGCTTGCAATAGGAAATGATGGAGAGTTCCTTAACTGATTGCTGAGCCAGGACAGCTGATGAGTCAGTGACTTTAAGAAAATAAAAGGAAGCAGCTTCTAGCTATGCCTTCTTACCAATGGTTATCCAGTTAATATTGTATGATTTGAGTGAAGGGTAGAGGAAAATGATCCTTCATGACAACCTTAACATAATTCTCCAAGTGGAATGTGGCTTCAACTATGTAGGCTTGTGTTAAAGTCTTCTGGCTGCCTTCATTGTGTGTGTGTGTAATGAGTCTTTGGCACATGCCCAGACCACTTAAGATGTCATCATCTACATGGAAGAGACTAGGAAATTGTAACACTCAGCCTGGATTGCTGTACTCCCAGATCCCTATGGCTCATGCTCCTAGGCAGGACCAGAGATTTCACCCCTTGCTCTTAGGATAAATAAAAATGAGCAAAAAGGAGAGACTTAGGCCTATTTCTTGGGGGCCACATGGCTTGGGAGGGTTGGAAGAGGAGGGACTAAGGCCCTCCTCCTTTGCCACTTATTATTATAGGCTGTGAATGAAAAAAAAAACTGATTTACTCCTTCAGAAGTGAATATCACAAAAGCCCTAGCTGGTGTTGACTCAGACCATTTGAAATGCCTATGGATTCTGACTACATAGACAATGGAAAAAGGCTCTTCCCAACAGCCTCATAGGCTAATGCAGAATATCCACACCTGATCTGGTCTAGTCTGCCAGGCTCCCAGAAGCATCTCCTTAATCTCTTCCAAGTGGAAGATGCCATTTTAGGTGGTCTTGTCACTTACCAGATCCCTATTACATGTATGTGCGTAGTCTTTCCTGATGTTAGGCAAATGAGTACCACAATGGTGAATTTGTTGAGGAACGACAGCAATCTTGTGATTTCTGAAAGATCTGATGACCCTGAAAGGCCTGCTAAGTGATGGCAGCTGTGTTACCAGAATGTCAGTGACTGACAACATGGGAAGCTTCATTGGAGAGGTTAGCCAACTCAAAGAACTTCAACCTTGGCTATTTGATTGGATAGTTCCATTGAGAGGAGGTGTAACATGTCTAATTTCACCTTTCAAACTGTTTTATTCCTCATTGTCATTTTAAACTCATTATGTCCAAAACTGAACTTATTATCTTTCCTCCAAAACCCTACCCCTTCTTCCTAAATCCCCTATTATTATTGGGTAGATAGAGGAATGGAGAGTACCATCATCCTTCCAGTCACCCAGGTCCATTTCCTTCTCTAGCTCATTTTACAGATGAGGAAACTGAGGCAAACAGAGTTAAGTGACTTGTCCAGAGTCACACAGCTAGTAAGTATCTGAGGCCAGATTTGAACTCAGGAAGATGAGTCTTCCTGACTCCAGATCCAGTGGTCTATCCACAATGCCACCTAGCTACCCATATTTGGGCCTAGCTTCTTTCAAAAGTCAGCTCAGATCCCAAATTCCACAGGAAATTTTTTTCTATTCTTCTCACCCACCCCCCACCTCCATGGTGTCATCCTCAATTCTTCTCTCTCTCTCACCCTAGAGCTAATCAGTAGCCAATCCCTGTGAATTCTACCCTTGTGGCATCTCTCGTATACTCCCCTTTCTTTCCTTTGGCACTGCCACCACCATGATACAGGCCCTGAGCTCCTCATTCCTGGCCTGTTGCTGAAGTGGCTGCTTGGCCTTCTTGCCTCAAGTCTCTCCCTGCTCCTGTCCATCCTCCACTCTTCTGTCGAAAAGCACAGGTTTAGGAAGACCATTTTGATCTTTATGTCAAATCAACTCCAGGGGCTCCCTCTTCCCTCTAGGATAAAATATACAATTCTCTGTTTGGTTTCAAAGCCTGTCCTAACCTATTCCCCCACTCCCCCTTACCACATCACCACATTTCCATTCCTGGAAGGAAGGAAGAAAGGAAGGAAAGAAAGAAGAAAGGAAGGAAGGAAGAGAGAAAAAAGAAAGGAAGGAAGAAAGAAAGAAAGAAAGAAGGAAAGAAAGGAAGGAAGAAACAAAGAAGGAAAGGAAGGAAGAAAGAAAGAAGCAAGGAAAGAGAGAAAGAGAGGGAGGGAAGAAGGAAGAAAGGAAGAAAGGAAAGAAAGAAAGGAGTGAGAGAGAGAGGAAGGAAGGAAGAAGGAAAAAGTAAGAAAAAAAGGAAAGAAGGAAGGAAAAGAAGGAAGAAGGAAACAGGAAGGAGGAAGAAAGAAAGAAAAAGGAAAGAGGAAAGGAGAAAGAAAGAAAAGAAATGAAGGAAAAAGGAGAAAAAAGAAAAAACGGAGGGAGGGAAGGAATGAAGAAAGGAAGAAAGGAAAGAATGAACCATGAAACATCAAAGAGGTAGAAACGAGAGGGAGAATATACCAGGCATGAGAGAGAGTATAGCCACCAAAAAGGCATGGAGTAAGGGAATGAAAGTAGGAGAAAGAAACAAGAAGTCCAGGGTCTAGATTGCAGAGGACATGGAAGGCAGTCAAGTGTAGGAACACTGGGAAGATAGGGAAGGATCAGAGTGAGAAAGGCTTCAAATGTCAAAGAGAAGATTTTACATTTGATCCTGGAGGTCATTGGATGAGGAGGCAGGAGAAGGGGTGACATGGTCAGTTCTTCACTTTAGGAAAAGACTTTTAAGCTTTATTTCGTTTAACAGGAGCCACTGAAGATGGGCTTTTCTGTTACATGGAAAGAATGAAACTAAACCTGTTTTCATTTCCTCTGTTATTTCAGCCCAGATAATTTGTATTCTCTTTGGAAGGAGTAAGAGAGGAAAGAAGAACCCTTTGAGAACTTTCATGTGGTTATCATTTCTGGGAAAAGTCTTTTTCTTGTCATCCATATGTTTGGCACATCTGTCTCAATGTGTCTGTTTGGGACTGTGTGAGGATATTGTTTGGAGAAAACAAAGTTGTTATTTTCAAAATATGGAAAAAAATCCAAGTCAACAAATGAAAAAAAACATCGTTGGAACATATTTAAGAAACCATATTAGATATGAAGGGAAATCATTCAGTCTGCAAGAATATTCATAGCCTTTGAGCTATCCATAATATTAACTGCTTGATGTGTAACTAAGGTTTACTTACAACATAAAAGTACTATCTGCATATTTCATTATAACGGCATCATTATACCACAGTATGGTATTTACTTTTAATATCTTACTGATAATTGGGTTCTATATAACTATGAAATCAACACAATTAAAATGGATAAATTTTATCTGTGATGAGCTTTAAATAAATGAATAGGACATTTACTAATTTAAGTGTGTTCCTCAGTTGTTCAGTCATGTCTGACTCTTTGTGGTGCCACAGACCCACAGCATGCCAGGCCTTCTACCCTCCACTAACTCTACAAGTCTGCCTAAGTTCATTTTCATTGTTTATATGAGGCTATCTATCCATCTCATCCTCTGCCATCCCCTTTTCCTTTAGCCTTCTATCTTTCCCATCATCAGGATTTTTTCCAATGAGTCCTGTCTTTTTATTATGTGGCCAAAGTATTTAAGACTCAGCTTCAGTATTTGACCTACCAGTGAATTGTCTGAATTAATTTCTTTAAGTATTGACTAATTTAACCTCCTTGCTGTCCAAGGGACTCTCAAAAATCTTCATTACTCTCATTTACATATTCATTAACTCAAAAACATTTATTGAGTTACTACTATGTGAGACCGTGTTTAGACTACCAGTTACAGCTATAGAAACTCCATTTCTCCTCCTTGTATTCTAGCAAATGAATAACAAGACTAATGATGAAGAAATCCAAAGAAATAATAATAAATTCATTCAGTCAACCCAGGACTGCATAAAAACACAGCCAGAAGCCAATGAGTTTTGGCAGAGAGATTCTGCCAAGGAATCTAGCACAAGTTCAGGTAAGCAGACCAGAAGCCAGTTGATGCTCTGTTCTCAGTGAGCAAGAAACTTGGACCACTCTGATAAGGAAACTCTAGGAAAAGCCTGAAATCTGGCAGAGTTCTCACCTGGTGTATCTATACATCAGAGGCCAGTGGCAGGAGCTCAGGAAGGTGAGATCAGGACCAAACAGGACCTGATCACCCCATATAAGAGTATGGAAGGGAGTGCAGCCTGGTCCTGATATAAAGTCACATACTAGAAACTAAGGCTGGAGATATGAGGAAACAAGAAGACATTGAATAGGGACTGCTTTTGCCCTTCTTTGTAAACTCTGTGCTTAGTATGGCACCTGGCACAAAGTATGCGCTTAACCCATATTTATTGACTAGCTGACTTACTAAACATAATGAGGAAATACTATGGGTCAAGAGATTTCTATGAGGTAAAGCTGGAAAAATAAAGTGACTCCATAACATTTCTGCAGCCAGGTGATACACTGGCCCTGGAGTCAGGTGGACCTGTGTTCAAATCTGGCCTCAGACACTTCCTAGCTCTGTGACCCTGGGCAAGTCACTTAACCATGTTTGCATTAGTTTCCTCATCTGTAAAATGAGCTCGAGAAGAAGATGGCAAAGTGCTCCAGTGTCTTTGCCCAGAAAACCCCAAATGGGGTCATGAAATGTTGGATACAGTTGAAATAACTGAATAACAACAAGGGCTTCAGAAGAAAAAAAAATGTCCTGGCCTAGGGAGTATATAAGAACCTGAATGAAATGAAGAGCTAAACAGTGAAATGAGACATGGAGGGAAAAAAAAAGCTTAGAAAAGAGTGTGGAAAACCTTATCTAAGTAGTGGATTCTGAAAATTAGGATGAGGCAAACAGAATTCAGGGACTCCAGGAGACAAAAGGAAGAATTAGAATAAAATAAAAAAAGATCGAAGAAAATATTTAAAATGTAGAAAACAACCTAGAAAAAAATTGAGAAGAGAGGTCATCTAATAATCATTAGCCTCCAGGAAAAACATGACCAAGCAAAAAACCTGGGTCCATATTTCAAGAAATCATGGAAGAAAACTGCATAGATCTATTAGAACCATGGGGCAAAGTGAAAATAGAAAGACTAGTGAGTCACCTCCTCAGAGAAACTCCAAATTTATAACTCCCAGGAGTGTCATGGCCAATATCCAGACCTACCAGGGCAAAGAAAAAATACAGTAAACAGTTTTAAATGGTGTTCAAATACCAAGGAACCATAATCAAGTTCACTTAAGATTTGTTTGAAACTACTATAAAGAAAAGAAAATCTTAGAATGTGATATTTCAAAAGGGTAAAAATAATTACTTAAAAGCAAGAATATCTTACCCTGTCAAGTCTGAAAATTATCTTTGAAGTAGGAGCAATATCTGCCAAGGCCAAAGGGGCCCTGAGATATAGCTTATTTTCCTCTAAAAGATAGGGAAACTGTCATTGAGACTTGAATGGTCCTGGATCCTAAGCCTTGAGCAGTTTGGGTGACTTTCCATTCACCAAAAGCATAAAAAGGCCACCCCACAAGGAGTCAGTGACCCTCAGTTTTGATGAGTGTCTCACTGCCATTTGAACCAATACTCTCTTTTGACTTGACAAGGCATAGGAGGTGACTGATAGGCTTAGTAACATTGAAAGTAGAAGCAGTAGTGCTGATGATTTCCAGGAGCAATAGGCCATGGATGGGAAGCATCATCTCCAATCCAGAAGTTTCATTCAAAAAATGTGTTAAATCCCCTTGAGATCAAGGATATAAAGGAAGAGACTGGAAATGGAAGTGAGACTTGGGAACTGTGAACAGTGGTTCACATTAGGAACTGTGGACAGTGTACCACTATACTCTGTATCAGGATTTCCTCTATAGAGGGACTTGAGGGAGGGTAGGCTTTCACTACTGAAATAATTGAAACGAGAAATTTAAACAACCAAGGAAATGATGGTTGTTGAGGACTTGTTCAAATGGACACAATTTGTATATTCCCTCCACAACAGTTTCATTGACTTTGGGAGCTTCTTCAAGACCTACTTTTGAAAGCTATTTAAAATCAGTAACAGGCTCCAGATGAAGTCTGGACTTTGCATTGTTGTAGGTAGCTGAAATTAGGAGTTGTTTATTCATGGGCCCATAAATTTAAGTAAAGTTAAGATCTCATTGCAGTTTATTCTCTAATGGGACTCTGAAGGGATTTTGAAAAGGAATGTGTTCAGTGAACTGAATCCATGTACCTCTTCCCTAAGTCTTATGACCTGCCTATGAGGGGAGGAATTAGATCTTGCCTTCTGGGCAGAGCTCAGACCTATGGCCTCTTCTAAATGTCATTTACCATATCACCAAAGAGAAAGGAGCACTTCAATTGGTGAAATTCAAGCCAGAAATGTGAAAGCAGTAGTTGTTTGGGCAAACATATTTGTTGGTACAAATAAAATCTCTAGGCATGGAAGGCAGAGGCATGGTATTCAATGACTTGCTAGGTGGCATAACACATATGGAGCCCTCCAGAGCCTGCTTCCAGCCTAAATGAGGCAATTCATCTGGATAAGGGGTCTAGCTAACCTCACTAATTATTAACTAATTGCCACAAACAGAGCAGGCAAGCTCTGAGGGACAAGAGCTAGATCTGCCAGGCAGATAAAATTACTACTTCCACCTGGACCACCATTTCCCCTTAGACCATGCTGCATATAGCCAGAAAGCTCATGAGACTTGGGACTGGCATTGGTTCTAGCCCAGAGCCTTTCAGCCATCATCCCAGGAAGCAATCCTTATGCAGATGCAGCTTGGCATCTGCTCTTGTAGATGCCAAAGATGTATCTATTGAAGACCCAGAAAAGAAAGGTCTTATTCCAAAGTCCATGGTAACTATCAAATGACTAAACATCAGAAGGCAATATAATTTTATCTTTGGAAATGACGTTAAAGAGGAAGCATTAGCATCTGCTTTGCCACTGTACCATTGGACTTTTTCTTCTGATTCGCCATTGAAACTTTCCATGGTAGGCAATTCATTTTTCACTGCCCTCATCCCTATAGCAAAAAGTTTTGGAGGTGGAGTGAAGGGAGGACAGAATTAGTTCCAGCTGAATACCCATCCCCTTTCCTTTGGGCCTGGTGCAGCCCCACATGTATACACATTGGTGCCTCGCACTTGTATTCTGTCTTTACTTCTTTCTGACTATTATCATGTCAGGTAGAGCATGTTGCTGCATCAGGCAGAGCATACTCCCACTTTTTTATATCTTCTCTTTTTCTGCAAATGGGTAGGCAGAATTGAGGATTACTACTTGTTGCCACAGAATGGTGGGGTATAGACAGGGTCAGGATGTGCCAGCAAGGACTGAAGCAGCAGCAAGGGAGATTACAAAACATGAGCTGGTGGGTTGGCTTGGGTGCCCTGCCAGAGCATGGGGACTAGCAAGAAGAGCTGAGTAAATTCGGGATTATCATTCTCTGTAGTTAATTAATAAGGTTGCTACCTTGTTAGTCTTTTTGGCCTGTAGAGATAGTTGTAATTGCCTTTTTCCTGTCACATAATTCTTCTTTTGTTATCTTTATGAGATTCAGTGACTGGAGACAGTGTCACAAGTAAATAAGATTAAAAGCCATTTCCTAATATCAAAGGTTATGAAGTTTTTAAAAGAATGCAAATCATTAATAACCACTTGAAACACATAAAAATAATTAATATTCAGAGAAATGCAAATTAATACAAGCCTTTTTAAGGTAGTTTGAGTGAGATTCCAAGGTGCAGTACAAGAAAAGGCATACTCCATTATTGTCAACACAGTATGAGAGATGGGAATCTACAGAGACAAAGTTACTGAGTTCAAGCTTGAGTTGGAAGACAACTGGAAACCAGGGAAGAATTTTGAAACAGGGACTGACCTGTTTAAAGCTACACTCTAAAATGATTAATTTTTTTAGCAATATAGATAGAATGGGGAAAGACAAGAAAAGAAGACCAGTTAGGCGACCAGCATGAGTCTAGTTAAGATGCAATGAAGAATTAAAATGGGGGGAGGGGAAGTAGTGGGAATGGAAAGGAAGGGGTAGATAGAAAACTATTTTGGAGGCAGAATCAATAACTTTGTTAAAAGATTAGATGTAAGGGATAAATCAAAGATGATTTCAAGTTGTCCAGGAAGGATGACTATACCATGAACTTCCTAGAAACTAGGAATTCAGGAAGACCAAGGAAGTTAAGTTCTGAATGTATTATTCGAAGTGGCTTCAGTCCATGTAGTTATGGTTAACCTAGTTTCATCTTCTTAGAGCTAATAATTGAGGATAGGATTGGACACATACCTGGGGTTGCACTCTTTATCCATTCCTCCCCACTCCCCTCCCCTTCCTACACATTCTGTTGATTCCCATTTTCTAGTATAGGAAGTTTGGTAAGTCTACAGACTCTGAAAAATCCCCTAAGGGACTGGGCTCACTCCAGAAGGAAATCTATTATTGTTAGAAAGTCAACACTTTTCCCATCAGACTTGTACCATTTAAATAACTAATAGTAGTAGCAGAAGACAAAGCCGAGGTTTTAATTTTCCACATTGTTTTTCTTAATCACACCATTAAGCTTCAATGGCTCCTTACTGCCTCTAGGCTAAAATAATTCCCTCTTTTTATTCTTTTTTTCTTTTTTTTTTGGAGGAGAGAAGGCAAGGTATTTGGGATTAAGTGACTTGCCCAAGGTCACACAGCTAGTAAGCATCAAATGTCTGAGACTGAATTTGAACTCAGGTCCTTCTGACTCCAGGGCCAGTGCTCTATTTACTGTGCCACCTAGCTGCCCCCAATTCCCTCTTTTTAAAGCCTTTCTGAACGTAGTTCAAATTGACCTCCCCAATCTTTCTTGCACTCTTCACTTTCTTCCTATACTTCACACCTGGTACTCCATCTCTCATCTTTGTGCTTTCCCATTGGCTGACCTTTATGTCTGGAATATACTTCCTCTGATCTGTTCACTTCCCTCCTTCAAGACTCCCTTCAAGCACTGCCATAAATATGAAGGCTTTTGGGATCTCCCCAAATGCCAGTGCCTTCCCTCCAAACTACTTTATGCTCATTTTATTTAGAATGTCCTTGTATCCCTTCTTCTGACCTCTGTGTGTATGCCATTTTGGTCCTCTTCAAGCATGAAGGGCAACAGCCAACCAGCTGACCAATTTCGTGATTATTTGTTATATACTCATACGTGAATTTGTCCCTTTGAGAGGATGTAAGTTCCTTGAGGGCAGAGATTTTCCTTTTATCTTTGCATCTCTGGTGCCTGGCACACGGTAGATGCCCAGTAATTGATTGTTGATTGGTTGCGCCTCTGTTCCTACTACTTCAGCTCTAGCATTACATGCTTTATCGTTGATTCTCCTGAATTTCCTCCAGAAGTCTGGGCTTCAGGAACTTCCACCTTCCCACCAAATATTTCCTCTCTTCACAGTTGCCATCTCTGAGATTGAGGGTAGAGTTACTATCCCTAGGGAAGGGCAAGAGCAGGTCTTTGGTCATTTCTGTATGGATCTCCCTTTGTATCCCACTTCTGATCCCTTTTAAAGGCTGGTTCAAGCAACTTTATTCACAGTAACCTGACCTCATCAAATCATCCTCCCAAGTGAGACAATCACTCCTAAGGGAGTGTTCACAAGTCCCAAACAATGGCTTCAACCATTCAACCTCATCAAGTCCACTAAACATTCCTGATAAATTCTGTCCACTAAATGCCCAACCCTCTACATTTAAAATCCTGTTTTGATTTTTATGATCAGCTACGAAATTTCAGTATAAAATATAATTTTGAATTTTATATTTTTCAAAGTTCCAGTATACACACAGACATACATACACATACATACATATATAGGTATATATGTATGAGTATATATATATGGACATGTCTATGCTTTCTCTCCTCCTCCCCTTCTTCTCCCCATCCTCCACTCTGCAAGGAAACACTTGAAAATACCCTAGGCTTTTATTTCAAAGTTTGAAAGTCAAGATATTAAAGGTTTGCTAAAAAATGGTAACAACTGAGATATGAACATCTGTCTTTAATTCTGGGGTTTAGCCACCTCCTTTCTGGCTCTTTGCCTATGCTAGCTATTCTGCCATCTCTCATTGATATTCAACTGAATTTCAAAGAATAGGAGGAAAATTATATTGGGCAAAAGGAAGAATTCTATTCTTGTGGATGGTCTTGAATTGTTCACTAATAATTGGTGCCACAATTGGAAGAAGATGAGAAAGATCAGAAAAAAAAATTGAAGGCTCTATTGAAGGATGTATGGCTTTTCCTTGTGTAAAAATAGAATAAAAAGAAACAGAAAACTCAGCCATTTTTGGATATTACTCCCTGCCCCCCAGCATAGAAACCTCCCTTATAATAGCAATGAAAATTAAGCTGGAAGGAGGGAAACAGAGTTCATTTTCTGTTACTAGGGAAAAGATTTGACCTTCACCTTTTGAATCCTATACTAGGTCTGTTCTATACTGAATTGTTCATGAATGCCAACTAACCAAAATCTTCCTTTCCCATAGAAAACTGCTGGTCTGATTTTCTCCTTTTAGTTTTCTATCATTGCAATCTTTTAATTAAATTTAATATGTGCAGTAGGGGTCCTGATCAATGGCAGTCCCATCCCTCTAACACACACAGGGAAGAAGACTGCAGAAGTCTACTGCACACCTCCTGGGAGGCTGAGTTCTGCTTCCCAATTCCAGAAGTATTTCAATGGTATTCTACGTGTGTGTGTGTGTGTGTGTGTGTGTGTGTGTGTGTGTAACAGAGAGAGGCAGAGACAGAGGAAGAAAAAGAGAGAGACAGAGACAGAGAGAAGCTGAGGCAGAGATAGAAAAAGAGCGACAGAGAAAGAAAGAATGAGAAAGAGAACGAGAGACAGAGACAGGGACAAAGAGAGATTGAGATTGTGCCAGGGACTTACTCTCCCCTCCCAAACCTGCCTGAGGGATTCTGTCTACAGGAATACTTTTCCCGTAATAATTCCTGATTTCTTCTTTTGTAAGAATTGTGATTTCCATGTGAATAGTCCTCAGGCTTTCAATCTTATGCCTATTGTTTTAGGTACCAATTGTTATTGTTTTTAAGCATTTCTGGCCTTTTCTTTTACACTTTTATGAGTCTTGCCTCAGATTAGCCACATGAGTGTCAGTTAAATTTATTTTTCAGAAAAAGCTATGATGGAGCTAGCCCTCCCCCATTCTGCCACTGACCCCCACCCCTTACCCCCTGCCTGAAATTGCTAGTAGCTGTTTTTCTTTGATGAAGGCATTTAGGTCAGTTTCCTGTGCAGCTTTTTTTTAATTTTGATGGTGTGTCACAAAAATAATTTGGCATACTCATTCCTAGAACTCACCTACTGAGACAGCTGTGAATCCTTTTGGCATCTTCTTTGCCCTTTTAAGTTTCAAATATTTTGCTTTGGTTATTTTACCTCCAAAGGGAATTTTGCATTCTTATTCTGGAAATTATGTTTTTTCCCCCTCCAAAGGTGACTTTTTTTAAAAACACAGAGAATTTTATTTCTTACCTAGTTGCATCCTAAAATTGTTTCCTAGGCAATATTTCAGAGAATCCCTGGCTATTTTTTTATATGTAATTTTGAACTTTTTGGAGGTATAATGAACCTACCTAGACAAGCTTGACTTCATTCCCTAGCTGATGCTAACATGAAAATATTTAGGAGATTTGTCTATTCCTGAATCTCACTGCTGTGCTATATATCTCAAAGCAAGTTTGGAATGCTGCTGTATGCTGAATTATTTACTACATGCATGTTTCATGAAAAGTCATTGAGACAGTTTAAATGATTTGAGTTGATGACTGGTGTTTTGATATTGTACTGCTTAAGCACAATAAAAAATCTCATAAAGCAGTATTGCTGCAATGCTGCATATTTATTGCTTGAATATTTCTGTATTAATTTTGGCACATATCTCTAAAAAAGATGAGAACCATGTTACCTTCATGAACACATATGAATATAAGTATATGCAAACATACATGCATATATGCATGGTTTTCCAGGTATTACACATTATACATATATGCACATGTATATATATGCATATATATACACACATACATGCACAATATGTTTCTTTAGCACTTACCTAAAGCATTTCTTGCTTTTCGTTCAGAAAAAGCCATCCTAAAGCTCCAGAGGAGCTTTAATGCATGCATGTATACATATATACACATGCACAAATAAATATGGAATCTATGTTGTGTGAGATATTGTATATAACATGGTATATTATAGCTCAAGCTAGGTTGGGTGCATGACAGAATGACTCAAACTTCTGGCTTCAATGAAGAAAAGACTAAAGGAAAGACTAAACCAGGCAGGGTCAAGATGGCAGAGTAAAGGTGGGGACTCATCTGAGCTCTCCCCTAAACACTTCTACATACTTTCAAATAATGACTCTAAACAAATTCTAGAGTGGTAGAATCCACAAAAAGATGCAGTGAAACATTTTTCCAGCCGAAGACAACTTAGAAATTCGGCAGGAAAGGTCTGTTGCACCAGGGTGAGAGAGGAGCACCAGTGTAGACTGGACCCCAGCAAACCAGGAGCAAGCCTTGGGAGCCACTGAATCATCATCACCATCATCATCATCATCATCATCAGCAGCAGCAGCAGTAGCTATCTCCAGAGCTCTCAGTAAACAGATGGTAATGAGGTCAATCAACAGAAGATTATATGGGTCTGTTTGCTAGTACTGATGCAGGACTCTGTTACTTTGCCAATACTCAGATCCAGGTCACAGTCCTGGGTTGCAGTCCCAGGGTGAGGAGGAGCAACAGCACATCACATCTTGGGGTACAGTGGAGTGGGGACCCTTGGCACAGTTCCAGGGAGAAAAGAGTGCTCAAACCAGAGCACAGGCCAGAAAAGTGGTAAACACCTCACCTTAGATAATACCACCTTGGAAGAACTGAAAACTTACAGGTCCCTAGAAGTATCCTTTAATCTTGGGCCAGTGTGCCCTCTACCCTGGAAGCAGAGCCCGACCTTAACAAAGAGTTAAAAATTAAGTAATAGGGTAGGAAAACGAGCAAATGACAGAAAAATATTCTGACCATAGAAAGTTACTATGGTGACAAGGAATACCAAAACACATACTCAGAAGAAGATAAAGTCATAGCTCCTGTATCTAAAGCCTTCAAGAAAAATAAGAATTGGTCTCAGGCCATAGAAGAGCTCAAAAAGCATTTTGAAAATCAAGTAAGAGACTTAGAGGAAAAAATGGGAAGAGAAATGAGAGTTATGCAAGAAAATAATGGAAAATGAGTCAACAACTTGGTAAATGAGACACACAAAAAATACTGAAGAAAATCACACCTTAAAAAACAGACTAGGTCAAGTGGTAAAAGAGGTCCAAAAAGTCAACGAGGAGAAGAATGCCTTAAAAAGCAAAACTAGCCAAATGGAAAAGGAGGTACAAAAGCTCACTGAAAAAAAATAATTCCTTAAAAATTAGAATTGAGCAAATGCAATCTAATGACATTATGAGAAATCAAGAAACAATAAAACAACACCAAAGGAATGGAAAAAAAAATAGAAGACAAATGCATTGTTGGTGGAGTTGTGAACTGATATAACCATTCTGGAGAGCAATTTGAACTATGCCCAAAGGGCTATAAAACTATACATACCCTTTAGCCCAGAAATACCACTACTAGGACTGTATCCCAGAGAGACCATAAAATGGGAAAAGGACCCACATGTACAAAAGTATTTATAGCACCTCTTTCCGTAGTGGCCAAGAATTGGGAATTGAGGGGATGCCCATCAATTTGGGAATGGCTGAGCAAGTTGTGCTATACGATTGTAATGGAATACTATTGTTCCATAAGAAATGATGAGCTGATGGACTTCAGAAAAACCTGGACTTACATGAACTGATGCTGAGTGAAGTGAGCAGAACCAAGAGAACATTGTACATGGTAACAACATTGTGGGATGACTAACTTTGATAGACTTAGCTCTTCTCAGCAGTGCAATGATCTAAGACAATTCCAAAAGACTCATGATGGAAAATGCTGTCCACATCCAGAGAAAGAACTATGGAGTCCAAATTTAGATTGCAACATGCTATTTTCTTTCTCTTTTTTTTGGTTCTTCTTTCTCATGGTTTTTCCCTTTGGTTCTAATTCTTCTTTAGAATATGACTAATGTGGAAATTAAAAAAAATTAATCTTGGCTCTGCTACTTAGTGCCTGAATAAGTCCTTTTAGTCAAGAGATTTCATCTCTCTGGGCTTCAGTTTCCTTATCTTTAAGATTGAAAGATGACCACCCCAAATGTGCCTCGAACATTTCACTGGATTTAGGGAGGCACAGTTCTACCAGGCCATTAAGGGTACTACTTCTACAGCCTCCAACCTGCAACCCAGGAACCCCAGACAAGAACCCCTTGTCTGGGGGGTGCACTATGCAAGTTGGGATGTGGGTTCCCCCAGGTGCTACATATAGATAAAAAATACAAGGTTTTTGTCCTAAAATAACTTATTATATTCTAGGGGACATGTACACAAATAACAAAATATTATAAAGGAATAAGAATACTAAAAAAGTGTAGGCAGTATGACATATTTGGGGAATGGAGAGGAGGTAGATACTTAAGCTGGGAACTGAAAGATAAATACAATGTGAATAAACAGAGGGACCAGTCAGTAAAGGCAAGAAAATGGGAAAGTACAGAGTATACATTGGGGAAGAAGCATATCACAGGGAATGAGAGGCAGCTTGGAGGAGTGAATGGACAGAGCATGTGACTGGAAGTCAAGATACCCCCAAGTTCAACCTTGCCTCAAACTGACTGTGTGTGATCCAGGGCAAGGCACTTAACATATGTCTCAGTTTACTCATCTGCAATATAAAGGGTTTGCACTTGATGGCCCCTGAGGTATAAATCTGTGATCCTAAGAATGGTGAATAGTCCGATCTGGCTATAATGTATATATAGGTATATAAAAAAGTGCATTATGTCTGAAAAGACAGGCTAGGTCTGGATCATGAGGAGCCTTAAATGTCCTGTTAGAGGCACACAGCAGACTGTTTCAGGCACTAATTAGGCAGAATTAGCTCTGGAGGAAGACTACAATGATTGATGGGATAAAGTTACACTGTTTTAGTGACCTTCCAGGTCATATACCACATTGAGGCATCAAATGGGTAGAGACCAAATTAAAAATATTGCTTAAATGGGGCTAAAATATTAGAAATATAATTAATCTTAGAAACATCACTGAAAATATAAAAAATATTTCAACCGCACCATTAAAGAATTCCACAAAATCTGTCTTCTTTAAATTTTGCCATCCATGCTACATTCTCATTATCCCAATGTTAACTGAAGGAATGATAATTACAGAAAAATATATCTATATTATAGTCTCTTGTCCTAAAATTACATAATTGTCAGACAGTATTTGAGTGAAAAACTTGGTCACATGCTGCGCAGTTTCGGGAGTGACAGCTATTATCGCTTATTTTGGGTATAGGATAAGAGAGGTGCCCTTAGCCAGATGACCACAGCCACTTCCCTTGGGTGATTTTCCACTACAAACACTGAAGAGAACATGATGGGAGTTGGGAGTGGTTCTCTTATAAAGACTGCATCCCTAGGGCCAAAAGCTTTTCTAATATTTTCGCTTTTCCAATGGTCCTCGCCCTCCACCCTGGCCACAACAGCACAGCACAAGCAATGCCCCTTGTTCATTATATTAACTATTAAAACTGTGTGAGGGAACTCTCAGGTGCTGCCTATATACAAACAAAGTCAATCACAAGGATTGTTTTGTCATCCAGTGGTTTGATTAACCATGATCAGGATCTTCACTGTCTTCTCTGTCAGTCTCATTCCCAAGTCATCCCTATTCCATTCCTTTCAAATCAACAAGCTCCTTTGCTAGGACTCTGTCCTTCTTTCCCAGTTTACCCTTTAACCCATTTAGCACCATTTTGGTAACTGGAGGGAGAAGGTTTTTTATTATCTTGATTAAAGTTTACCCTTCACTTTAAGGTAGGTATCTGAAACTTTACTCTGGTGGTATCTCTTTTGATCCTGGGCAAAGTCATTCTTTCATTAGCTAATTTTCTGTTCTTGGCCCACAGCATCCTGCTTATCTAAACCTTTCTCCTTGATCACATGCCTTTTGCTTCCTCTGTCCACCTCGAACCACCAGTTCCTCAAAATAGTACTAGGTTCCTATGAAGGTTCCTCCTCAGCATTCCTAACCGGAATGGAGCTCCCATCTACCAGTCACAGGATCATGTTTAAAATATTAATTCCACAATCATGTCTTGAGATGTTGCAAGTTCATATAGTGAGAGCTAGAAGGGAGCATAAAGGTCAATTAAGTCAACTCTTTCATTTTACGGATAAGGAAACAACAACCCAGAGAGGTTAAACAGTTTGTCCAGGGTCACGCAGGCAGAATCATCCCTGTATTGCTCTTTTACATAGAGAATTAAGTGACTTAATACTCCATGTTTGCCTTATTTAATTCAAGAAATATATAAACTTAATCCTTACAAACCATAGTAGGCCTTGCATCACATTATTAGTACTTCATCAATCTTTTCATCTTTCAAGGGTTTTTGCTATATGAAATAAGGTTGCATTCCACTCATTTTATCACTAGTAGAAATTCACAAAATTCTTATGTGCTACTAAAAACCCCAGGCTTAGAAATGTCACAAATCATTGCATCTTTGAAGCATCAATGATTTTTAGTCATGTGAGCTCCTTCATTCAACATGGCTTCCATGTTACCGAAAGGACTTTTGTGGGGAAAAACCTCAAATCAGTTTGTAAAAGTTACCCTTGTATTCATCAAAAGGCAGTCAAGAAAAAGATCTCTTCAAATGTCTTTATTCGCCTCATAGCTACAAGTCTTGTGATTTAAACTTATTGTGAGGAAACAGAAAATGACCCAGTATCACGTCGATGTTTAAGTCTTTCTTCTGGAAACATGGTCATAGATGACAACTTGTAGATAGAGGTCTGTTTGGATAGGAGTCCTAGTAGAATTATCCCCTGGGTGAACCTGAAACACAAATTGTATATACCATGAGCACTCAAAGAATGTTTCCTTTCATTTTATTGTTAAATATTAGAGAAATCATCAACTTATAGGTTTAAAGAAATTGCAATTATTTTCCTTTAGAAGCTTTTTGGCTGGGAGGATTGACAATTTAGATTTTGAGGTTGTAACTTGCAGCTTGAGGTGCCCGCCCCATAGCACAACGAGGTAATGTAACAGGATTTCATGGCAACCTGTGGGGTTATTTCAGAAAAAGTAAGGCAGGTAAGACATTTTCTAAGGCTAGAAAAAAGTTAGATGGGCTTTTATACTTTTAGCAGAGTTGGAAACAGCATAGTTTTCTAGCTTTTTGCTTCTACTATAAGGGTGGAAGATCAGGACAAAAGGACTGGGTTGAGATGAAAAAAGATACTGGAAGAGAGCTGAGAAATAGTCAAGCAAGAAATATTTTTCAGCATGTAACAGTCTCAGACAAAGCATGTTAACTTTATAGTTTGGAACTCAAGATTAGGTGAATTAAGACACCGAATGCCACCTTGTGGCTACATATCCCATATGTGGAAACTACCATTAAAGGTGAACAAATTTATTGCCACCCCACAGAACAACCCAGCATCTTGAGTGCTAAAACTGCAAATCTAAAAAGTGATGGCAAATTATTGTTCAGTTGTGTCTGACTCTTCATGACCCCATGGACCATACTCTCCATGGAGTTTTCTTGGCAAAGATACTGGAGTGGTTTGCCATTTCCTTTTCCAGTAAATTAAGGCAAACAGTTTTAAGTGACTTGCCCAGGGTCATACATCTAGTGAGTGTCTGAGACTCTGGTCTTCCTGACTCCAGGCCCAGTGCTCTATCCACTGAGCCATCTAGCTGCTCCTTCAGTCAGTACTCACAAATACTATTTGGAAATACTAAGAGCCTGTGTAGTGTCATACTGTTGAAGCATCATCGTTTAAAAGAACAGGGGCTCTTACCCGCCCCCCCCTTTTTGGTCATGGATCCCTTTAGTCATTTTGGTGAAGCCCCTGGAATCCTTCTCACAATAATGTTTTTAAATGCATAAAAATAAAATACATAGGATTACAAGGAAAAGAAATTACATTGAAAATTACACTGAAATATAATTATCAAAATATGTAAAGCAGATTGTATTATAGTAATACATCTAGCAGTGAGCCAAAAAATTAGTAATTTCAAGTAGTGATGAACTTATAAAGAATATTTCAAAGTATCAGCAAAGATTACAATGTGATATGAAAGTATCTGTGATTTCTATTGTGACAGTAACAAGCTCAGCTTGCATTATTGTTTTTGCCTATATTCGTAATTAAAAAAATGCTAAATTTGAGTTGGAGGTTAGTGAAAATAAAGCTGTAATAAAGATGTACATTTTTTTCATCCAAGTTCATGGGCCCCTGAAATCCGGTCACAGTTACCTTGGGGGTCTGTGGAACTCATTAAGATCCACTGATTTTGAGAGATTCACAGGCATATATTTACACATGGTTTCATGCTAGGTATTCTTTCGATGGAATTAAGTCTTCATCTTCTAAAAACTTAAAATTAAATCTAGACAAACTATCAATTAAAAAAGATAAGCAACTCATTAACATTCTATCTACTGTAAGTTGTGAGTCTTTCCTTGTCCCTGACGATCTTGATTTCAATAATCGTATTTATAAATTTTGTATTTTTTTTTTGAATTCCATATGATTTAGTATTTTTTAGTTTTCAGCATTGATTTCCACAAGATTTTGAGTTACAAATTTTCTCCCCATTTCTACCTTCCCCCTCATTCCAAGATGGCATATTATTCTGATTGCCCTGTTCCCCAGTCAGCCCTCCCTTCTGTCACACCACCTCCTCCCCATCCCCGTTCCCCTTACTTTCTTGTAGGGCAAGATAGATTTCCATGCCCCATTGCCAAAGAAGTTACTTCTAGTTGTGTTTATCAGTTATATACTCTTTTTGGTTTATAATGTAGCTATATATTTTTCAAGATTTCCTTTTTTTGCTTATTGTGGATTTGCTGGATTCCTAGTTCAGGTTATTAACACTCTCTTTTTTTATTTTGTTAATTATATTTTTTAGACATGTAATTTTTTCCTCTGAGGTCTGGTTTTCAGGCAGTTAATAGTGATTTGTTCTTTGACCTACTACTTATTTCAAATTTCATTATGAAGTATTGATTTGGGTGTGAGTTATTTGCTTCTGGTCTCTGAACTGTGCTTTTAATTGGATTATGATCAGTTACAGATGTATTTTGTTTTTGTGCCTTTTGCCTTTATTTGGAATTTCTCTGTGCCTTAATGCATTTATATTTTTGTTACAGTGTCATACGGTGCTGTACATTATATTTTTTAGTAGTCTTATTCTGAAGGTGCTATAAATCTTTCAGCTCTATTAGGTCAGTTCTATATTGCCCAGCTCTGAGAAAAAAATATAAAAATCTATCATTAATGTTATTATTTATGCTTTGTCCACTTAATAAAATTTCCTATACGAATTTAAAAGCTATGCCAATTGACTCATATACGTCTAATATTGATATTGGTTCATTATCTAGGTTCTTTTAAGTATGGTATTTTCTTGTTTGTATCTTAATATTTCTTTTATTTTTTAAATATTCTTTTATTTTTATTCTGACAGTATGATTGTTAACTTCTACTTTAAAAAATAATCTCATGCATAAGTATTATAGCTTCTTATTTAATTAGGTGCCTTTTAAATAGTGTCATTTACTTTCTAACCTATATAAGGCTACTGATTGTTTTTCTTTGAGGGTGGTGTGGGGTAACAAATAAACATAGCTAAGCAAAACAAATCCATTCTTTTGTCAGTCCAATAACATAACTGGTCTAATATAATTTTTATAGTCTGTTATCTGAGCGAAGTTTTTTTTTAAATCTTTAGTACTAAGTTGTTTATTCTCCTTCCAAGTATTGCCTCTTGAGCTTTCATTTAATTTTAAAAAATCGTTAAAAAAACACCACCGCCTTATTCATTTCTTCCAGGAATTCCAGTGGAGCATTGGGTAAATCTGTGTTTTTTTCTGAAGCTTTGTTTATGAATTATGTGGAATTCTTCCTCCCCCCCCACCCCAGTTTGTGTCTCAGGCATACCTACCTCCATAATATTTTTATCTGTTTTCTTTGTTTACTCATTTCCCCAGCATTTCTTTATGATTTGATATTCTATGTATTTTGTTAATCTCTTCCTTGATTTCCAGGATTTCTATTTTACTGTTTAATTGTGGGTCTTTAATTTTTTGGTCCTCTATTTTTTTAGTAGCATGCCAAATTTGTTGATCTGCTCTTCCTTTTTGATGAAAGTAGAGATATAAATTTTTCCCTAAGTATTACATTGGCGATATCTCACAAATTTTGGTATGTTATCTCAATGTTGTCATTATTTTTAATGAAATTATTGTTTCTGTGATTCTTTGACCCATTCATTCTTTATGATTAGTTTGTAACAAAATTTTAATCTTTGTTTATTGCATTTAAATGCATCTTGGTCAGTAAAAGATGCATTTACTATTTATGCTTTTCTGTATTTTTGAAGTTTGAATGTCCTACTATATAGTCAGTTTTTGTGAAGGTGCCATACACATCTGAGAAACAGGCAAATTCCTATTCCTATTTAATATTCTCCAGAATTCATCTCCTCACCTTCTTCCTTTTTATTTTCAGTTTGGTTTATTTAGCTCTTAAAAGGGATAATTAAGGTCCCCCACCATTATAATTTTACTATTTCCTTCTGTAACACATTTAGCTTTTCTTTTAAGAATTTAGATTCTATGTCACAGGGTGTTTAGCACTGATATTCACTATTTATAGTAAAATATACTTTTCCTGTTTATCACTTTCAATTAGGTCTGTTTTTGATTTTGCTTTAAGATCATGATTGCTACACATTTTTTTTACTTCAGCTGAAGAATAATAGAGTCTGCTCTAGAACCTCTGTGTATCTTTCTGTTTTAAGCATTGTTTTTACAAACAACATACTGTTGGATTCTGAAATGCTGGGAAATCATTATTTTGTTAATGGTTCATTTTCCCCCTCTGTTGGATTATACTCAGTTTTGTTGGGTAGGTTATTCTTGGTTGCAAACCTAGATCCTTCTCCTTCCTTAATATAATATTCCAAGCTCTCTGTTTCTTCAAAATGGTGGCTGTTAAATCTTGTGTGATCATGACTGTGGCTCCTCAGTATCTGAATTCTTTCTGAGTGCTTGCAGTGTTTTATCCTTTACCTAGGAACTACAGATTTTAGCTCTAATATTCCTATGGAAATATGCAAGTTTTTATTTTGAGGTTTTTATGAGGAGGTAACTGGTAGATTCTTTTATTTTCTACTTTGCCCTTTGGTTCTAAGACATGTAGACACTTTTATGATTTCTTGAAATATTTCTAGGCTCTTGATTTTTTTTGGTGATGGCTTTCAAGTAATCCAATACTTTTTATATGATCTCTCCTCAATCTCTTTTTTCAAGTCATTTGTTTTTCCTATAAGATATTTCACATTTCCCCCCATTTTTCAGACTTTTGAATTTATTATTTATTAATGAATTATGGAGTCATTAGTTTCCGTTTGGACAATCCCAATTGTCTGGGAGTTATTTTCTTTTTTTTAAAAAAATTTTAATAAATTATTTTTAGTTTTCAACATTCACTTTTGTAAGATTTTTAATTTAAAATTTTCCTCCCTCCTCCCTTTCTTCCTCCCCAAGACAGCATGCAATCTGATATAAACTATACATGTACAATCATATTAAATATATTTCAATATTAATCATGTGATCTTGTGAAAGAAGAATCAGAACAAAAGGGAAAAGCCATGAGAAAGAACAAAAAGAAGAGACAATAGTTTGCTTCAATATACATTCAGACTCAGTTCTTTCTCTGGATGTGGATAGCATTTTTCATCATAAATCTTAGTTTACTGCATTGCTGAGAAGAGTTAAGTCTATCAAAGTTGGTCATTGCACAATGTTGCTGTTACTATGTGCCATGTTCTCTTGGTTCTGCTCATTTCACTCAGCATCAGTTCACGCAAGTCTTTCCAGGCTTCTCTGAAATCTACCTGCTCATTTCTTAGAGCACAAGAGTGTTCCATTATATTCATATACGACAACTTGTTCAGCCATTGCCCAATTGATAGGCATTGCCTCAATTTCCAATTCTTGGCCACCACAAAAGAACTGCTATAAATATTTTTCCACATGTGGGTACTTTTCCATTTTTTATTATCTCTTTGGGATACAGACCTAGTAGTGGTATTGCTGGATCAAAGGGCATACACAGTCCTTTGGGCATAGTTCCAAATTACTCCCCAGAACGGTTAGAGGAGTTCACAACTCCACTAACATTCATTAGTGTCCCAGTTTTCCAACATTCCCTCCAACATTTATCATTTTCCTGTTTTGTCATATTAGCCAATCTGGTTGGCATAAGGTGGTGCCTCAGAGTTGTTTTAATTTTCATTTCTCTAATCACTAGTGATTTAGATCATTTTTTCATATGACTACAGATAATTTTGATTTCTTCATCTGAAAACTGTCTGTTCATTTCCTTTGACCATTTATCAATTGGGGAATAACTTGTATTCTTAAAATTTTGACTTAGTACTCTATATATTTTAGAAATGAAGTCTTTATCAGAGACACTGGCTGTAAAAATTGTTTCCTAGCTTTCTGCCTCCTTTCTAATCTTGGCTGCATTTAGTTTGTGCAAAACCTATTTAACTTAATGTGATCAAAATTATCCATTTTGCATTTTATAATGTTCTCTATTTCTTTTTTGGTCATAAATTCTTCCCTTCTCCATAGAACCGACAGGTGAACTATTCCTTAAGGAGTTATTTTCTTCATTAAGGTTTTGTACCCCTTTTTCTAATCTGTTAATTTTCCACTTATAACTTTCTTCCCTAGCTCTTGTTCCCTCCACCCATTTTTCCTTTATTGCTCTTATTTGGTATTTAAAATAATTTTTAAAAATCACTCTTTTTCAAATGCTTAATTATTCTATGAATTCTTGTTGGATGTGTGCCCAAACTATATTTTTCTTTGAGGCTTTGCTTGCAGATATTTTTGAGCTATTCTCTTCTGTGTTTGTGACAACTGCCCTGTCATCAAAATAGTTCTTAATGGTGATATTCTTTTTTTTGCTCATTTTTTCCAGACTCCTTCCTGACATTTAGTTGTATGTCAATACTGGGCTCTGCATAGTTTTGGGGAGGGGGCCTGAGCTTCTGTTTTTTTTTTTTACATCATCTTGTTGCTTCAGCAGCCCACGCTGGGGCCCTCGTAAACTTTCAATATTCCCCATGTTATGTAATCCAGGGTGAGTTCTATTCATTGCCCTCCTGATTTGTGCTCTACAAGTTCCTCACCCAGGCTTGGGTCTGTCCTTGGTTGAGAGTTTCAGCAGACTGTTGCTGGACTCAGTTACTGTTAGCTTACTGGGAGACATGGCAGGTCCAAAGTCATTGAATTGCTGGCTCCCCTTTGCTCTGGGGCTCCTGCCCTGGTTATTCCACTGCTAAAAGCTAGACTTGAGTCATTACTCCACTTCCTCACATCAGAGTCACACAGATAAGTTTCAGGAACTTGTTCCTTGCTTCAGTACACACCAAGGGTCCACACTTAGGACTACTCCTCTCTGTCCTGAATCTGTGACACAGAACTGAGTAGTGGGCAACAAATCTGCCAAACTGTATTCATGCCTGTACTCAGGGACTCTCTGAGATCTCTTTATGCCCTAGTGTCCTGTCTTGGTCCCCTTTCAGGCTCTTAGCACTGGAAGGCTCTGCGCTACATGCTTCAAGACCCACCCTGCTCACAGTTTTAAAGATCTTCGTAAGATCTGTTTAAGCTGCTCTGGGCTGGAAAAATGACTCGCTGTAACTTTTTCTTGTTTTTTCCTTATCAGAATGTATTTTCTAGATCACTATGGAGAAGTAATAGTGGGGAGCTAGGCTCTAATGCTATTTCTCATGCCACTATCTTGCCTCCACCTCCCAAAATTATTGTTTAAGTTAACTTTAGTTGACTCTCTAGGGTTCTCTCAATATATCTTTATACTAAATACAGCCAAAAGTGGTAATTTGTTTCTTCTCAGCTTGTAGTTATTCCATCAATTTTTTTAAAAGTCTCATTGCTTTCTAGTATGCTAGACAGAAGTGGCAACAATAGGTATCCTGGATTCTTTGCTGTTCAGTTGTTCAAGTCATTTCCAACACTTTGTGACCTCATGAACCATATCACACCAGGGCCTTCTACCCTCCACTACCTAAGTTCATATTTGTTGTTTCCATGACACTGTCTCATCCTCTGTTGGTCTTTTCTCTGCCTTCAATCTCTCCCAATATCAGGGACTTTCCCAATGAATCCTATCTTATTATGTAGCCAAAGTATTTAAGCTTCGACTTCAGTATTTGACCCTGCAGAGAATAGCTTGAATTAATTTCTTGAATTATTGACTGATTTGATCTTGCTTTAAAAGGGATTCTTAAAAGCTTTCCCCAACATCACAGTTCAAAAATATCGATTCTGTGGTGCTCAGCTTTCCTTATAGTCCAACTCTTACAGCCATACATTGCTACTGGAAAAACCATTTTTTTGACTATACAGACCTTTGTCAGAAAAGTGGTGTCTCAGCTTTTTAGTATGTTTTCCAGATACTTCTAAAATCTAGCTTCAAGTTTCTAACAATATTTTTGATTTCTTGTGAATTCTTTTTTTTCATCTTTGATATTTGTAATTTGGTTTTCCTTTTTCATTTTGTTAATCAAATCAGCAAATGGTTTATCTTCTGTTTTAACCCCTCCCCCCAGCTTCTAGTTTTATTTATTCATTTAACATTTACATTTTCCCTTGGTTTTCTTACTTTTTTAAGCTTCATGATCATTTCACTGCTCTGTTCTTTTGGTTTTTGTTGTTGATGCAAGTATTCAGAAATGTAAATTTTATTCTAAGTTTTGCTTTGGCTGCCCCATGAAAATTTTGGTGTTCTGTGTGATCTTTAATGAAATTATCTATCATTCCTATCATTTATTCTTTGAACCACTAATTCTTCAAGATTAAGTTAGTCTCCAGTTGATTTTTAATCTTTTCTTCAATAAATCTTTATGTAACTTTTATTATATTCTGGCTACTAAAGGATGTGTTTGAGATTTGCATGTCCATGGTCAAATTTTTTTATAGGTGTTATGCATAGCTGTGGAATAGGAATAAGTTTTCCTATTCTCATTCAAAAATTGCCAGAAATCTATCATATCAAGTCAAGCATTGACTATGTGCCAGGCACCATGATAAGTACTGGGGATACAAAGAAAGATAAAGATAGCCTTTGCTCTCAAAAGCAGTGTCCAACGGAAGAGATAAATAAGCTAACAGCTATGTACAAACAAGATAAATACAGGATAAACTGTAGATAATTAATGGAAGGAAGGCATTAGAACTAAAGGGAACTGGGAGAGGCTTCTTGTGAAAGGTAGGATTTTAGCTGTGACTGAAGGAAAGAGGTGGAAATAAAATTCCTGGAATGGAAAATAAGCACTGAAAAATGCATGGAGTCTGGAGATGGATGGAGTGCATATCTAACTTTTCAGGTCCTTACTTTCTTTCTTGTTTAGTTGTAAAACATTTTCTAGCTCTGAGAGAGTTACATTGAGGTCTCCCACTATAATTTTTTTCTGCCTATAACATTTAACTTTAAAAAAAGTTTACTTGCTATGCTATTTGGTACATGTTATATATTGAAACTAATTCATTGTCTATAGCAGAAGGGTCAAACATGTGGCCCACAGGCCACAGGCTGCCCACTACACTCCCTAGGGTAGTCCAAACCAGATTGAAATATAATTGGGAACATTTAAAACAATAAAAATATAATAAAACACAGATAACATTTTATTTTAAAACTAAGTTGCTATGTGGCTTGCAGGACTCTTTATATGTGGATTATTGGCTCTGTTTCTGTTTGAGTTTTATAGCACTGCTGTATCTTATCTTCCCACAAAATATAGTTTCCCTATTTGCTTATTTTAATTAAGTTAGTTTTTGCTATTACCTTGTCCAAGATAATGATTTCTACCCTTATTATTGTTATTTTTTAGGTTGAGGCATGCTAGTTATTGTTTCAAATGCTTATTTTAACTTTATGAATTTGTATGTTTTAAGTGTATTTCTTGTAAACAATATATTTTCTTTCCAATACATTCTATCTCCTTCCATTTTGTGGGTTAATATATCCCATTCCGAATCACAGTTATGATTAACAGTTGTGTATTTCCCTTCTTCCTAAAGTATAGTACATAATAATATATATTATATAATATATAGTATATAATGAACTTTTCCTTCTCTTTGCTTTCTTTCTTCACTTTCCCTCCTCCATGCTTAGGGTTTAGCAATTGCTTAGGATTAATGAATCTACCCTCTAATTCCCCATTTCCCCTCTCTCTATTCCCTCCTGTTTCCCTATTCAGTTGAATGTATCTCTTCAACAAACTTTATGTCCATATATATAATATATATGTACGTATGTGTGTGTGTGTATTCTACCAGTATTTGACCAATTCAGATGAAAGTGAAATTCAGTGACACCAGCTTCCCCTACCTCTTCCACATTTGTAGACTTCTACTTGTACATATTAATTATGAGATAAGTTCCCCTGCCATCCTCTCCCACTCCATTTCCTCTATTTTCTATCTTTGTCCTTTCAAAATCATGAAAATAGAACAAAACCACTCCCCTACATTCTGTCTTACTTGATTCATTAGACTGTGCACTCCATGAGAGGAAGAACTGTGTTTTTTTCATTTTTGCCTTTCTTCGTATCCTTATCACTTAGCACAGTGTCTGGTCCATATTAAGTACTTAAAATGATTGTTGGTTCATTTTGACTCACTCTGTAACTTCTGGTGACATCAGGGTTTTGAAGATAACCCCACAGTACCACTCCCCAATCATTAGAGTATAAATATTTCATCCATATAAAGTTCCTTCCAGTTGCTCACTTGTATTTACCATTTTTAGTCCCATGTTTGTATTTCAAAGTTCTATTCCATCTGGTCTTTTCATCAGGATTACTTGGAAGTCTTTTTTTTCCTGAAGGTCAATATGTTTTTCCTGCTCTAGGATTATAGTCAGTTTTATTGAGTAAGTTATTCTTGGTTGTAGAACTATATAATTTGCCTTATGGAATATCATAGTCTATGTTCTCTGTTCTTTTATTATGATACCTAAGTCTTGTGTTATCCTCACTATGGCTCCTTGGTACTTGAATTCTTTCATTATGGCTGCTTACAATATTTTTCCTCTGACTTGGAAGCTCTGGATTTGGGCTCTGATATTCTTGGGAATTTTCATTTGGGGATTTCTTTCAGGAGGTGATCACTGTATTAATTCTATTTTCACTTTGTGCTCTGATTTCAATATATCTGGGCAGTTTCCTTTAATGATTTCTTGAAATACTATATCCAGGCTCTTGTTTCTGTCATGGATTTCAGGAAGCTCAATGGCTCTTATATTATCTCTTCTTAATCTGTATTCCAGATCAGTTATTTTTTATTTGATGTCCTACATTTTTTGATTTTAAATTTTATTATTTAATATTTTTAGTTTTCAGCATTGATTTCCACAAGATTTTGAATTACAAATTTTCTCCCCATTGCTACCCTGCCCCCACTCCAAGATGGCATATATTCTGATTGTCCCATTCCCCAGTTAGCCCTCCCTTCTGTCACCCCACTCCCCTCCATCGCCTTTTCCCTTACTTTCTTGTAGGGCAAGATAGATTTCTATGCCCCATTGCCTATATATCTTATTTCCCAGTTGCATGTAAAAACAACTTTTTTGAACATCTGCTTTTAAAACTTTGAGTTCCAAATTCTCTCCCCTCTTCCCTCCCCACTCACCCTCCCTAAGAAGGCAAGCAATTCAACATAGGCCACATGTGTATCATTATGCAAAACCCTTCCACAATACTCACCTTGTGAAAGACTAACTATATTTTGCTCCCTCCTATCCTGTCCCCCTTTATTCAATTTTCTCCCTTGACCCTGTCCCTTTTCAAAAGTGTTTGCTTTTGATTACCTCCCCCCCATCTGCCCTCCCTTCTATCATCCCCCCTTTTTTAATCTCCTTCCTCCTTGTTTCCTGTGGAGTAAGATGCCCATTTGAGTATATATGTTATTCCCTCCTCAAGTCAAATACAATGAGAACAAGATTCACTCATTTCCCTTCACCTGCCCCCTCTTCCCTTCCAATGAACTGCTATTTCTTGCCACTTTCATGTGAGATAAATTTACCCCATTCTATCTCTTCCTTTTTCCCTTTCTCAATATATTCCTCTCTCATCCCTTAATTTTGTCTGTCTCTCTATCTTTATATATATATATAATCTGTGTGTGTGTGTATGTATATTCCCTTCAGCTACCCTAATACTGAGGTCTCATGAATTATATACATCATCTTTCCATGTAGGAATGTAAACAAAATAGTTCAACTTTAGTACGTCCCTTATGATAAGATTTCTCTTTCTTGTTTACCTTTTCATGCTTCTCTTGATTCTTGTGTTTGAAAGTCAAATTTTCTATTCAGCTCTAGTCTTTTCACTGAGAAAGCTTGAAAGTCCTCTATTTTGTTGAAAATCCATATTTTGCCTTGGAGCATGATACTCAGTTTTGCTGGGTAGGTGATTCTTGGTTTTAATCCTAGCTCCGTTGACCTCCAGAATATCATATTCCAAGCCCTTCAATCCCTTAAGGTCGAAGCTGCTAGATCTTGTTATAGTGATTGTGTTTCCACAGTACTCAAATTGTTTCCTTCTGGCTGCTTGCAGTATTTTCTCCTTGATCTGGGAGCTCTGGAATTTGGCTACAATATTCCTAGCAGTTTTCTTTTTGGGATCTTTTTCAGGAGGCAATCGGTGGATTCTTTCAATTTCTATTTTACCCTCTGGCTCTAGAACATCAGGGAAGCTCTCCTTGATAATTCTTGAAAGATGGTGTCTAGGCTCTTTTTTTTGATCATAGCTTTCAGGTAGTCCAATAATTTTTAAATTATCTCTCTTGGATCTATTTTCCAGGTCAGTGGTTTTTCCAATGAGATATTTCACATTGTCTTCCATTTTTTCACTCCTTTGGTTCTGTCTTGTAATATCTTGATTTCTTCTAAAGTCACTAGCTTCCACTTGCTCCAATCTAATTTTTAAGGTGGTATTTTCTTCAGTAGTCTTTTGGACCTCCTTTTCCATTTGGATAATTCTGACTTTCAAGTCATTCTTCTCCTCATTGGCTTTTTGGAGCTCTTTTGCCATTTGAGTTAGTCTATTTTTTAAGGTGTTGTTTTCTTCAGTATTTTTTTTCTATTTTTTTGGGGTCTCCTTTAGGAAGTCATTGACTTGTTTTTCTTGGTTTTCTCGCATCACTCTCATTTCTCTTCCCAATTTCTTCTCTTCTTCTCTTGTTTTTCCAAATCCTTTTTGAGCTCTTCCATGGCCCGAGACCAATTCGTGTTTTTCTTGGAGGCTGTTGATGTAGGCTCTTTGACTTTGTTGACTTCTTCTGGCTCTATGTTTTGGTCTTCATTGTCACCAAAGAAAGATTCCAAAGTTTGAGTCTGAATCTTAGTCTTCATCCTTTTCCACTGCCTGTTCATGTTCCCAGCCAACTACTTGACCCTTCAGTATTTTTTCGGGGTATGACTCCTTGTAAAGTAGAGAGTACTTTGTCCCCAGCTTGAAGGGTTGTGCTGCTGTTTTCAGAGCTATTTCTATACAGCAAGCGCTGCCACTCCAGCACTCCCCCTTCCCCAAGAACTGCCAACCCAGATCTGATGCAGATCCAAGCTGCCTCTGCACTCCCACTCTTATCTACCGCTTGATTCCTCCCACCAGGTGGGCCTGGGGCCAGGAAACAACTGCAGCTGTAGCTCTGGTAGCAGTCTCAGAGCTGTACCACCTCTGCTGCCCCCGGGGAGGTGGCTGACCATGAACTCCTTTCACTCTGTCCCAGAAGTTTTTTCCCACTAACCTACTGTTGTCTTTGGCATTTGTGTGTTAGAAGTCTGGTAACTGCCACAGCTCACTGATTCAGAATGCTAGGGCCTGTTCTGCCCAGCTTCTGGTCTGGTTGGTCCAGGTGCAGCCCACGCTGGGCTCCGCGTGATAGACCTGACCCAGTGACCATCCAGGCTGTCCTGGGCTGGAGCCCTGCTTCCCTCTGCTATTTTGTGGGTTCTGCAGTTCTAGAATTTGTTCAGAGCCATTTTTTATAGGTGTTTGGAGGGACCTGGGGGAGAGCTTTAGACAAGTCCCTGTTTTCCAGCTGCCGTCTTGGCTCCTGTCCTACATCTTCTATTTTAAAGCTTGGTTTTTACTTTGTTTTTGTATTTCTTATTTTCTTACATAGTCATTAGCATCATTCCATTTGATTGATTTTATTTTTCAGTTTGTTTGTTTATACTTCAGCAGAGTTTTCTAACTCTTCCATTACACTGTTAGCTTTCTTTCCATGTCTCTCCTTCCCAGTTCAAATTTCTTTTCCAATGTGTTCCTCTTTTTTCTCATTTCCTTTATGATGTAATTTTAATTCTTTTAAAATGCTTGTTTGATTTCTTCTAGGAATTATAATTAATCTTGTGTGTGAATGCTGTTTTTCTTTGAGGCTTTTGCTCAATGATGTCTTAGAGTTATTAATTTCTTGTCTTGTGTCTTGGACATTCCTGGAATAATATAGTTCATTATCTTTTTATGTTTACTCATTTTGGATATTGGGGCAACGATGCTAAAGCCCATATTTTTGCCAGAGGTTCAAGTTTTGGATTCCTCTCTCTAGGGACTAAAGATTGCAGATAGCCCAGAGCTTAGACTCTCCTTGCCAGGAAAATCTCTTTTCTGGGAATCAGAGACCAGGACTGGACTGTGCTGTGGCACTTCTCTTGGCCCGGAAACTGAACCTCATATTCCTTTTCCTTGGGGACTAGACCACACTGAGGTAATTTTCTTCACTCCTCTGTAGAAAGCAGAGTCCAAGGTCTTCTTTTCTTCAGTGATTGGAATCAAAAGTAATAGCACTGGTGGTTGGGGAGGGGAAAATGTATGGTAGTTGGGAAAGGCAATGGGAAGTCAGAGGGGTTGGGGAGGAAAAGATGTGGGGTAGTTGGGAGTCATGTAGATGGTTGGGGGAATTTGGTATACTGCTTCCTCCTACTCTTTCATCTTGGCTGCCCTATCCCATTTCAATATTTTTAACAAATAGATCCAAAAACTAAGACTCATTTGGAAGACTCAAAAATAGGTTAGGAAATTATTTTTCTAAGCTTTTTAAATGTGCAGAAGAAAACTTTTTGTCGGTGAACCATGTGGCAAAACATAAGAATGGAAACGTTTATAAATTCCATACCACCAATTTCTTTCAAAAATAAATTACTTTCCCTCCCACTTTTAAACTGTCACTTTTCTGATAGCCAAGGTTGATAACCTCCACCTTAACTTTCTAATTCTGAGCTCAGGTGGAGAAAGTTACACGGAGAAGATCTCAGCAGCTCATCAGTTAGAAGAAGTTCAAAACCAGCTGTCTTGTCATGATGTGGACCTTAGAGAGGTGTGCGGAAAATTGTGCTATCAGTTAAATCAAAACAAAATGATAAAAGATGAGGCAGGAAAGGAGCATGGAGAATACAGAATAAAACTCCAAGGGACCTTGCAATTAAAGATCAGGAACTGATGGCCAGAGGATTCTGCCCATTCACCCCTTTGTATCTCTTCAGTTTATAAAGCTCCTGTCAACTTCAGTGGATGCTTAAGGTATGGACAGGATACTTGGTGAACAGGGAAATAGGAAATCTGGGCTTTCTTCTTAAATTAGGGTTTAGTTTTACCTTTGCAGACAACATGCATAATTTTATATATTGTATTAGATATTATGTTGGGTGTTGTCATTTCCATGTGAAACAAAGTAAAATTTTAATAAAAAATGCCTTCCCCTCTCTTCTAGGGTGAGTTTCTGAGGCAATTAAAGTGACTGAACAACAAAAGATTCAGGGCAGCAGTAGGGCTGTAGGGTTTCCCCAGTTCCCCTGGGGGTCTCTCCCAGCACCCAGGTGCCTCCCATGCTGCCAGCAGTAAGTCAGTGCGGAGGGACTCCTGGATGTTCATTGAGGGGAGTCCATAAAGTAGTAGAGAGTTGAACAGATAGCCTGGGAAATTTTAATTATATTTTGTCAAGGGGCAGGGTTTCTAGATGATCCAAAGAAATGTTTGAAAGCTCAAGAACATTTTGACAATAAAAACACAGCTCATGACTCTGAGGAACAAAGTCCTTGCTGAACAGCATTACACTTCCTTGGTTAACTCAGATTCTATGAATGAATTTAATGTTGAATTTTTACATGGGAGCCATTTCTCTTTGGTGGTATCATATCTGGCCTTCCTTAAAGAATATCATTATCAAGATGAGAGGGGCTCATCTCCAGTCCACCAGATTTATATCTTGCCACTGGACCCAGATAGCTCTGGAGGAGAAAGTGAGGCTGGTGACTTTGCACAGCTCGCCTCACTTAAATCCAATTCACTTGCAAGTCATGGTATCACCTTCCTGATGTCATGGTCCTTTTCGAGAATGAAGGACAAACAAGAAATCAAGCTGAGAAGAAAGTTTAGTGCTCAGAAATCTCTACTCTTTCATGTTGCCACAATACTATGCTCTGATAACTATGTCTAATCACAAACACTAACGGGATGTATGCCGGGGCTCCCAACCACATTTCTAAAAGCCAGTTAGGTGATGTAGGCTGGCAGCATACAGCTGTCCAGCCTAATTAGTTATGCAGAAATATCCTGCATACTACATATTTAAATGAGAATTCAGCAGTTGGCATCAGTGATATTGTGCTTTTGTAACAGATGGCAAATCCAACACCAACAGTGACCTAAATACTAACGATCACATTTTAGATTTATGAATTTTGGGATGTCATTTAATCTCACTAAGATTGCTTTTTTCCATCTGCTAGACAGAACTAAGAATATTTTCCACCAAACATTCAAAGATACAAAGAACATTATTATGACAGTAACTAATCTGCTCAGAGCTAATTGAAGGAAAGGTGCCACACTTAACACTTGTAAGAGAAAAAGCATTGAACCTTGAAGTTGAATTGTTCTGTTTGAAGAGTAGAACATAAATCATCATTTAATTTCAGTTATTAAGTTAAGGTTTTGGCCTTTATGCTAAGGAAGCATAAATAGCAACCCCAAGGCATTAATTTACAAATTGTGCTGATGGAATACATTATTTTATAGACTATTAACAACTGTGAATTTTAAGAAGAGAGTCATTTATGGCGCAATGGATAGAGGGCTGGGCCCAGAGTCAGGAAGACTTGAGTTCAAATCCAGCTTCAGACACCTCTTAGTTCTGGGACCTCAGGTGACTTAATTTTTGTGTGTCTCAGCTTCCTTGCCTATAAAATGGGGATAATAACAGTCTGTCTTGTAATGAGGGCAGCTAGGTGGCAAGTTTTAGGATTCATTTGTTTTTTTCAGTTATATCCAACTCTTTGTGACTTCATTTGGGCCTTTCTTGGTAAAGATGCTAGAGTGGTTTGCCATTTTCATCTGTAAAAGGAGCTGGAGGAGTCAGGAAGACCTGAGTTCAAATCTTGCCTCGGACACTTCCTAGCTGTGTGACCTCTGGTGACATAACTTCTGCCTACTTCACTTTCTTCCATTGTTAAATGAGGGGCAGTCAGGTGGTGCAGTGGATAGAGTGTTGGGCCTGGAGTCAGGAAGACTCATCTTCCTGAGTTCAAATCTGGCCTCAGACACCTTCTAGCTATGTGACCCCGGGCAAGTCACTCTCACCCTATTTGCCTCAGTTTCCTCATCTGTCAAATGAGCTGGAGAAGGAAATGGCAAACCACTTCAGTATCTTTGCCAAGAAAACCCCAAAAGGGGTCATGAAGTGTTGAACAGGACTGAACGACACCCTGCAAAACTGTTGTGAAGATCAAATGACATAATATTATCCCCATATGCCCCACTAAGGGACAGATTAAGTATGTTCATTTAATACTATTTTAAATCTACTATCTTAATTTTAAGTTAACTTTAATTTTCTTTTTTAATCTACTAAAACAGCAACTTATCACAGTAAAAGGATAGCATATTCAGGACAACTGTCATTTTGTAAAACAAAAATACATTATATCTTAAAATTCAGCAACTTTAGAAAAAAATACTTTTCCAGGTGATAACCAGTGCAACTCTATATTTGTGCATGTAACATTTTTGTGTATATGTGGGTAAAGATTTTAGTTTGTTTTGTCGCCACTTGCCCAAACTAAAAATAATCTAGATAGTAAAAGATTTGTGTTTTTTAATAAATTTTGTGTCTAGAACTCTGCAAATGTTTTTGAAGGGTAGTATCTAAAACAAAAGACAAGACAAGAGATATAATGTCTATCTTTTTTCCCCTGTGGCTTTTCTTTTTCATCAATCTGGAAGAAAGATACTGAGCTCTGTGATATAGAGAATGTTCAATCCAGCCACATCTGTTTATAATGTGCAATTCACTCTGTGCCATGGAAAATGAGAGGGGCATTTCTCTTAAAAGCACAGAGTGTACTGCTTCATGCAGGTCATGATCTAGGGAGGGAAAAGGTGAGATTTTTTGGAGGAGGGAGGGATTTCCTCAGTGGCATCCACAGCAGCTATGGGACCCTGTGGGTTGTAGATAATAATATAACCACCAGAAGGGGCTGATGCCTGTCACAGAGTGGGAGAGGTTGGGAACACAGTGGCCAGTAACTGGCACTAAAAGGTGAATGCTGGAGATAAGCCCTGTGTGATATTAAGAATATCAACTAGGGTCTCCCACAATAGGGGATGGGTTAGTTCTTTTCTTTTAAAGGCATTAAAAGGTCGTTGAGACTTGGCTCTGGGGACTAAAGCTCAGGCCCTGATTGCTTGGAGATAAGAACCCAGAAGTTACTGTTGGACCCTGAGGGGACTAGTGGGATCACCATGACAAGCAAGTGAATTTCAAAGAACAGGAGCTGTATCCTTGACCAAATAGTCTTTCTTTACTCTGAATGTTCTCCAGTTATGACTTAATAAATCTCCCTTTGTTAATTAATTAGTATTCTATGCCATTTGACCTCCAAACTGAATCCTTCCCATCCCTAAATGATTTGGCTATACACTCCAATGGGTCATCTCACAGCCCCATGGGTGAGTCTGATACAGAACTAGCTGAATGACCTTACTTGGAAAGTAATTATTCATGGTTAACATTAACTTGGAAGGAGAACTTCTATGGCATGTGCCAGGGGTTTATGTTTGGTTCTATGTTGTTTAACATTTTCATCAGTGGCTTGGATAAAGATATAAATGACATGCTCATCAAATTTGCAGATGACAGAAAACTAGCTAACACAATGGATGACAGTTTGGATCCAAAAAAGATCTCAACAGGCTAGAGCCCAAGGCTAAATCTAAGATGAAATGTAATTATGATATATTTAAACTCTTACAAATGAAAACGAAAATTGACTTCCCAAATATAGGATGGAGGAGGCTTGGCTAGACAGTAGTTTGTATGAAAAAGATTGGGGACTTTTAGTGCACTGAAAGGTCAATATCAATCAGTGGTGTTATAGGGCATTGTACTGTGCTCTGTTAGATCGCACTGGATATAGAGTTCAGTTTTGAGTGCCACAGTTTAGGAAGGACATTAGTAATATGGCCAGCATGTAGATGAGGGCAGCCAGGACAGTGAAATCCCTTTTAATCAAGTCCTTTGAGGATGGGTTAAAGGAACTGGGGATTCAGGAGGACAGGCAAGCTTTCTTTAGCTATCTGGACTGGCATGTGGAATGGGGACCAGGCTTATTCTGCCTGGCTCAAGGGTATAGAAAACAAATCAGGGAAACTGAAAAGACAAAAATTTAGGTTTGTTAAGAAAAACCTCTAAACAATTCAAGTTTTTCCCAAGTGGAATGGGCTTTGGCTCATTGGATGTCTTCAAGCAGAATCTGGATGACCACTTATTGGGTGTGATGTCCATTCTGAGGCCACTTCCACAACCTGTACTTGATTCAAGAATTTGGTTTCTCCAGTTGCTGCTTACTCCCTTCTTCTGGGCTCTAGTAACAACTCTAAGGGGCTGGGATTTCTAATGCTATTGTTCATGAGCCCCAACTGGTGTGCTTCCTATCGACTATCAGTTAGTAGCTCTTGGTAAAGTTTTTTTTCTTTCTTTTTTTTTAAACTAATATGGTAGAATAAAAACAATTGGTACCAAATATGCCCAACAAGAGTCATGCTTTCTCTGAAAACAAGATCCCTGGAAAGAGTGGGCTGAAACTTAAAGTATAAACAGTAATGAAGCACACGTGTATGAAACATGTGGCAAAAAAAGATACTTCATTGGCATTAGGAGTTTCTTTTCTCTCTGTGGGGTCAAGAAATTTCTCTAAATGTAGCTCTTTGCTAGGCTCCCATCAATTGAGTCTGTGGCTAGACTCTTCTGTCACTAGGGGCTGAATCTCTGAAGGTATTACACTTCTATTTGAAAACTATCTTTGTGTCTGTGTTTATCCATGTATTTCCTTGGTATTCCTCTTTGGCCCTACTTTGCTGTGTTTATCTATTTATTTGGTCCAGGGATGCGGAACCTTTGGACTCAAGGCCACATGTGGTCCTCTAGGTCTTTCCTTTTGTTTGTTTTTGTTTTGTTTTTATTTTTTAAATTTATTTAATATATTTAGTTTTCAGCATTGATTTTCACAAGAGTTTGAATTATGAATTTTCTCCCCATTTCTACCCTCCTGCCCACTCCAAGATGGTGTATATTCTGGTTGCCCTGTTCCCCAGTCAGCCCTCCCTTCTGTCATCCCACTCCCCTCCCATCCCCCTTTCCCTTCTTCTCTTTTAGGGCAAGATAAATTTCTACTCCCCATTGCCTGTGTATCTTATTTCCTAGTTGCATGCAAAAGCTTGTTTTTTGTTGCTGTTTCTGAACATCTGTTTTTAAAACTTTGAGTTCCAAATTCTCTCCCCTCTTCCCTCCCTGCCCACCCTCCCTGAGAAGGCAAGCAATTCAACATAGGCCACATGTGTATCATTATGTAAAACCCTTCCGCAATACTCATGTTGTGAAAGATTGACTATGTTTTGCTCCCTCCTAACCTATACCCCTTTATTGAATTTGCTCCCTTGACCCTGTCTCTTTTCGAAAGTGTTTGTTTTTGATTACTTCCTCCCCCTGTCTACCCTCCCTTCTATCATCTATCTATCGCTTTTTTATCTTCTTCCTCCTTCTTTCCTGTGGGGCAAGATACCCAATTGAGTGTGTATGGTGTTCCTTCCTCAGTCCAAATCTGATGAGAGCAAGATTTACTCATTCTTCCTCACCTGCCCCCTCTTCCCTTCCTAGAGAACCGCTTTCTCTTGCCACTTTTATGTGAGATAATTTACCCTATTCTATCTCTCCCTTTCTCCCTCTCTCAATATATTCCTCTCTTTTCCCTTAATTTGGTTTTTTTTTAGACATCATCCCTTCATATTCAACTCACTCTGTGCCCTCTGTCTATATGTATGTACATATAATATAAACACACATATATATACACCTACACATATACACACATAGACACACACATATGTGTGTATATATATATATATATATATGCATATTCCTTTCAGTTACTATGATACTGAGGTCTCATGAATCATACACATCATCTTTCCATGTAGGAATGTAAACAAAACAGTTCAACTTTAGTAAGCCCCTTAGAATTTATTTCTCTTTCTTATTTACCTTTCCATGCTTCTCTTGATTCTTGTGTTTGAAAGTCAAATTTTCTATTCAGCTCTGGTCTTTTCACTGAGAAAGCTTGAAAGTCCTCTATTTTGTTGAAAATCTGTATTTTGCCTTGGAGCATGATACTTAGTTTTGATGGGTAGGTGATTCTTGGTTTTAATCCTAGCTCCATTGACCTCCAGAATATTGTATTCCAAGCCTTTCGATCTCTTAAGGTAGAAGCTGCTAGATCTTGTATTATCCTGATTGTGTTTCCACAATACTCAAATTGTTTCTTTCTGGCTGCTTGCAGTATTTTCTCCTTGACCTGGGAACTCTGGAACTTGGTGACAATATTCCTAGGAGTTTTCTTTCTGGGATCTTTTTCAGGAGGTGATCAGTGGATTCTTTCAATTTCTGTTTTACCCTCTGGCTCTATAATATCAGGGCAGTTCTCCTTGATAATTTCATGAAAGATGATATCTAGGCTCTTTTTTGATCATGGCTTTCAGGTAGTCCAATAATTTTTAAATTCTCTCTCCTGGATCTATTTTTCAGGTCAGTGGTTTTTCCAATGAGATATTTCACATTGTCTTCCACTTTTTCATTCCTTTGGTTCTGTTTTATAGTATCTTGATTTCTCATAAAGTCACTAGCTTCTACTTGCTCCAGTCTCATTTTTAATGTAGTATTTTCTTCAGTGGTCTTTTGGACCTCCTTTTCCATTTGGCTAATTCTGCTTTTCAAGGCATTCTTCTCCTCATTGGCTTTTTGGAGCTCTTTTGCCATTTGAGTTAGTCTATTTTTTACGGTGTTTTCTTCAATATTTTTTCAGTATTTTTTTGGGTCTCCTTTAGCAATTCCTTGACTTGTTTTTCATGGTTTTCTCATATCCTTCTCATTTATCTTCCCAATTTTTCCTCTACTTCTCTAACTTGCTTTTCCAAATCCTTTTTGAGCTCTTCCATGGCCTGAGACCAGTTCATGTTTTTCTTGGGGGCTCTTGATGTAGGCTCTTTGACTTTGTTGACTTCTTCTGGTTGCATGTTTTGGTCTTCTTTGTCACCAAAGAAAGATTCCAAAGTCTGAGACTGAATCTGAGTGCGTTTTTGCTGGCTGGCCATGTTCCAAGCCAACTTACTTGAACCTTGAGTTTTTCAGCAGGGTATGACTGCTTGTAAAGAGTACTTTGTTTCAAGCTTGAGGGGATGCACCGTTGATTTCAGAGCTATTTCTATACAGCCAGCTCTGCCACACCAGCACTCCTCCTTCCCCAAGAACCGTCAACCCGGATCTGACACAAATCTTAAGCAGCCTCTGCACTCCTGCTCTGATCTGTCTTAATTCCTCCCACCAGGTGGGCCTGGGGCCAGAAGCAACTGCAGCTCTAGTTCTGTAGCTGCACCTCCCCCCGATGCCCCTGGGGTGGTGGCCAAACTGCGAACTCTTTTCACTCCGTCCCCTGCAGCTTTTCCCACTAACCTTCTCTCTTGTCTTTGGTGTTTGTGGGTTGAGAAGTCTGGTAACTGCCACAGCTCACTGATTCAGGGCGCTAGGGCCTGTTCTGCCTGGCGCCTGGTCTGGTTGGTCCTGCTGCTGCCTACGCTGGGCTCCGCTCCCCTCCACTCCGTGCACAATAGACCTCATCCAGCAACCATCCAGACTGTCCTGGGATGGATCCCTGCTTCCCTTTGCTATTTTGTGGGTTCTGCAGTTCTAGAATTTGTTCAGAGCCATTTTGTATAGGTTTTTGCAGGGATCTGGTGGGGAGCTCACACAAGTCCCTGCTTTCTAGCCCCCATCTTGGTCCTCTAGGTATTTAAGGTCCTCAAGTGCAGCCGTTTGACTGAATTCAAACTTCACAGAACATATCCTCTTAATGAAAGGATTTGTTGTAAAACTTGGACTTAGTCAAAAGGCTGTACCCAAAAGGCCACACCCATGGACCTAGAAGGCCACATGTGGCCTCAAGGCTGAAGGTTTCCCAACCCCTCTTAATGTATTCAACAAAATGTTCATTGCATGAGGGAGGGAGTATAATACTTGATGTCAAATCCCTCCTTTCTCTGTCTCTCCCCTCCTTTTACCTCTAGTATAGGCCCAAGGGTCTCCAACCCAAAGCACTAATGAACCTGGAGTCCTTTATCATGTGATTATGCTATGCTAAACTGACTTCTTGTTTTATACATATCCCAAGAAGTATGATTTGATCTCAAGTACTAATAAGATCTTGCCTGTGTGGCATTATCCAGCTCTCATCCAATGACCCAAAATCCTATGGTCTTTTCAAATTAATTAAGAGCTTGGCATTTCTTAATGTCTAATTCACTCGTTTGATTAGTTCAATTAGGGTGTCTGTGCCTTCTATGAAACTGGGTTAGGGGTAGAAATTCCCATTATTACCTAGACATACTAAAATGGCTATTACTTTTGGATAGAGTTACAATTAGAATTGTGATTTGGGATTCTATAGAAGGAAAGAAGTATTTTGAATAACAATTCTTTAAAAACATTCAAAAGTATAATATATTATTTATATTGTTGAAATATAACTTTAACCTTCAGACATATGAAATATGAAGCTTCTGACATATGAAGCTATTCAGAAATTTATAGATTTGTTTTATATGTATTCAAGTTATTAAGAGTTCCCTTTCCTTTTTATACCTTTACGAATATAATCTAGTTAACTAAAACATAAAAAAAGCTTTTGTGTCATTTCATGAACCTAGACTTTTTGTGGTTTCCCTGAGCTGAAATCAACTTTATGTCAGAAGAGGCTATTTAGACACAGCTTTCACAGTTATGTGATACACAAGGAGCTACTTCTAGAAAGAGCATCAATAAAGTAGTTTCTCAAGTACTTAATATATATACTAAGGTGAAGATGCTTCACGCCTTCCATGCTATAAAGGCTCTAGCCTGAAGTAAAACTCTTCTTTTATTTGGTTGTAAGGATTTTAGGTCTTAAAAGACTTTTCCTTTAGTTAGATCCTTACCATTATGTAATTATTTTCTTTTCTGCATAATCAGACCCTTTCAAGAGCTTCCAGAGTTTATGTAGATATCATATGACCAAATTATTTCCCAGAAGATGGGGAAAAACCCTAACGATACCACTGTACCCTTACATGAGTAAAAGCTTAAATTTCAAATAGCTAAGTAAAACACACATTTTAATTACAGATATGAAAATACAGATATTTGTCTTTCAATGAATAAAATACTTTAAAAGATTTCCCATTAGCAAATGCACACAGGTAAAAGCACACACTTGCTGTATTGATGAGCTCACAGTCAGGCAGTCAGAAATAAACTAGGAAGAGTAGATGATGGCTGTGGTGTGCAAAATGATAAGGTTAGGTGTGTTGGGATTGAGAAAACATATATCAACACTCAGATCATTTTAAAAAATCCTGCTACTCGCCATATTGAGTGAAGGAAAATCACTCAAATCCCACATTCTGCATAAATCAGAGTCAATAATTCATCGCTTTCAATAACATTTCCCAAGTTAAACAGATTTATTTTTGTGAAGAGAGTTTTCCTATTTCTGTATTATTTAGCGATTCCTAACAAATCCATAGTGATTGTTTATTAGTGAAAAGGTTTGGAAGGCCAGATGGGGTGGTACATGTTTGTAATACCTGCTACTAGGGAGGCTTGAGGCTGATGAATCACTGGAGCTGAAGAACTCTGAGCTAATGGCTATGGCTACTGACAATCTACATTCAGTCTGACACCAATATGGCAGAACCCTGGGAGTGGAGAGCCATTAGGCTGCATGAGAAGGGATGTCCTGGTGTAGGATGGCAAAGGAAGTCAAAGCTTTCATGCTGATCAGAGTGGGATTGAGGGCCCATGAGGGCCCGGGCCATGATATTGAACTTCCAGTCTGGATGAAAGAGGAAGATCCAGTCTCAAAAAAAGTGTCTGAGTTTTGGAGCTTGGTTTTTAAAAGAGAACTGACATTGTTAGTTTGAAAATTTCCAAAGGATATTTTCTTCATCTTCTCTAAAGAGAGAAAACTTAATTCTTTAAAAACTACCAAACACTTAGCTGAACACTTAAAAAAAGTATGTTAAATACTAAATGGAAAAAATGAAGAATAATGAGCCAAAGAAGTCTTACCTTTGGATCTACATTGATAATCTTCCTATCTCTCTTGTATTTGAAGAGCAAACCATCACAGTTTTCAGCAATCACTTGATAATTAGGACTTGAGTTCAAAATAGCAACATGGCTATCCCAGTTGTAAAAGCTACAAAATAATATAACATTTATTGAATTGATATCACTTATTAAATCACCTACTGTGAGTCTGCTAGCTTTGAAGTTAGAAGACCTCAATTCAAATTCTGACTCTATTTTTTAATACTTGTGTGGCCTTGGTAAATCACATAAACTCTCTGGGCATTGGTATCCTCTTCTGTAAAATGAGAGGGGGTGGACTAGAAGTTTCTATTCCTAGTTCAACTCCTATGAGCTTAAACATAATGAAGATCCTGCTGCACACTTAAAATTAGTGGACAAGGCTTCCGGGGGGGGGCGGAGCCAAGATGGCCGCATGAAAACAGCATCTTACCGGAGCTCTCTCACAAGGTCTGTCAGATTCCTATAAAAAAGTGAATTTGAGCAGATTTGAGAGTTAGAAACCAAGAGCAGTCTGCGTGGGGCAAATTTCTGAGCCAGGAGAGTCTGAAAGGCCGAAGGAACGAATCTGTAGGCTTGGAGAGTGCTCGGTGTGCGGAGCTGCTCCAGAACAAAGCAGAAGCCGCCGGCTGGGAAACCCATGTGGGATGCAGGCTGGGAGAAAGCTGGGCGCCCAAAACCAGTGGAGATCCCCAGGCCTCCCAACACAGGACGGCAATCTGTGGAAGCGAGGAGAAGCAGCGCAATGTCACCGGCAGTGAAACACCGACTCCTGAGGCTTGCAGCCGGAAGGTATGAAACGCTCCTTGAACTTCTGGGAGACATAATGGCCAGGTAAATGGCTCTAATCCCTCCCCTCCCCACCCAGAGAATTCCTGGGGGAAAAAAAAGAATGCTGGAACAGAGGAGAAATAAGTGGGGCTTCAGTGGACAAATAGCAGAAGTTCATTAGTCCCAGAGGGGCAGACGCGGCAGGGGTCAACACCAGGAGCCCAGACGTAATCTTGCTCCCCCAGGGGAAGTGCCAGACATCAGCTCAAACAACAAACAGCTGAGACCATTGCTGAAGAGCAACAGTGCTGGAGAGCACCCCTAGGGAAAGAGACATCAGGGAGCCAGACCCCTCCCCCACACCTCAGGAAACTGAAGGCTATAATTCTAGACTCACAATCCCCAGAATAAGAAAGCTGGGACAGAGAGCCCTGAGCCCTAAAGGCAGAAATTTGTTGTAAAGCCAGGAAAAGGCAATCCAACATGAAGAAGAACACAAAAAACCGAGGATCATTGATTCTTTTTGTGGAGACAGGCAGGATCAAAATACCAATGTGGAAGAGGACAGCAATGACACTATAGATACATCTGATACCTCAAAAGGTAATGTGAACTGGTCTCCAGCCCAAAAAGCACTGCTGGAAGAGCTAAAGGAGGATTTTAAAAACCAAATTAGGGAGCTAAAAGAAAATATGGAAAAGAAGACTGGCGAAATGGCTACAGAGATTCAGAATCTAGAGAGAGAAAATGACACCCTGAGAGGCAACATCAACCAATTGGAAAAGAAGACTCAAAAGCAAAATGAAAACACTAACTCATTAAAAATTAGGGTTGAGCAAGTGGAAGCTAATGAATCTATGAGGCACCAAGAAGTAGTAAAACAAAATGTAAAGAATGAAAAAACCAATAAAATTGATAAAATTGATTGATTTGGTCAATTTGATTAAAAAAAAGAAAGAAGAAAATCAAATTACCAGTATCAAAAATGAAAAGGGCGAGTTCACCTCTACTGAAGAGGAAATCAAAACAATAATTAGGAATTATTTTGCCCAACTGTATGCCCATACATTTGACAACCTTAGAGATATGGATGAATATCTACAAAAACATAAATTGCCCAGATTAACAGAAAAGGAAGTAAAATTTCTAAATAACCCCATCTTAGAAAAAGAAATTGAGCATGCCATCAATGAACTCCCTAGGAAAAAATATCCAGGACCAGATGGTTTTACATGTGAATTCTATCAAACATTTAAAGAACAACTAATTCCAATACTTTGTAGACTATTTGGGAAAATAGGTAAAGAAGGAGTCCTACCAAATTCTTTTTATGACACAAACATGGTACTAATACCCAAACCAGGTAGAGTCAAAACAGAGAAAGAAAATTATAGACCAATTTCTCTAATGAATATTGATGCAAAATTTTCAATAAAATATTAGCAAAAAGATTGCAGCAACTTATCACCAGAATAATACACTATGACCAGGTAGGATTTATTCCAGGAATGAAAGGCTGGTTCTATATTAGGAAAATTATTAGCATAATTGACCATATCAACAACAAAACTAGCAGAAACCATATGACCATCTCAATAGATGCAGAAAAAGCCTTTGACATAATACAATGCCCATTCCTATTAAAAACACTAGAAAGCATAGGAATAAATGGAATCTTCCTTAAAATTATAAATAGCATCTACCTAAAACTATCAACAAGCATTATTTGTAATGGGGATAAGCTAGATGCATTCCCAATAAGATCAGGGGTGAAACAAGGATGTCCATTATCACCCCTACTATTCAATTTGGTACTAGAAACGTTAGCTGTAGCAATAAGAGAAGAAAAAAAATTGAAGGAATTAGAATAGGCAAAGTAGAAGCTAAATTATCACTTTTGCAGATGATATGATGATTTACTTAGAGAATCCTAGAGAATCAAGTAAAAAACTACTTGAAATAATAAACAACTTTAGCAAAGTTGCAGGATATAAAATAAACCCATATAAATCCTCAGCATTCCTATACATTACTAACAAAGCCCAACAGCAAGAGATAGAAAGAGAAATTCCATTCAAAGTTACTGTAGACACTATAAAATATTTGGGAGTCTATCTGCCAAGACAAAGGTGATTGACAAGGAACATTGACTCAAAGTGGCGCAGAGATAAATCTAGGCTTTATAGAATGATAGCATTCTCAACAGTGAGGGTGCACCAAAATTAGAATGAGCTGCCTCTCACTGCAAAAGCTGAATCAGCAATTTGGATATGCTATGGAAGAAATTCTTGTCCAACTGTGAGATCTGTGATCACGCTGGTGTATTTCCTCTAGTACTGTAATTATTATGAATAATAATGATAATCTTTACAAAGTGCTTTGCATACATCATCTTATTTGAGTCTTACAACATCCTGTGAAGTAGTGCTTCTCATTTTGAAGAACAGGAAACTGAGGCCCAAAGAGGTCAAATGATTTTCCCAGAATCACACAGCTAACATGTTTTTGAGGCAGGATTTGAACTTGCATCTTCCTGACTCCAACATTTTATCCACCTAGCCCATCCATACTTGCTCATTTTTGTAATTCTAGTCCACACTCCATCTGTGTAACTCTTGTCCATGTTCATCTGAGAGACTCCACCCAATGTGTTGGAAACCTTTGGTTTCTTGTGATATTATAATACCAATGTGCTTTTTCTGTCAACTACTTCCCCAGCAATGTTCTGGAGTTTGATGAAAGCAGCATGATGATAGATGCAAATGGGATAATTTGAAAGATTTTGCCATCCCTCTTCCATGTGGGCACTTTATCCCCTTTGTTAATTCCACACTCCAAACAGAATCTTTTTTATAACATACCCAGCAAGTGGCCTGATTATCTTCCAAAGCATCCCATCCCACTATTGGGCAGCTGGACAGTTCTAATTGTTAAGAAATTTTTCCTGACAATGCATCTAAAATTTACCTCTGCTCCTAGTTCTGTTTTCTGTGGCCAAAGAGGACAAGTTTTCCAAATGGCTGTCTTTAAAAACTTCATTTGGCTACTGTCCAGTTTATTAATTCTTTTTCTAAAACATGCTACATGGAATTGAGCATGATTGCAAAGGTGGTCAGACCAGGGCAGGGCACAGGATCCTGGGTATTACTTTTGATCTCTTTGAGTCTTCAGGGACTCCCCCTTGACACAAGTCCTGCTAATGACTTCAGAACCACCAACTCCTGACATATCCCCATATTTCTATCATACAGCCCTACTGAATTCAACACAGAATTTTAAAAAGAGCAGGTTTCTTTCATTAGTTAATCTTTCCACCATCATGTTACAAATGGCCCTTTCATTTATTCTTTTTGATCCTGGACCTTTTGGCACTTGGAGGAATTATAAGATTCCAAGTTGGATAATCAATCAACCAACCATTTATCGAATGCGTATTACATGCCAGGCATTATACTAGGTGATGGAGTACAAATACAAATGGCATTTGTCTTCAAGAAGCTCCCTAGTTCTCCTCCTCTCAATTCTTTCCCCATTAAATAACTATCTATTAGCTTTTAAGGTATTTTATTTCTCCTGCTTTTTCCCCCTTTAACTTTGTTTCATTATTTTTTTTCTTTCTTCACATTTTGTGTTCTAAATTTCTTAAAGAGAATCTCATGTCTGTGAAAGTTCATCATTTGCTCTAGATTCTCTATTCTAGCTTGTTTTCTTCTCATTGATTGCTTCTTTCCAGTTCCACTTTCTGTCCTCATTTCTACCTTTCTTTCACATTTCTTTTTTGCTTCTTTTGTTACTATTTTCATTCAGTATGGAGGCTCTGCACTTGTTACACTGTCATTTACAGGGACTTTAAAACATTCATTGTCATTTTTTCCCATTCTCAGAGATCTTCAAGTCAATTTCATTTAGAGTCATCGACCAGGACAGGAAGACCTACCCAGGCTGGCATTTTGACATCCATTTTGCCATTGCCTCTTCCCACCAAGAATGGTGATAATCTGGTGATAGTCTTCCCATGTTGGCTTCATACTCCATCTAATGTTGGGACACGAGGTCTTACCCAGCCAGGTTATTTTGCCATTGATCCTGCCATTGCATATATACTGGCTCCCCAAAATATAATTTGCCTATTGCTTTTTCCTTGGGAACATAAATAAAAATATTTTTAATTTAATTTTATTTATTATTTTTCTTACAAAATGGAAAATTTACCAACCTATTTCTCTACTCATAATCCTTGTGATGGCCCTAGTTCAAAACTCCCTTCCAACATTACCACTTCTGCATTTGTATTATATAAATATACAATTTTTAAAAATTATAAGTACCTGAAGAGTGGTGACTTTCACTTTTTGTCTTTATATCCTTGATATCTGGCACACAGAAGGTATCTAATAAGTGTTTGTTGATTGATTGGTGAGGGGAAGCTAAGTCTTTTTATCTTTCTTCAAGCCTCCCATGGCATCCTTTCCCATGTCTTTTTTCCCAAATTCCAGAAAAAGTTCTTAACTCTCTTAGATTTTCTTGACATGGCAACTTCTGGAACGTTTCTAGACACACACTCACACCTTGTTTGGATATGATGTGACCCACACAGTGTAACAAAAGCTCAGCAAAATTGACATTTATCAACTGACAACCACAGTCAGGTTTCCTCCATCACTATCATCAGTTTTTCCTCATATTCTTCCAAAGAAAACAGTAGTATAAGATACAACAACAATTCTGCATAATTAATGTCTCAAACTACTTTCTTCAGCCTTTGGAAAGTGGCCAGTGTTTCCAGATGCTTTATGGCATATGCTCTGATTGGTAAAATTCAGTTGCACAGATGAAGACAGTCTTTTCCTTATCTTCCTCAGCTATGGAAATCTGATAATATTCACCTATATCTTCAAACCTGGCTCAGCCTGTAACTCGCCAGACTACTCTTTGACTGCGGTAGACTCCAGTGGCTGTCTCTACTTCTGCAATCATTCCCTATTTCACCCCAATTCTGTATGGCTGTCTCTGAGGTTACCTTCCATCTGCTCTATAGATATCTTGTATGCAGATGGTGATTTGTCTGATGTGTGTTCCATGAAAATAGGAGCTCCATAATTGCAAGGGGGTATGCTTCTGCTGTTCTTTGCATCCTCAGTGCTTAATAAATGTTCGCCAGCTGACTGATCCAAAGCCAGCCTGTCACTCTGCCCCCTTGCTCTTGGTACTCTGTTTCATACCTTTCTGATATAATTATCATGGATTATTGTGATTTATTATTTTTGTAGTTGTCATCTTCCTACTAGATTATAAACTATGTGAGGACAAAGAGTCTAATCTAAAACTTATATTTCTTTTAGGCCCTAGTATAGTACTCTGTTCATACTACATGTTTAATAATTGTTTGAAGAATTGGATTGAAAATGTCTAAGAAGCCAGAATCCCAGCATATATTTCTGACACAGACAATTTGGGCATTAATTTTATTTAAGTGTCTGGGAACAGCAGTACTTAAGAGAAAGGACCTTGCATTAATTAGTTTCAAAGACTATTTTCATCTTGTAATTTGAAGTAGCATTTAGAAAAACATTTCCTCTATAGTGCCTATAATATGTAACTATATGGTACAATCATTGAGAGTACTTAAAAGAATGCATTTCTGACATGGGAAAAACCTTAGCTTAGATTTCCTCCCTAATACTATATACCCAAAACTTATTGCAAGATCAAATTGGAATGTTGTTCTAAATCTGTACTGTCAAGAATCTATTCAAAGAAGAAAGAAAATTCTCTTCAAATAGTGAAGCAAGAAACAAACAACAAAACAAAACCCCCAAACAACCCAATTAAAAATGCTATCCTATATAATAAATTAAGCAACACTGACTTTGTAGCCATTCTCAGAGTGATGTCAACATAACCCATGAGAACCACATACCATGTCACTACAACTGCCATTATTACTTCCAATTAAGATAGAAGCATGACAGGCACCCAAACCTTCCACTTCAGTAACGATTAGAAAGACCACCATGTTCAGCAATGACCAAAAACTCCAAAGAGGAAATATCAATAAACTTCTTCAAGAAGACCAGGGCTGTACAAAAAGACAGCCAGAAGCTGCAAATGCTAGAGAAGGGGCATTGCTTCACTACCATGAGTGCCAGGAAACAGGCTGGAAATCTGTGGAAACCCCTAAATTAGGAAGTCTGTGGCAGCACCCTAACTGGGGAAGCCCCAGGGAAAAGAAACCCTTGGTAGGAAGTCCCCCCAGGTGGGATGGAAAACTGAATGGATTGAAAATAAAGAAAAATTTTAGTAGCCATTTTACCTAATTACTTGTCAACAAAACTTGCAATTTAAACATTAATGCCTACAAAAAATAAAATATCCAGATTAACAGAACAATAGAGAATTTGAAAGACCTAATCTCAAAAGAAGAAATTGTATAAGGAGCTGATGTGAGCTCTACCAAATATTCAAAGAATAATTGATTCTAAGAAACTGTTTCCAAACTAAAGAAAGAAGAGATCTTACCAAATTGATACGATATATGACGAAAATATGGTCTTGATACCTTAATCTGGGAAAGCCAAGTAAGAGGAAAAAATAAACTATAGACAAATTCATAATAAATATCAATGGAAAAATCATTGAAAAAAATTAACAAGGAGGATATAGCAACTTATCAAAACATTATATACTATGAGTAGATTGGATTTATATGGGGAATGAAGTGCTGGTTCAATGTTAGGAAAATTATAAACATAATAGCCTATACCCAGAATAAAAACAAAAGTATATGTATGTATGTATGTATAACTGCAGCAAAAACCTTTTGACAAAATTTAATGTCTATTTCTGTAAAAAAAAAAAGCCCAAACACTGAAAATCCTAGGAATAAACAAAAAGGTTATATATATATATATATATATATATATATATATATATATATATATATATATAAAACCTTTTCCAGCAGAATCAGAGGTTAAGGAAAGATTTCCATTATTAGCGCTACTACTTGTAATAGTTTCAGAAATGCTTGCATAATCAATGAATAATCAAAATTATTGATTTTTTGTGTATAATATAGTAATATTTTAAAATTACTATTCTTTCATATTTTAAATGTAATTGAAATTTATTTTTACAAATAGCTAATTTTATCATTCCTCTCCATCCCCTGCTTCAATTGAATAATTAAAAATGAAAAATACCTCCTCACAACAAATATATATTATGTACATATGTACATACACATGCATATATACATACACACATATATATGTATATACATATATGCATGTATCTATGTATAGTATCGTACAACAAATTCTCACACTGGCCATGTCCAAAAACATATCTATGCCTTTGTGGCAATAGGTGGATGGCATGTTTCTTAGTTCTCTGGACTGGTGGTTTATGATGTGACAGTCTACTCAGAGAATCCTAGACAGTCAACTAAAGTAAAGTAGCAGGACATAAAGTACACCAATGTAAATCATCTGTTTTTTGATATATTACCAAAAAAACTGAGCGAAAGAGAAATTTCATTCAACACAGTTAAAAAAATATATATAAAACCTTAGAAAGTCCATTTACTAATAAATGACAGAAATAATGAGAATAAACTACAGACAATTATAGAAATAAAGGTATAAATCATTGGGGAGATGTCAAGTGGGCATGGTTGACACGTGTCAACATAATAAAAATGATATTACTTTTATTAATTTGCTTATTCAGTACCTTGCCAATCAAAATAACAAATCTTTATTGAACTAGAAATGTAAATAGAATCCACATTAAAAGAAAGATAAAGAATCTCAAGCATAATGACAAAAAATAAAAGTGGGAAGGAGGCCTATTAGTGCCAGATCTGAAACAGAATAGCATGATAGTAATCATCAAAATGATTTGGTTTTAGTTAATAAAGAAAAAAAACATTGATTAGTGGGACAACAAGTAGAATAGTGTTCATTAAATGCAAGGGCTTGAATTATATTGGGAGGAACGACTCACTAACCAACCAAAATTTCTAGGAAAACTGGAAAGTGTGGCAGAAATTGGATACAAACCAACATTTCACACAATATACAACAATAAGATGCAAATGTATGGACAACTAAAATAAAAGGCCACATCATAAAGAAATTAGAGGATCAAAGACGAAAATAATTTTTCCAATAATGGATGGTGGAAAGTTTCATGCGAGAAGTGATTAAAAGTATAAGGCAATAAAAACAGACTATTTTGGTTATATAATATTGACAAAGTCTGGCACAAATAAAATCAATACAGTTAAAAATAAGAATGGAAACCATTAACTGGGGAAAACCTTTATCCAGTGCTTCACTAACAAAGGTCTAATTTACAAGATATTTAGGAAAATAATTAAAATATATAAGAACAAGAAAAGAACAATTTCCCAAAATTTAATTGGCCAACGGATAAAAACAAGTAGTTCTCAAATGAAGCTAGCTATCAACAAACATATGAAAGAATGTCCTAATCTCTAATAATAAGGAAAATTAAAACGACTCTGAGGTTGTACCTCATGCCTGTGATATCCTAGCCCACAACATTCCACTGTCTGTCCCAGGACTTCCAATAACCTAGGTGTCAGCTTCAGAATACCCTTGTGTGCAAAAATATTTATAGAAGCACTTTTTGTTATAGAAAAGAAATGGAAACTAAGGGGGTGGCCATCATTTGCAGAATTTAGTGCCCACAAGGTACCAAGCACTGTGATATTACAGAAGGCAAAAAGAAAGTTTCTGTTCTTGTGGAACTCACAGTTTAATGTGGAAAGGGCAGTGGCACCCTGGTTTGTGGGAGTCAACCAGCTACACAGTGGCCTGAGCCAGGTGGTTCATATAGACCAAAAGCAGCAATAGCTAGTGTGGGGTAGAAGCACACATTAGTATGCCTCCATCAACTCTGGGCTGACCCTCATCACTGGACAGGCTCACAAAAGAGGTAGACCTATGTTGTTCTCCTGATGCTGTTTTTTGATGGGTTTTGGTTGGCAAGATGAGTAGGTAGGAGCTCTTATATTGTGAAGCTGATATTTGTGACCCTGACGATCCAGGTTACTGGAAAACAAGGGGCAGCAGGTGGGATGTTGTAGGCAAGGACATCACTAACATTGAGGAGAACTCCTTCCTCATTCCCACTATCATACACCACCAATCAGAGTTCTTATGAGCCAAGACTGTGAAACAGACCTTGGAAAGTTTTAGTTAATTTTGCTACCAAGTCGATTCTGATCTGGGTCCTAGCTGTGGGACCTCAAGGTAAGGAGCTTCTCAGCCCTAGGTAACTTCCTTGCCAACTGTAATTAATCCCCTCATTGGCAGCATTTACCTGTGTCTACCTCCTTGGACTGCTTTTTATCACCTTGGGGACCGCTTTTACCTGGAGATTACTGAATTTGAAACCTCTGGGTCTGAGTGACATGGACCATGACCAGGTCAAAATTCACAGGGAAACACAGCTTTAGGCAAGATAGCATTGGAACTTCCATAATGAAGGAATTTTATATAAGAAAAAGCCCAAGATGTAATATGATGATATTCCAATTTTCACATAAAATTCTCTTTTTCTATTCGATTTTGGATATGGAAATGTTCCTATTTGACGGCATTTATTAAGTTCAGAATAAGTAAAAATAAAATACATTTGATGTCATCATGTATAGATAGACATATCTTGATAGCAGCATTATGGCTCATAATATTATTTCTATTAATCAGTCTAATATTTTTGGCCCTCTGAAGAGCACCAAAAGAATTTACTAGAAATAAAAGATTCATACGCCAGAGAACATGGCCCTTTAGCATCAATGTGTGAAGCTTGGGAATTCCTTTTCATTTTCTTGTTAATCTAAAGATAAAAAGTATGATGAACATTTTAAAGAGTCATGAGTCAAAGCCATACTCTGCAATGAGAAAAGTATTAAGAAAATTGAGAAAAGTATTCTTTTAATGGAAAATCTATTCTCCTCTCATGAGAAGATCCTGCTGCCATTGTACTTCCTAGATTTATTCACAGAAGTAATAAAGTCCTAGAGCTGAAGAAAGACTTCAGAGCTCATCCAATCCAATTTGTGGTCTGAAGGAAGAATCCAGTATCACCAAAATGTCACCATTTTTTTCACTATGAATGTGATCTTATCCAGCGTCCATAGAGGGTTGTGGGGCCTCATAGTGCTACAGTCAACTCCTTTATATCAGCATTGTCCAGCCTCTTTACTTTATAGACAAGGGACCTAAAACCAGGAGAAGTTAAATTGGCCAAGGTCACAAAGATAGTGTTTGAGGTGAGATTTGAACTCAGGTGTTTGTAACCCAGAGTCTCATCTCACCTCATCATTTGGGAACCCTTCGCATATGATTTTATAATGATTATTTATAGATACAGTTTATCCTTTTGCCAGACTATCTAGCAGTGAAGCTTATCTAATGTCTATGGACTTTTCCAGTACCTAGTAAAGTATTTTGTACATAAAATGCATTTTACATTTATTGAATTAGTGTCTAAATTTATGAACCCTAATGTGTTCAGACTTTTATTCAAAATTTAAGTGATTTTCCAGGCCACTAAGGCATGTTTACTCCCATATCTTGGATTCATTTCTTAATCTTTTGTGCTGTGGCATGTGGCAAGGTCATTTTGCAAACTCTCCTTCTCTATTTGAGAAATTCTGTGCCTCAGGATATCAAGGTATACGGGTGGTCATTTACATGTCACATGGTACCTAGAAGCTTGTGACATGTTGGAACTGAGACTGTTGAAAAAGGTTCTGGCAGAGAATTCTGAAAAATAAAGATGCCAGACAGAGGAGAAGGAAGGAATTGGATTTAGAATTCAGGTGGTGTCCACTTTAGCTTTACATGGGGAAATGATGGGTACCCAGGCATTTTGTGCATCCCCAGCTCAGAGAGACCCTGACAATTTAATGAATTGCTGTCACTGAGGCCAATGATGGTCTCTGCTGCCCTGTTAAGGACAATGATTAGTGAGATGTCCAAGGGCCCCTCAGAGACATTGTATTTTTTTTCTCTGCCTTCAGGTCTGGGAAAGATGCTGTCTTCCCCAGCTCAGAAACTCCACAGAAGTCTGTCTCATCTTTCTTCCCATAAACAGAAAGGCTCTTTCCTGGTGCTCACTCCTATAACCTTTGACCTTTCTGCTCTCTTCTCTATGCCCTCCCCTCTTCCCCCTTCCCCCCCTTATCATTTTGTCAATCGCCTTTTAATAAATTAGTCACCACTGAAACAGGTTAGTCTTTGAAAAGCAGGAGATGAATCCAGGGAAAGAGCAGGAGAATGGTTTTTCCCCTCAGGATATTACAAACCCTTTTGGTCTCTGTGTGACAGGATTCATCAGTTACCTGGAAGCTGATTTAGGAGACAGTATAAATAGAGAAATTAAGAACCAGAAGTAAACCAAGAAATCTCCTGGACTGAGAAGGCCTCTCAGGCAAATGCCAGTCTGCTTGAGATGACTGGGTGGGCAGCCACCTTCCAGGTGTACTGAGTGAATTCGCTTCTTCATTGCTTTTGTTGGTGCCCTGTTACAGGGCCTTGCTTGTTTTCTGAGCATTATTTAAACTCTTTTCCAGCACAAGTTTGTCAATTATTGTTAAATTTTTTTTACTAGACTTTCCTTCTTTCATTTCACTATTGTCTTAAATGATCCTTGAAATGATTGCCTTCCACATATCAAAAACCACTGCAATATCGCTAGAAGTTACTGCTGGAAATGTTTTAAGAGTTACGACTTTGGCACAGCTCCTTGGAGTAATAACCATTCTTTAAAAAAAATAACAACCAAACAGAATTTAAAGAAAAGTGAAACAAAACAAAGATATACGGAAACCCACCTAGCATTCACCTGACAGAGAACTAATTAAAGGTCATGAAACCAGATTCATCTGGGCAAGGTCAGATGTTTTCTGCTAGCAATGTGACAGTAAAGCACACACACAGGACCACAGCTGTCACAAAGTGAAACCATATCCAAACTCCTTCTTGTCCCAGGCAATTCATGCATCACTCTAGCTGCTGTGGGGAAAACTCAAGGGGGATAATAAGTGACCTGGCTTTTTGGACCTTGGAGTCTAGTCAGTAATGGATTACTCTCCTGATCTCTACTGCTACATCACCAGTTCAAAATATCCTGGAGACAAACTCAACATGTCCAAAACAGAACTAATTATATTTCCCCCCAAAATCCACCTCTTTCCAAACTTCCCTATTAGTGTTGGGGTCACTCCCATCCTTGCAGTCACTCAAGTTTAAAACCATGGTGTGTCATCTTTTACTCACTTTGACTTACTCATCCAATCAATCGGCCAAAAATTGCTATTTCTATGTTCATAACGTCTCTCACACATGCCCTTTTCTCTTCACTCACACAAGCTGTTATCACCTCTCAACCAAGATTGTTGCGATGACATTTGGTCTCCCTGCCCCATCTCCCTCTTTACACCAATCCATGCTGCACACAATGGAGTGATTTTCCCAAAGCACTGGCATGACTATGTTTCCCTCCTCACCCTTAATTCAACAAACTTCAGTGGCTCCTGAGAAACTTTGTGGCTAAGTACAAACTCTTTATTTAGCCTTTAACGCTCTTCACAGCCTTGCCTTTTCCTATCTTTCAAGTCTCCTTACCACCCCTGAATGGACCCTGTGGTCCACTACGACTGGCCTATTGGCTGTTTCTCAAATACAGTGCTCCATCTCCTACTTCTGCCCACTTAGACTGTCTCTAACACCTGGAATGCTTGCTCTTTTCACCTTTGCATCTACCTTCCTTTAAGAATCAGGCCAAGTGCCACCTTTTCTGCAGAAGGCCATTCATTACTGGTCCCTCCTAATGACCAGTGTCTTCCTGTCCAAGCTTACTTTGTGTCTGTGTCGTATGTGTCTTGTTTAAACACATACAATGTGTATGTATGTCTTGTATATACTAAATATTTATATGTTGTCTCCCCTGATGGAACATAAGCTCTTTGAGTAGATATTTTTTTTTCGTTTTCTCCTGTCAGTGAGAATAGCGACTGACGAATCTGTGATTTTTGTCTCTGCAGGTCCTGCCTCCAAAGGTGTAGTCTGCAACTCATTCATATATTCTCAAATTTAGTAATTCTCATCCATATCCTTCTATAAATCCTCTATGGAGGATCTAATCCAGAGGTGTGGAACCTGCAGCCTCAAGGTCACATGTGGCCTTAATCCCTTAATAAAAGGATTTGTTCTGTGAAGTTTGGATTCAGTCAAAGGACCACACTTGAGGACCTAGAGGGCCACATGTGGCCTCGAGGCTGCTGTATTCTAATCAATACTTTTACTTTTTGGTTGGTAAACATTGTGTTTGCCAGAAGGCAGTTAGATGGCCCAGAGTCAGGAACACCTGAGTTGAAATCCAGCTTCAAACACTTACTAGTTGTGTGATCTTGGGCAAGTCACTTAACTTCTGTTTGCCTAGGATACAGTTAGATAGCTGAGTACACAGAATGATGGGCCTGGAGTCAGGAAGACCTGAGTTCAAATTTGGCCTTGGACACTTACTAGCTGTGTGACACTAGACTAACTTCTATTTGCCTTAATCTGCTGGAGAAGGAAACGGCAAACCACTCCAGTATCTTTGCCAAGAAAAGTCCCTGGACAGTATGGTCCATGGGGTCATGTAGAGTTGGAAATAACTAAACAACAAAACATTTTGTGGGTACCAATGTAGTAGCTGGTGTGTCTATCTGTTATCCCTTTGTTCTCAACAAAGTCTCAATAAAGGACTGGACAATATTATTCCTTGACCATACACTGGCTATGTATTTTATTCCTTGTGGGGTCCCAATTGGGAAAAAGCCCTAAAATACAATAACAAGTGAAAAGCCACAAAAAACTTGAACTCTCTAAAAGGTGGAAGCCCAAACTTGGTGACCTGTTAACAATCATAACTTAGATACTGAATTGTATTTTAGACGCTGAGTCATAACTTAAGATACTATGACCTATGAAAGCCAAAACAAGAATATTGTGACCTATATGTGACCAAGAAATGATCAATGCACAAACTTATGTTTGGGCATAACACTGACTTAACTCCCAAGCTCATTACTAAGCAGAAAACCAAAAATATCCACCAGTCAGTAGTGATGCACTCTACAATTCCTCTTTCCTTTGTCTGTTTTCTATAATTACTACAGGGATTTTTGGGGTTCTTAGCTGGGATCCACTGAACTATCTGGCAGCCTCCCCAGATTGCCTCTGTTTGTAAGTATTCATAATGACTGATTAAACTACTACCTATAATCAGTCTAGAGCTCTGTGGCCTCTTTTTTTTGGTATCAAAAGAACACCCCAAGATTCTGGGGGAGGTACAGGGCTCCCCAGACAGGGCAATTCTGGATCTTCTATTCCCCTTCTTTAATTAGTCAATTGAACATATGTTACATGCCTGCTGTGCATCAGGCACTGTGTTGGTGGGAATACAAAGACCAAAATGAAAAGAATCTCTGCCCCCTGCAAGCTTGTGGTCTACTTTTACCTAGTAAATATCACAAAAGTTTCCAAATAACTATAACTCTGAGGACATTCTTTGTACATCTTGGGCTCATTCTGATATTCAATTTATGTGATTTTCAAAAACATCAGCACATCCTTGATATCATACTTCCCCTCAAGCATTTAGCACCAGAAGACTGTTATGGTTAATTATCATGAGGAGTAACTTTAGTTTACATAGATTTAGCAACATAATGGGGTCCATAGGCAATGAATTTTGTAGTAGATTAGTGCAAAAGAAAGGAAGAAAACATGGCCACCACGGCTATAACACTGGGTCACCACATCTTATAGCGCCTCTCTGGCACTTGAAACAAAAGCTAATGATAGCTTTGAACACAAGATATATGGGATAAGCTTGCTGAGGGATACTGGCCTTGTTTCTATACCACAGAACGAGATGTATCACTTATTTTGACAAAGAAATATAATGGAGAGAAACAGGGGATTGATAGATATAACTACCATAATTTAAATCATAAATAATTAACTAGAATATGAAATGTATAAAGTGCATAAAGGAAGACCATAGAATATGAATGATTCAGGTTCCCACATGGAGGTATTTTCTAATTAACTATGCAGTCCTTTCACATTGCCTACACAGATCACAGTGCATATCAGGTTTCTTTGCTAATGCTAAATTTCAAGGCATGTGAAAATGTTAATTTGTATTCTCTTAATTTTTATCACTCATTACACAAGTTTCTAAGACTCTAAGTTAAGAGCTCATGTGAATCTGAGTTTACAGAGGGCGCTTCCTCACTGAGAGATTCCTATGCCAATAGGTCTAGTCAAAAACAAAAACAAAATAACCCAATGAAGCTCAAACACTTTTGCGCCCAGCAGAGTGACAATTTGGGGCAGGCCCTAGCAAAATGAAGAGGACCTAGAGACTGGTGATGGATGTGTGCCTGTATCCAAGGACCAGCTGGACTCATCACTAAAGGCTTCACTATCAAGTAACACATAGATTTTCTCAGCTAAACCAATTATGAGGCCCCTCTGAAGGTATTGAAGGATGATCATTTGAAGTGGTGGAGAATGTATCCATAGTGGCAAAATTACAGCTCACTGAAATGTTCTTTTAAATAAAGAAGAATGAACATGGTGTATTATGGTATAGTACATAAGTCACTGAAGCTGGCATCAGAAAACCTGGGTTCATGCCCCAACTCCATCACTTTTTAGTCACGTGATCTTGGGCACCTTAGCTTTTGAAAACCTCAGTTTCTAATAATTGAACTGTTTTCCCTGTACAGGAATCAAATAAGATAATGTTTTAAGTACCCTGTAAATATAAAAAAAGTTATGTAAATGCCAGCAATAATCTAATAAATAGAGAAAGGGCATTATATGTAAAAGTTTTGTCTTGGGACTTTTCAGATTTGATTTGACTTTTCTCCTCCCTATTAATAAATTTATCTTTTGAGTTCATCATTTCCTATCTGCAAAATTTAAGAATTTAAGTTCCTTGATGAAGAATGTGTCAAAACTCAATTCAGTTCAACTGCATTAGCAATTTTAACCACAAACTGTACTATGTGCATAGCACCACGTCAGATGTTGGAGACACACAAATATCACCTGTTCTTTAGGAGTTTAAGTCTGCTGGGCACATGGAAGGGCTTCAGTGCTGGAGTGAATTATTTAACACATAAATGGAGAAAGATGGTGTAAAATCTAGAGAAAGGTTAACTGAAGGACTTTGGAAGAGCGTGTTTGCGAAAGAATTGTGTTGCTATTTAAATTTCAAGCAATGGCATAAGCAGCTTCCCTTTCTGGGGACTGAACAGAGAAAAGCCTCTTTTTATCTTATTTCATAGATTCTCGGGTATAGTAAGCAGGCTCTTAATAGTAGCCAACATTACTTTGTGTTTTCTTTTTTCTCTTGGGTGTCTGTCAGAGGAGTCATGTGTTTAAACACAAAGGAAGACAAACATGTTGAACATGGAAAATCCTGAGGGAACATAATCATGTCTCCCATTTGGTTTCCTTTTGGGCTTCTGGGGTTAGGGTTATAGGGTGTACCTGCATAGCTTCCATATGAAATATTCTTTCTGAAACTTTTCTCAATGCCTTTGGTATAAAATATTGGAGAGAGGCCAAGGGTATTCCAACAAAAGCTTATCATAACCTATTTGTTTCCTTCCCACAGAACAGTTCAAAATACTAGGCTGGGTTGATGATTTTAAAAAGCAGAATGAATTATGATATATTATCCATAGTAATATTATGATCACCCAAAAGATTCATGATATATTTATGCACAATATTAATTTTACTACAGCAAAGCAAATGTTGGTTTTATCCTATTAAAAGCCTTTGATGTAATATAGCTGATTTTTTTTCTACCTAGAAAATAAGATATTTCTTGATTTGTAACAACAGTTGAATGCGATGCAAAAACAGTTTTTTATCAACTTCTCTAAAAATTACTTTAAGAAGCCTCCTCCTTAAAATAGTGAAAGAATGCTTTCTTCTAAGTGCAGGCTTTTGGAAACAATTTCTTCTGTGGTTGGCAAATCAATTTCTCTACAAAAGGCTGCTGTAACTGAGTGTGTTGTAGATTCTGTAACTATGAATAGAGATATATTCAACCTGTCTGGAAAGTTTGGATATCTTTCAACAGTAGAATCATCAGTACAATTTTATTGCTGAGGCTGAGACTGTTGGGTCAGGTTTCACATCCAATCTGGCCTCAGAGCAACGAGGAAGATGACTCATACAACTGGTGCTTCCAATAATTTCTGAAAACGTTTTTGAATTAAGGGATGCTGTTGTGATGAACTTCTTCACAAGAAAGAGAGGCGTTTGTTACATGTGGCCTCAAAAGGAAAACTGTTCTTTCTATAATTTATAACATGCCTCTTGAGTTCTTTCTTAAATATGTACACACACACACACACATATCGAGAGAGAGAGAGAGAGAGAGAGAGAGAGAGAGAGAGAGAGAGAGAGAGAGAGGATCTGTGTTCACATACAAAGGTATTTGGATTTAGAGAGGCGGCATATGAAAAGAACAAACTTTTGCTCAAGACAAGCTGTTGCTGGCAGCCTGGGAAGAGGGAGAAGAATTCAGTTGGCAATCTTCAAGAAAGAGAAGTTAAAAGAAATTCTAAAACTTGAAAAGATGGTTGAGTTTAGATTACTCTTCGGAAATTCTAGGTTTAGTAAGCCTCTGGGCCATAATGAAACTAAACTTTATGGTGCATACCATGGAGAAACAGAGGCATCTGGACAGTCAGTTTTAATTAGGCCAATAGGTTAAAAGTTAGTGGTTATTAAATCAGTACTCCAGTAATCTGAAGTTGTAGCCAGATGAAAAATATAATTAAGTCAGCAGGCCAGCCAAACTATCAAATTATTGTAAAGTTCATGGCAGAAAAACCAGAGATCTAGAATGTCATATTGGTGTGACAATGTGTAAGGGACAGGAGGCACATTAGAATTCAGAAAGTAAAGCCAAGTATATTCTTTCAATTGCTTTGGCTGACAGGAGAGTAAGAGATTTCTGATGTTTTTCCATCATGTTTCCTGAATGTTTAATAACAGTATCGAGTAACAAGCATTGCATCACGATAACTCTTATTGGATGATTTGTCTACAGGGGAAGAGGCAGTTTCTAGCAGAGTATGTAAGCTGGTGAAGGAATTAACCCTGGGATGACGTTACAGGTTTGGAGACAGGGCTCAAAATATTAAAAACAGAATTTGGATCAAGCCACTCTCTGATTTGAAGCAATATATCTATAAGTGAAATGATCTTTGATATTAAGAAAATGTATATAGCCCAGTCAGTCTTGAGAGCTTGATCTAGAATGAACCTTAGAGAACATTTAATGGTAGAAGCTAGAATCAGAAGTAAGCCTTGCGAAAGAAGTCAGACATAAAAACGAGACCTTCCTTTATGACTTAGAGTATTACCTTCCTATGGAAGATATAGACAAAGCTGTTAGCAGTTCATTGAGACAAATGAATATATCTCCTTAATGGGGCATAGGGATGAGTCTTTGCCTCATAATTACTAGTCAACTCATTCATACTTTATTGAGGATGAGTGATAAAATCTCAGCATTTGGAATGTTTTGATTGGTTTGGATAATCATAGATAGTAATGATAAATTTGCACTGAAGCCAAAAAAAGGCAGCCAGCTACAGCAGTTGGCCAGACAAAGAGACAGGACAGGAACAGAGCTAAAAGTAGACCTCTGTTGGGGTGGCAGGGGTGGTAAAATCTCTGTATCTGTCATTTGTCTGTTTCAGTCTTATCTGACTCTTCACCCCATTTGGGGTTTTCTTGGCAAAGATACTATGGTGGTTTGCCATTTCTTTCTCCAGCTCATTTTACAGATGAAGAACTGAGGTAAACAGAGTTAAGTGACTTGCCCAGTATCATATAGCTAGCAAGTATCAGAGGACAGATTTGAATTCAGGAAAATGAGTCTTCCTGACTCCAGGCCCAGCACATTCTCCACTGTATCACCTGTCTGCATATCAATGGTGTACGGGCAACTGTGAACCCTCTATGTCATTGCCTTATTTCAGTGATGTGAACTAAAGGCTGTCCTACATATAACATTGTGAACGGGGTATTAACAGTAGAGATATACGTGACATAAAATTTAAAGTTTCAATGGAAATGTGAAGGAAGGTGAAACAAACCCAAGACAAAAGATTTTGAGAAGCCCTGAAGGGTTAATTCAGACTGTAAGTAACCTCGTGTCTTGGAGATACTGGGCCACAGATTAAATTGTCCAATTTCCACATTTTCTAGCTGAGGAAACTGAGTGAATAGCCCAAGGTGATTCAGGGAGCAGAGGAAGGATTTGAAACTTTGCCTTACGACTTCACATCGAGTTCTCTTTCCATTCCACTAATGTTTCCAAAAGCAAAATTACAGGGAAAGAAAAAAAGGTACTATTAACTCTCTTAACCAAATTTATTTTCTCCACTATGCGTCAGTTTTCTACTATGGACTTCAATGAAAACCAAACACTATAAAAACAGTATATGGAGAGATAAATCAGAGAAAGAAAACTATGGACTGACTTCTAGTTAAGATAGCCACATGAAAAGTACACGAAGGAGCCCAGTTCTATTTACTTTCCCCCAAGGTACTCATTGCTTCAGGACCAGTGGTTTGGGGAGTGCAGCCACACTTGGGGGGCTTGTGTTTATCTGGTGGCAGCTGGTCAGCAGTTACTCTTTGTGGTGATAAGGCAGATGGACACCTTCCTCACATCATTTCTCCCCTCAATGATGACTGCAGGCCTGGGCTGAGAGTAGGTCTAGTGATTTGGGAAGAGCTGCTATTTCCAATGTTTTTGGATTCAGGGTCCTGAACTATCTCTTTCAAAGTCTAAGAAAGGTGATAGTCAAAGTATCAGTAGTTTGACTTGCCTGGCACGTCTGAAACCTGTGTTATCCTCAGGGTGTCTTGCTGCCTCAGCTATGCTTGTTTGCTTGCCTTGAAGAAGAACATAACTCTATAGTAACCACAAGTAGAACCTCAGAGGGGAAAATATTATTTTCCCACAGGGGCCATGAGAATACCTAGAAGAAATGAAGCTAGAGAGACTCCCAAGTCAAGTGACCAGCAAGAAGAAACATTTTCTTGGTTCCTACAAATTCTCAAAATCCCATCAAGAGAGAAATTATGCACCAGAGGCACAGAAATTATAGCTGAATTCACAGAGCAAGGAAGTGAGATACTTGACAAGGTAAAAGATCTATTCAGTAACATTGGGGAATGCTTTTCTTCAACATGTTTATTCCACACCCCTTCTCTACCAGTTTCCATGTGTTAGCAAGGATAAATTAACAAGAGAGGACATTAAAATTAGAAAGAAGGATGAATCCTAAATACTCAAATTGTAAAGGAATAAAATAAAAGAAATATTATAAGAAGAGGGAAATTGAACCACTCTCTGGTGAAACACAGGAAATTCCAAGATAACATGGAACACAAGAAGACATTCCAGAATGTTCCAAAAGAAAAATGAAAATGATATAAGTTAAAAGGGAACAATTTTCAGACTTTATAGCTTTTACAGAAGAAACCCAGAGTGAAAATTTTCTCCAAAGAAGTAAAAGAGACTTAGAATACAAAAATATGTGAGTGAAGGACAATTTAGAAGAATAGATGCAAAAAGCAAACATAAAACAACATGCGATCTCTCTCTATATATCAAAGGTAATGACCTTGAAGACAGGAGTACAAAGAAAACTAAAAGATCACAGGTATCTCAGAACAACCTAAGAAATAGAAAAATCTGAATACTTTTAATGCAAGGGAAAAAAACCTTCCCAGAAATTCTAAATACAGAAAAAGCAATAATTGAAAGAATCCATCAATAACAAAAAACCCTACACTTCAAATTTTAATATGCTTAGTGATTAGATTTAATATTTCCAAAGACAAAAAACATGTGCTTCAAGTAGACAGGAGAACGAACTTCAAATGTAAAGAAAAGGAAGTTTGGATAACACAAGACTACTCTTTACTCATTTGAAACCACAGAATTTAATGGAATAAAATATTCTAAAAAGCAAAGGACCTCAAGATGCAACTAAATGACATATTTTGCAAACCTGAATCTTTGTCAGTGCATAGAAGAAAAAAACTCAATAAAATTAAAAAAAAACCATTTAAGACATTCCTTCCTTTCTCCCTAAAAACAAACAAACAAACAAACAAACAAACAACACAGGCATTACTATAATATCTGACTTGGAAACACCCCGAACAATGGAAACACTAGAAAGATACATATGTTCAATTACCAAAGAAGGAATAAGTAATGAAATAAGCTACTCCATCTCTAGAGATAATTTTTTAAAAAGAGAAAAAGATTGATATATGGGCTATAAAAAGAAAAAATGAGGGCTCATGAAGAGATTTTTAAAAATATCCAAAGGAATAAAGATGAATGCAGAATTTAAAGAGAAGTTAAGATGGAGGGGCAGCACTGAAACACTATGGACCCCCAACCAGTAGTTGTGGGACAAAATTACAGAATGGGAGGGTTCATAAATTGGGACAGGGGAAGGTTAGAAGATAGAGGTAAATATGTGGTGTGCCCTTATTTAAGTCCATGAATGATCAACCAAAGGAAGATAACACACATAGTCTCTCAGGAAGAGGAGGGGCTATAGAGGAAAAAGAGGTGGCAGAAGGGAGAGATTACAACTAAGGGAACAAAAAGGGAACATTTCAACACAACTTGGGAGACATACAAGCTCTCAGAGGGATAAAAGGTATGCATCTGTAATAGTTGACAGGGATGTTACAATGACTTTAACCTGTGGCGGAGACGGTGCGCAAAGACATCACTTCATCTGAGAAAATGCTGTTCCTTTACTGATGACAGCCCATCTTGGGAAAAGGAAATTTGGATTCTTGGGGACACTGGTGCCCAGAAGTATGGAGAGACATAGTTCCAGAAATGAAATTGCATGGCAAATTGGGAAGAAGACTGATTATGGGGAAAGCAGAGGGCAGAACTGGGCCACATTATTGGGACACAGTGTAACTTCTGCAACGGAGCACTGCTATCCTCATTACTTCCCTGATGAGTGGATACTTTTATAAATGAGGTACAACAACAACAACAAAAAAAGGAATGATGGGAGGAGATCTTGAAAAGCAATAGAAATTGATTAGAAGAAGGAACTTAGCACTAGGACTTCAGAAGCTTTGTTGTTTTTGTTTGTTCTTAATTTCCATGAGGAATATAATTAGATCAAAGGAGGAATAAATAAATAAAATCCATAAATCACAGAATAAAATTTTGTTCAGAGTAAAAGTAAAGAGAATGAAGAGAGTGAAAAAAATCGTCCCTAGAGAAAGGGAACAGAAAAAAAGAAGACCAATGAAGAAAACAAGTTGGGAAGGGAGAGAGGAATGGGTGTTTTAAATTAACCATTCAATTGGGAGGGGGGGAAAGGGAGAGAAAAGAAGGAAAGAATCAACTAAAAAAAAGAAAAAAAAAAGAAATGGGTAATTAAAAAAATCCAAGACTAAATGAGAAGGATAGATAAATGGAAAGGAAGGTAATGGAGGGGAGGGGAAAAGCCTTTAGGAAGAGTGTTACCTCAAAGTGGTTTAAATAAAACTAATCATAGATTTAAAACAATGACTTAAAACAGGAAAGAGAACTTAAAAACCCGAAAAATAATAACCTAGAGGAGTAACACAAATGAAGGAAAACATAAACCTAATTCTCATAAATTTAAATGTGAATTCATTAAATAATCCAATAAAATTAGAGTGACAGAAAGGATAAACCCAACAAATTTTTAACAAGAAACAAATCTAAAGAGTAAAGAATCTGAATGAGAGGTTGAAAAAAAATTTATGATATATTAGGTGAATTAAAAAAAGACAAACAAACACAGGCGTTGCATTCATGCTATACTAACACAGTAGTAGTAGGCAACTTTAATATTCCTCTTTCAGACTGAGACAATGAAAATACTGTTGGAGAATGAGAAGCTAAAAGATTTTTTTGGCAACTTCTGAATGGGACAGTTAAGGGATACATGTATTTCTCAGTGCCAAATATATAAAATGAGAGGGTCAAAAATCAAATCATAGAAATGACAACTGTAAAAGACAACTATAATGAAAAACATCAAAATCTCTGGGATGCACTTAAAGCTATCTTCTGAGGGAAAAAATATACATCGTAAAACCACACATTGACAAAATAGAAAAAGAGAGGATTAATGAATTGTGCATTACAAAAAAGAGAGCTAATGAATAAATGAACCCAAAATGAGTACAAAAGCTGAAATCTTGAAAATTAAGGAAGAAATAGATAAATTGGAAACCACAAAGACTGATAAAGCTTAACAGTTGGATTTTTAAAAAGACTTAACAAATTTGAGCAACTTTTAGCCAAATTGGGAATTAGAAGGAAGCACAGAAAAGCAGGACAGCTTTGAAAGCAATGTGTAGAATTGTTACTTAAAGAAAAAGCAAGTGAAAATTTACTTTTTAATGGTGAAATAGTTTCATTTAAAATCCTATTTTCTGTTTTGTCATGCATGTGGAAGCGACCTTTAAACATCAGGCTTAAGTACACAACAAAAATAAAATGAAAAATGTATAGTTAGCCTGGAAAAATAATTATGATGCCATATGCAGCATGCTTGAGAATAAATGAGTGAATAAAATGGATGATTGTGCAGGATTAATCACTAGTATTGTCAACAAAATATAATTCCTTTCTGAAACAGCATATTAAATTTATATAGGTAAATGCTTATTTTAAATTCAGAATCAAAATAATGGCAATAAATTTAATAATAATAATTAATTTAAAAATAAATTTAAAATAAATTTAAATAAATTTAAAAGAAAATATCCAGATTTATAGAGATAATTTAAATAACTCCACCTCAGAAAAAGAATTGGAATAAGCCATGAAAGAACATCAAAAAACCGAACAAGAACCTCAGCATCCAACTACTAGAATTGACAACAACTCTTTGGAAAATTGGAATTCAGTCTAGGAGAAATAAATTGGTCTTAGACAACTATCTAACATCATATGCCACAGTTATCTTCACAAGGATGCATGACCTATATATATATATATAAAGTGATATAATAAATTAGAGGAGGATGGAAGGACCCTCCTTTTACGATGATGGATAGCTCAAGAAATCTTTAACTAAAAAGAACAGAGATGATAATAAAAGATAATTTTGATTATATTATATCATAAAGGTTTTCACCAGGTATGGTGGCATATTCCTACAGCGCCTGCTACTGGGAACGCTGAGGCTCATGGATTGCATGAATCTGGGCATTCTGAGCTGTAGTAAAGCTAAAGCTAATCAAGCACTAAATCTGGTACCAATATGGTAAGCCCCTGGTGGGGAAGGGGATCACTAGGTAGTTTAAGAAGGAGGCAAACTGGCCCAGATGTAAATAGAACAGGTCAAAGCTTCTTTGTTGAGCAGAATGGGCCACGGGTAGTTGCCAAATTTCCTAGTGGAAGTAGACAGGGAGACCCACCTGATCTCAAGAAAGAAGGAAAGGAGAGAAAAGAAGAAAGAAAGGAAAAGTTTTGTACAATGTGCACAACAAAATCAATTCAGTTCAAATTAAAATAGCAACAATTAATCTTGGGGAAGAAATCTTTGTAGAAATTTCTTTGAAAAAAATCTAATAGCCTAGATACATAGGGAATTGATATACATATATACAAGAGACATTCTCTAACAAATAAATGTCAAAGGATGTGAACTGTTATATTTCAAGTGAAGCTATGTAGTCCATCAGGATCATGTGATAAAATGCTCCAAATCAATATCGTTTGATATTGATTGATATTGATATTGATACCATAGCTGGGTATATATCAAAAAGAGATCAAAGATAGAGGGAAAGGAGCTATATGCACAGAAATATTTACATAACAGCACTTTTTAGAGAAGCATGAACTGAAAACAAAGTAGGTGTGGTTCCCATCAACTGAGGAATGGCTGACCAAATTATAGGGAATTATTGTGCCTTAAAAATGACAAAAGGGACAGATTCTGAGAAACCTGGAAAGAGGTGTATGGACTGATACAGAATGAAGCGAGAACTAGTTATAAAACAAAACTGCTTGTACAATGACCACACAATTTTAAATGAAAACAACTTTGAAAGATTTAAGAGCTTCAATCAGTAAAATAAGCAAAGCTAGGCTCAGGACAAGGAACTTCCATGAATGAAACATTAAAACAATACAAAGAACATTGCAGAAACAAGTTGAGAAGGTGACAGACAAGCAGGACAATGTTGGTGTTATCACATTAAATGCAAATTATAATTTATAATTTAATATATAACCAAAAAGTTACAGGTCACAGTTTCACAGAAGATGCTCTTTTTCATGGTAGCTGTTTTTTCTATCTCAAAATTTAAAAAGAAAAACACCACTGAAGGATTCTCTAAGTATTATAGGTTAGCTACAAATGTTATTATTATATATGAAAAGTTAATAAGCATTTACTGTCAACCGATTATGCTAGTGCTAGGTGATGTGATTTGAAAGATAAAAATGAAAAAAAAGTTTTGAGCTCATGTTTTACTATGGGTTGTAACATGCAAACATGAGAAAATGTAGCACATAATCTCAGACTTGAATGAAACTTAAGGTCTCAAATTGGCAGAAAGTAGTAAGATGTAAGTGTGTTCTAGGCATTGGAGACAGCCTGGGCAAAAGTATAGAGATAGGACATTGGTACCTTCTGTAGGCTACTCTGGCTGGAATGTAGATCATAGACAGAAAGTAACGGAAGCTAGCAATATTCGTGAATGTCCTTCCATAAGTCAATAAATAATCAATCTGCAAGCACTTATTAAGTAGCACCACGTGTCACGCACTGTGCTAAGCTCTGGAGATACAAAGACATAATATGTCAAACGGTAACTCCTGCAATAGGGTGATAGCCTATCAGGGAAGACACAGAATATAGGTTTATATGAATGCAACACTGCATACAAAGCTTAAACTGGCTGTCTTGGGCAGCTATTACCCAACTGGAACTAGTGGTGGAGTTTACTGCTGAAGTGGCAGTTTCTGGAGAGAGGCTAGAGAAAAGAGAGTTGGAGGGAGAAAGGGGCAGTGGGAACAGTGGTGGCAACAGCTGCAGAGAGAGGGACACTTTCCAAGGGACTGAGTAGGAGCTTTATAGTGATTGGAGCCTTTTCCTTCCCCTCTTTTATAAGTTTGACTTAAGGGAATCTAGCAGGGACTAAAAGAATTATAGTTACTTTTTTCCCTTCTGTTTAACTGCCACATACGACAGCATCATTCACTATTAAGTATTTCTTTGTTATTTGAAATGTTGCTTTTTCGGTTATTTGCATTTTAAAATAATAGTATACTAGATAAAAGATGAGATAATTTTGATTGCATGCTGAATTTTTGATTTGCTACAGAGTGTTGTTAAGAGGGAAACCTGGGGACAACTGGGGACAAATTCAGCTAGCTTAGCAAAGGATTGACTGGAGTCTAGGAACATTTTATAAATTTTATTTGTAATCTGTATTTTAAAGATTTTTGGCTATGCAGAGAAAGGAAATCATGAAATTGGGACCGTATCCCTCAGAAGTTAGTTTCATTATTTCTAAACTTTTCACCAGCCCCCCACCCCCACATCCCTTTTCCCTTTGTGCTGCCAAGGTGAAAGTTATCTCTACCTCGGTCTAAGGGCAAATGATGGTTCTTTTCACATATTTCTGAATGGAAGTGGAGGAAATCACAAAACCATATTGATTGGATTCACCTCAAATTTATGTTATCTAATCTCCACCTGGCTCTTACTGATATAATGCAAACATTCTTTTCTCTCAAACAATTCTACATCACCCCTCCCCCAGTGGCACTTTCAAACCTCATCTGTCCTCAAACTTCCCACAAAGCCTTCAAACCCTAATCTCTCACCCAAGAACCTCACTTCATACTTCAACAAACATATAATTGAGGCTATTCATTGAGAGCTCTTTCTCCTTTGTCTCTTCACTTCACACCATTATAACATCTTCCCTCATGATCTTAATCAAGCCATTCTCAGATGAAATGTTGTCCCTCTACCTTTTTTTAAATCAAAGGCAACCCCCCTATCTGTACCACTGAAAGCCTCCTCTCCTATCTTTTCTATCAGATTTTCTCCACTGTAGTGACTATTATCTTTAATATCTCCCAATCTTCTCCCCCAACTTAAGAAAGACAACAAAAACAACCCTTATTAGATCCCATCATCTCTGCTAGATATTATCCTATATCTCTTCAGGTGGTGGTGGTTTGACTCACCTGTCTCTTGTCTTTCATGCAGGGGCCTTGCTTCTAAAACTTGGATAACATGGCTGCCTTGTGGGGGACATTTGGTTGGCATTTGGTGGGGATGACTGGCCCCTTCTCTCCACAGGAATTGCTTCCCCAGAAGATATCTCTGAAGGCTGGTCTGGAAGTAGGACCAGTAGTTGGGGGTTGCTACCTCTCCCAGGGCTCATCTGTCTGTTAATGGCAGCTGTTCAGCAGTTGTTCTTGATGGTGGTGGGGATGGTGGAACCCTCTTCACAAGGATTTCTCCCTTTTTAATCCAGCCTCAGATCCTTAACCAGTGGTTTGATCCTGGATAAGTCACTTAATATGTCTCCTCAGTTTCCTCAACTGTAAAAGTGGGGGTAATAATAGAATCTACCTCATAGGGTTGTTGCGGGGATCAAATAAAAAATTTCTAAGTATTTTTCAAAACTTCAAGTTCTATACAAATGCAATCATCATCATTTAATTATTATTATTAGAAAGACTTAAGAAATTTGATCAATGCTCAACCACAATTGCAGAAAACTCATGATAGAGCATGTGGACCACCTCCTGATGAGAGATGATAGATTCTGGATCCACAATGAGACATCTATATTTTCGGCATGGCTAAAAGAGGAATCTATTTTGCTTGAAAATTAACATTTTCTACAGTTCTTTTGTATGATGTGGTTGGGAGAGAAGGGAGAGAAAACGATTTTTAATTTAAAAAAGAGTAAATTTAAAAAGGCCTACTCCTTAAGAATAAGAAGGTGATTTGTTCTGCTACAGTATGCCCTTTAACCAACAATGTCTGCAGTATTCTGACTCAGGGCTCGACAATCAGAAAAAAATAACTAGGATGGTTTTACTCTACTTGTTCCACATATAGCAGGCCAGGACTGACTAGGTTGTTCTGACAGTTAAGATTAGGACTGGAACAAAACAAGAGTCACAGACCACCTAACAGTTAAGAGATATGTAGCAGAAACCATATGATTATCTCAATAGATGCAGAAAAAAAACTTCTGACAAAATACAACACTCATTCCTATTAAAACACTAGAAAGCATAGAGATAAACGGGGTCTTTCTTAAAATCATAAGTAGCATCTACCTAAAACCATCAGTAATCATAATACGTAATGGGGATAAGCTAGATGCATTTCCAGTAAGATCAGGGGTGAAACAAGGATGTCAAGTGGATTATCACCCCTATTATTCAATTTGGTACTAGAAATGTTAGCTTTAGCAATAAGAAAAGAAAAAGAAATTGAAGGAATTAGAATAGGCAAAGAAGAAACAAAGTTATCACGAGAATCCTAGAGAATCAAGTAAAAAGCTACTTGAAATAATAAATAACTTTAGCAAAGTTGCAGGATATAAAATAAATCCACATAAGTCCTTGGCATTCCTATGTATTACTAAAAAAGCTCAACAGCAAGAGACAGAAAGAGAAATTCCGTTTAAAGTTACTGTAGACACTATAAAATATCTGGGAGTCTTCCTGCGAAGACAAACCCAGGAGTTTTTTTAATACAATTACAAAACACTTTTCACACAAATAAAGTCAGATCTAAATAAATGGAAAAAAAAACCATCAGTTGCTCATGTTTAGGCTGGGCTAATATAATAAAAATGACAACTTTACCTAAATTCATTTACTTATTCAGTGCCATAAAAATCAAACTAACAAAAATTATTTTATAGAGCTGGATAAAATAACAACAAAATTCATCTGGAAGAACAAAAGGTCCAGAACATCAAGGCAATTAATGAAAAGAAATGCTGAGGAATGTGGCCTAGCCATACCATATATTAAACTGTATTATAAAGCAGCAGTTATCAAAACTACTTGGTACTGGCTAATAAATAGAGTGGTGGATCAGTGGAATAGGTTAGGTACACAAGATGCTGGAGTCAACAACTATAGTAATCTACCCTTTGATAAAACCAAAGAATCCAGCTTCTGGGTTAAGAATTCACTATTTCACAAAAACTGCTGGGAAAACTGGAAAATAGGATTGCAGAAAACTGGGCATAAACCAATATCTTACACCGTATACCAAAAGAAGTCAAAATGGATTCATGATTTACGTATAAAGGTTGATACTATAAGCAATTTGGGAGAGCAAGGAATAGTTTATACGTAAGATTTATGGAGAAGGGAATAATTTATGGCCAAAAAAGAGATAGAGAGCGTTACGAAATGCAAAATGGATAATTTTGATTATGTTACATTGAAAAGTTTTTGTACAAAAAAGCCAATGCAACAAAGATTAGGAGGGAAGCAGAAAATTGAGAATCTTTACAACCAGTGTCTCTGATATCTAAAATATACAGGGAACTAAGTCATATTTATAGCAATACAAGTCATTCCCCAATTGAGAAATGGTCAAACGATACGAACAGGTAGTTTTCAGAGGAAGAAATTAAAGATATCTACAATCATATAAAAAATGCTGTAAATCACTATTGATTAGAGAAATGCAAATGAAAACAACTGTTAGGTACCACATCTCTCCTGTCAGATTGGCTAAAATGACAAAATAGGAAAATGATAAATGCTGGAGAGGATGTGGGAAAATTGGAAAATTATTACATTGCTGGTGGAGTTGTGAACTAATCCAGCCATTCTGGAGAGCAATTTGGAACTATGCCTAACGGGCTATAAAAATGTGCATACCTTTTTACCCAACAATACCACTTCTAGTGTTGTATCCCAAAAAGATCACAAGTGGGACAGGGACCAGTATGTACAAAAATATTTATAGCAGCTCTTTTTGTGGTGGCAAATAATTGGAAATCAAGGGGATGCCCATCAATTGGGGAATGGCTAAACAAGTTTTGGCATATGAATGTAATGGTGCTATAAGAAATGAGGAGCACATGGACTTCATAAAAACCTGGAAATACTTATATAAACTGATGCTGAATGAGGGGAGCAGAACCAGAAGAACACCATACACAATTATAGACACAGATATCTGGGATGACTGACTTTGATAGAATTGGCTATTCTCATCAATACAAGGTTCAAAGGCTCATGATGGAAAAAGCTATCCACATCCAGAGAAAGAATTACAGAGTCTGAATGCAGATTGATGCAAACTATTTGCACTCTCTTTTTTTCCCTTCTTTTGGGCTTTTGTTTCTTCTCTCTCTTGATTCATCCCATTGGTTATAATTCTTCTTTACAACGTGATTATTGTGTAAAAAATTTTAATGTGAAGGTAGTACCTATATTGGATTACATGCCATCTTGGCGGGGGGAGGGGAAAGGAGAGGGAAGGGGAGAAAATTTGGAATTCAAAAACTTGTGGAACTGAGTGTTGTAAACTAAAAATAAAAAATAAATTAAAAAAGAGATTTGCTTTACTATAACCCAGAAAGGATATTTAACATGGATATATCATTTAGCTTGGAGGTAGATCTGGGTAGGGGGGAACAATTTACCTAATCATCTGGGCAAAGGGTGGTGACTGCAAAGTCTGTAGGGCTGGGCTTCTACATGGGCAGGTCTCTTTTATGTGCTTCAGTGATAAAAAAGCCATTTAATGTTTCCCAAGGTCACTGGGAAATCAAGGAAGGTCTTAGGTCTTAGTTCCTTGGACCAATGAAGTCTTGGGGATGCCTTCCTTGCCTTTTAGGGTAAGAACTAGCATAACCTACATGATGAGGAGGGGAGAAGAGAGAGAAAAAATACTGGTAGATATATGAACCCGTTGTATCAAGTCAATCTGACCAAATCCTCAACTACCTCTAGAAGTTCTAGGAACAAACCTCAGAGAAGATGGAGAAGAGACAGTGTGGAAGAAAGGACACAGGAGAGTGGTGAATAGAATCACAGAACCACAGAATCCTGGACTTAGAAAGGACCTTAGAAACCACCTAGAACAACCCAAACAGGAAAAACAATTAGTCCCCTCTGCAACATTCCCTACAAGTGGGATCCAGCCTTTTACTTAAAACCCTAAAGTGAGAAGAAATGCTGCTCTTAAAGGAAGTCCATTCCATTCCATTTCTAGCCTGTGTTCCATATGATTTGCTTTCCACCTGGTGACTCTTTTTTTAAGCCCTAGAAACAGGGATACAAGCTACATGGCCAGGCTTAAAAAGACGAATGCTCCCTCATAGAAGTCTTATAAATTCACTGAAAGGAAGTAACACATCATGCTTATATTTTTTTCCACAGGCATGTGTACACAATGCAGTTGTTACCAATACACATCTTCATGATTTTCACTTTCTAACTATGAATTGAGACCACTCTTCAAGAATCATGTCATACTCCAAGCCTTCTGAAATGAGCACTCCTCCATTTTGATTTTTTCAAAAATGTTTTTGAAGTGCATTGATGTTTTAGGAAATTAGTACAATATCCAGTACATTTTTAAATCTCAAATAGCAGTATTCAATCATTTAAAATTATTAATTACTTAATTTCTGTAAAGTGCTGGGCTACATATTTAAATTTTGCCTCAGACTCTTAGTAGCCAAGGGGTAAATCAGGTAAACTTCCTGCATCTTTGGACCTTCATTACAAAGAGGAAAGATAATAGTATCCATCTCATAAAATTGTTATGAGGTTGGGGTGTATTTGAAATGTTTTGAAAAAATCAAAATGTCATATAAATTTATGGTATTTTATTTTTACTAATTACTTGAATTTTCTCTTTTTCAAAATGTTAACAACTCTAAGATAGCAGGCAACATTTTATACTCTTTAAAATCATATTTCAGGTAGTGTGCTTGTTCAGTGTGGGAGAAATACTCTAAATCTTTCCACTGAAAAGATTTTATTTTCCTTAATAAACTGAAATTGACATCAACAAATGAAATTAGAAATGAAAGAAGTAATATTTACACCAAACAGAAGCCAGATGTGGAAGCTCACTTCTCCAGATTAAACATTCACTGAGTTGGCAAGGACAGACTTGGTTTCTCATTTATCCAAATGTTTCATTTGAATGGATTCTAATTTCCTCTGATTCCTTTACTCTTTTCACCATCATTCTGTTGTCTTGTTTACCTAACGGTGGCTCTTACCACAGTTTTGCACAGCTGCTTCCCAGATGCACTAAATAGCTCATTTTAGTCTTTAGAAATTTTTAAATGATGGGACTAACCTTACATACCTTTCATAGAAAGAACCACTGAAATCCATCTGAGTCTTTATGATGGGGGTGTACCTCATTATGCTGAATATTTCACTTGTTTCCTCAAAACATTTCAAATCCTCCCCCAAAATGAAGATTCATAAGTATATTTTAAATTTTAAATTACATCATCATTAACCTATTGACAAAAGCAAGGTAAAAGGTGCCAAAATCTTGCCATTACAAAATAGTGACAATATAGATTTTTTTCATTAAAAAAATCTTTCTCCTATCTCCACCAACCACATATGGGTTTTTTTTTTATAAAAGCAAAAAGGACACCATACAATGCTAACTACACAAAGTGTGAGACTAATACAGTTGCAAAGAAGGAAAGAAACAAATGGACAAAACCCTTTTTACTTAACATGCTCTTTTGACTATGCATGAACAGAGAACCTTCATAAATAGAACATAAACAGAAAGTAATTTCTTTTAGTGACACTAATCACAGTTAGCATATGGTAGGATTCAATTATAGCTTAGTTCATTACCATATGGATCATATCACGATTAAAAACTCCAGTATATAACAACAAAAGGTAAAAACCTGCTACACTGTGGTTAGCTTATTTAAGAAATGTCTGTCCCCTAGATTGTTTGTCCTTTGTACTCAGAGGTCCAGTGACATCATGGTCAAGGTATAATATGTTTGATTGTGATTGATCAGTCCAATATGAGCTTGGAAGACTGTACCATAGATCAGGCACAAATAGTCTGTCTGAACATTTGAATGAAGAAGTCTTCAGATTTGCACAACTCATTTTTTTTCTTTGTGCTACTAGGATTCCGCTTTGCTCACAGAGCACAGTGTCTTCTTTGACATGGGCATGCTATGCTTGGCAGTCCTGTGCCAGCATCTCCCACGTCTTGAAATCAATTATAAAGTTCTCCAGAGAGACCTTGGGAGCATCCTTGTACTGTTTCTTCTGACCTCCATGTGAGCCCTTGCTTTGTGTGAGTTCTCCATAAAATTGTCTTTTAGGTAAATATGTGTTTGGCATTAGGGCTATGTGGTCAGACCATAAGAACTGTGCTCTCTACCGTACAATCTGAGTGCTTGGCAGTTCAGCTCAAGAAAGGACCTCATGAGGTGTCTGGTACCTTGACTTGCTAGGTAATCATCAGAATCTTCCTAAGACAATTCAAATGGAAGCAGTTCAGTTTTCCTGGTTCCACAAGCATAGAATAATGAAGTCAGTGCAATGGCTCTGTAGACCTTTAGTTTGGTAGACAGCCTAATACCTCTTCTTTCCCACACTTTCTTTAGAAGCCTCCCAAGCACTGAGCTAGCTAGCTTTGGCGATGTGTGCATCAACCTCATCATCTATGTGTATGCTGATGCAACATGGATAGGCAATGAAGTATGCACTGTTAGAAAAGATGGCTGTGTCAATTAATTTTGCTTAACTTTTTTCTTTGTTATATAAGATTCAATGAGGGTTGCAAAAGGTATATCTTATTACTATGGTAAAAAAAAAACAGGAAGCATCACTGGAAGGTTCTTCACTCTACTCAAATGGATCTATCATCTCATCAATTTAAAAATCCCTTAAATAACATGACATCCATGATTGTGCCTCTTGTTCAAGTCCTCCCATGAGTTCATGGGGGAAGGAGGAGACAAATGTATTGGAGGCCTTTCTCTTTTTCCTCTGCAATTGTGAGAGGGGACCAACACATAGCAACCTTCCTATAGGCTTGTCACATCGTCAGTCCCTCTTCCTGACATAGCACTTCCTGATGGCACCTTGTACTCCTGATCTCCTTCAAATTTCCTCCTCAGTTCTAGGGTGTAGCCTGCTCCCACCCACCAGGCACCTCTCCATCACCCTCTGGGTGATAACCATTTTAAAAATGAGATCATGTTTTAATATGAACTTTAATAAAGCACTAACTTGACAAACATTGAGAAATAACTAATCCTCAATGTTAAGTTTCTTGTAATTTTTTTCACATAAAAATTTTATCATGTGCCCACCATAAACAAGGTATTTAACCACTATGTTAAGCATAAGAGACATGAAGACAAAAATGAAGTAGTTCTTGTCCTCATTGAACTTATAATCAATTGGAACAGGATATAACATATTCAAGTAAAATGTATATACATACAAAGTGATTTCAAGAGGGGGAATGCTAATGCTTGAGATCAGGAAATATCTTGGGGAACAGTACGTACTTAAACTGTACTTAGAAGGAAGGTCAGAATTCTAGGAGGCAATCAGTCAATAAACTTATAATAAGCACCTACTTTGTACCAGGCATTATGCTAAGCATGAAATACACAAAAATAAAAAGGAGAAACAAAAGGGATACAGAAAAGGATACAAAAGATCTTCCAGAACTTAACAGTATAATGGATTACGTCCAGTCATACAGAATAATACCACAGAAAAAAAAATGAAAAAGAAAGGACACTTATTTAAAAAAAATCTATATGGTATTAATAAGTTAATTGAAAATGTCAGGGCAGTTTATTTCTTCTCAAGTGAATAAATACATGCAACTTTTCTCAAACCTGTTACTTTGATTGGAATATGCTGTTATGCCCATCCACGATTTGTGGAAGACCATATTGTATTATCACTATAACTCAGATTCAAATGAAGAAGTACTTGGTACCTCTAACAATGCTGATGACATCACTTTCAAGTGTTGTCACTCTTTCTCTTTCTTTGTTCCTTTGTTTCTTTTTTTTATAACATTCATTTAAAAAAAACTGAGTTTCTAATACTCTTCTTCCATTCCATCATTGCCCCATCCACCGAGAATTGTGAGATATCACAAGAATTGTGATATAAATTTTATGCGTGAAATCATACAAAACATTTTTTTCCTATTAACCATGTTACAAGCAAAAAAGTGAGAAAAATAAAGAGTGAAAAAATATGTGCACTTAGACTCCATCAGTTCTTTCTCTGGAGGTAGATAGCATTTTTCATCACATGACCTTCTGAATTGTTTTGGATTATTGTATCTATCATAATAGCTAAGTCATTCACAGTTGATCATCTTTACAATACAGTTGTGACTGTGCACATTGTTCTCCTGGTTCTGTTTTGCATCCGTTCATGTAAGTATTTTCAGGTTTTTCTGAAACCATCCTACTCCTCATTTCTCATAGCACAATAGTATTCTATCATAATCATGTACCCCATGTGCCCATTCCCCAGTTGATGGGCATCCTCTCAGTTTCCAATTCTTTGCCACCACCAAAAGAGCTACTATAAATATTTTTTGTAAAAATAGGTATTTTCCTTTTTTCTTTTGATCTCTTTGAGATACAGACCTAGCAGTGGTATTATTGGGTCAAAGAGTATGCACAGTTTTAGAGTCCTTTGGACATAGTTCTAAATTGCTCTCTAGAATGGTTGGACAAATCCACAACTCCATCAACAGTGAATTAGTGTCCCTTTTTTCCATGTTACATCCCACCATCTGTCATTTTCCTTTTCTGTCATACTTGGTTGTTGTTGTTGTTGTTTAGTCATTTCAGTTGTATCCAACTCTTCGTGACTATGTTTGGGGTTTTCTTGGTAAAGATACTGGAATGGTTTGCCATCTCCTTCTCCAGCTCATTTTACAGATGAGGAAACTGAGGCAAATGGTACAGTGTCTTGTTCAGTGACTTGTAAGTATCTGAGGCCAGATTTTAACCTAATTTGAACAACATTTATTAACACAACCAACAAATATTTATTATGAATCAACTATTTATAAAGCACTGTGTTTATGCTACAAAGAGAAGAAAAAAACAGACCTGCTCTCATGGCTTCCATTTAATGAGGGTACACACATCATGTTCACAGATTAACAGAATGTAATTTGATGAGAAAAAATTCAAATCTAGGGGCATCAACATAGGCTTCCCAAAGCAGGGAGCATCTGAGGTAAGACCAGAAGAAAGCTAAGGATTCCAAGAGGACACAAGAAGACCAGTTAGCTTCCAAGACAAGTATTCCTTAAATCTCTAGATGAGAAAAGGTGGAGCAGGTATAACAGATTAGATGAAGTAGGTAAGTAGAAATAGTTGTTTTGAAGGGTTGTCAGAATCCAGCCAAAGGGAGTGGTTAAATGAGAAACAAGGCTGGTGTACAATGATGCCATTTGTGTAACAACTTTTGCTCAGCAGCCACAATCCCTCTCAGGGTTATCCCTAGAATCTATAGTCATGGTCACCCCTCTGGGGACCCAAATTATGAGAGAGAGTACAAGTTAGGGGGAGTATCTTACAAGGGTATTCCATTGAAAAGGCTTTGTTTAGCATATTTGGGAGCCACACTCCTTCCCAATCTGGTTCTGCTCCTGATTCTCTAGATCTTTATACCTCTGTCCCTACTGCCCCCTCAAGGTGGAGATGCCAATACCTCTCCTCTAACGACAAGTTCCTACCTAGAATTCCATTTGTGGAAGTATCTATGTCAGCCATGCTCAATCTAGGCCAGCTCCCACCCTGACTGTCCAGACTTTTTCACCTTGCTCTTGAGGGGCTACCTCCCTTGCATCCCATCCCATTCCCAGTTTTTTAGCTCCCTTTTGTGTATTTCTTTTCCCATTAAAATGTATACTCCTTGAGGCCATTTGTACTGTCAGTGTTTGATACGATGCAGAGTGTCTGGCACATATTAAATACTTCCTCTAATCCAAAATCTTCATGTTTGTGGGGACTCATGGGAAAGATTTTTCATCTGGCACTCTCATTCTTGGTTGCCCTGATTTTTCAGGAATACATTAGAGAAAAAAGATGTATTTTTTATTTTGATTTAGAATGTAATTATATAGCTATTTTATGATGTTTCCTTTACAAATCAGACTTATTTTCTCTGAGAAAATTAGCTTATATAATTACATACTGATATATATCATATTACTGTACCCATTAAAATATTGTAGCTACCCAAAAAGCCTAGCTAACAGGGGACTCAAGATTTGACCAAACTGCTAAAGGTTTAGGCTAATACCTCACACCATATTCCAACATAATCTCAAAATGGATACATGATCTAGGTCACATCATAAAACAATTAGAGGTACAAAGAAGAAAATACCTATCAGATCTATGGATGGGGAAAAGTTCATGACTAAAGAAAGGATAGAGAGGATCACAGAAGATAAAATGGGCAATTTTGATTAATTAAGATTATAAATTGTTTTGCATAAACAAAAACCGTAGCTAAGATGAGAAGGCAAACCAATGGAGGAAAAAGTGTGCATTGTCTAAGTTCTCATTTCTAACACATGTAAGGAACTAATTTCAATTTATAAGAATAAGAGCTATTTGCCAAAGGACATGAACTGGCAGTTTTCAAGTAAAGAAATCTTATCTATAGCCATCTGGGAAAAAATGTTCCAAATCACCAATAATTAGAGAAATGAGGTTCCAACTTAGATCCATCAGATTGGCAAAGTTGACAAAAACGGAAAATAACAAATGCGGGGGGTGGTGCTACAGGAAAAGAAACACATTGATGCACTGCTGGTGGAGCTAAGAATTAGCTCAGCCATTCTGGAAAACAATTTGGAACTATCCACTCCAAATCATTAACTGTGTATATCCTTTTAACCCACTGATAATACCATTGGACCTACACTCCGAAGAAATCAAAGAAACAGAAAAAGGTCCTATACACACAAAAATTTTTACAGCATCTCTCTTGGTAGTGGCCAAGAATTGCCAACTTAAGGGGTTGTCCATCAATTGGGGAATTGCTGAAGAAGTCATGGTATATAAATGTAGTGTAATATTATTGTGCTGTAAGAAATGAATAAGTGATCATGCAGAAAAATGTGGTGAGATGTATGTGAACTGATATAGAATGAAATGAACAGAACTAGGCAATTTATGTTATAACATCAACATTGTAAAAACAAGTGTGAAAGACCTAAGAATTAAGGTCAATGCAATGATCAACAATGATTCCAGGGGACTGACAATGAAGAATGTTACCCACTTCTTGACAGAATTGTGATGGACTAATATGCAGAATAAGACACACATGTTTGGACATGGCCAATATGGGAATTTGGTTTTGTTTGTCTTTGCTTATTTGTTACTAGGGGATTTTTTTAAATCATTTCTTTTTCCAGGAAAGAAAAGATAAATGCTCGATAAATGAAAAAAAAGTTAATTAAAAAAAGTACTGCATTTAATAGGAGGAGTATGGTTTCCTCATCTGTGAAATACTGGTGCCTAGCAATCTGTCTAGAGCATACTATGAAGTTCAAAATGTTTGTGTTTTGTTTCAAGAAGATTTAGACTACTTTCTTTACTTATGAGTTCAGTCAGCTTTTTCTGGGATCCCTATGTATTGCAGATTGAGAATAGCTTTGTCTCCTGGTCTAGAAACTCCAAGTAATTAACCTGAAGTGCTTAATCCATTTGGGGAGCCTCACTCCTCCTTTGGAGCTCTTTTGGAGAGTTTTGTTTCCTTTTAGTTGTCCTAGTGAAAGATGAGTTTTGACCTACAGTTGGATTTCCTATATGTTTCAGGAATCCTTGGAGAAACTCTGAGTTCACTTAATTTCAAGGACTCAGAAGAAAGTTTTATTTGAACCTTCAGTAGAAACACCACCATTCTTGTGAAAGGATCCCTTGAAGGCATTTTGGTGTGGCCTGTATGTAATGAGGTATCTAGAAATCATATGTCCAGTCACCCAACCTCCTGCTCGATTCCCTACCCATCAGAACTTTAGAGTATTCTATGCTGTCGCTGCTTCCCTGAGGAATTTTCTAGGATTAAAGTCAGTTGGCATGTGGGGGTCCAGATCAGTGAGGCCCCTTAGTGAAAAGATAGAGCCCCACTTTGTTGTAGCACTGGGTGTCTACCAGGGACCAAAGTAGAGGGGTTTCTCAGTGCGAGAAGGAGGTGAGTGTGCCACCATATCCATCCATTCCAGTGGGTCAATGTTGTTATAAAAGCACCAGCCAAAAGGGTTTGATTTCTCATCTGAAAGGTAGGGGGTAGCTTCCCACTGATCCCAGGTTCAGGAGAGCTCCATGTGTTCTGGGACCTCTTGATTGTTTGTAAAATCTTTCTTTTCTGTGGGTTAGGGAAAGCCTCTCATTCACCAAGACGAGAGGCAACCTAAGAGAACTTTGTGAAATAACATTTGCTGTATTGGAAGGCCATATATTTGGAAATCTGGAAGAATGCTAATTTCCAGGTTTCTCTGTGAACTGATCAATGCGTCCTCCTTAATATAAGGTAGTATGGAAGGAATGTGAAAGGGCAAAGCTTGAACCGTCTCCAGCAACCCAGAAAGCAATACTAGATTAAGAAGCTCAAAATGTAGCCCAATTGATATGCTGAGGAAAATAAATGTTTAATTGGGGATGAGGGAGGAAAAGTAAAATGTATGGAAAGTGGCTCAGAAGTGCCATTCCCTACTTGGTTTCAGTCTACCATATGGAAGCCTACTTCTAGTAAGGTACCTACTTGTGAGATGACAAAGCCTCCCCACTGGCTATTGAACCAGGAGTGATAACTCTGAATATATGAAAGCAAGCTCTAATAGCTTGGAATAACAATTAGAATCCAGTAACTTTTGGCATCATCTGCCATTTCTATGATGAGTAAGAAAGGAATGCTTTGAGCTGCTTTCTGAGATACAGATGGGAGAGTGGAAATTAGAACCTTTTCCCTACACAGCCCTGACATTTTGTTGTTATTTTTCCAGGTCTATCAAATAATCCTTTGACAATTTGATTGGTTTGGGATTAAACAAATTAATTTAAGTAATTCTTTATATTAGCAAAACCTAACCATGAGCAGTTAATAAATACTTCTTTAGTTATTTATATCTAACTTTAAGAAGTATTTTTACTTGCATTCGTATCGTTATTGTCTGTCAACTCCCAAATATTTTTATACATCCTGTAGTGATTTTGAATGGAATTTGTCTTTCTTGTTGAGTTTTGTTGGTTATATGTAGCAGTGGTGATGATTTATGTAGAATTAATTTATATCTTGTAAGTTCACTGAATTTACCATTTCAGTAGCTTTTTAGTTGAATCTTTAGACAACATAATTTGGAAAAAGTGATAATTTTGCGTTTCTCACATCATGTTAAATAGTAGTGATGATAATAGTCATCCTTCTTTTACCACTGATCTGTCAAGAAAGGACTTTAGCTTTTTGCCATTATATATACTGTTTTCTCTTAGTTTTAGATAGATACTGCTTAATCATATTAAAGAAAAGTGCATTTAATCCTACTCTCAGGTTTTTTAAATAGAAATGAGAGTTAGATTTTATTAAAAGTGTTTTCAGTATTTATTGATAAAATCATGTGTCTTTTAATCTTATTTTTGTTATCATGTTTATGACTTTCCTTATATTAAGCAAACTCTATATGCCTTCTTCCTCATGCTAGACAGGGGGCAAACTAAGGTATGAAAATATGGGAATATCTGCCATGTAGGTTGGATGAGGGAAATGGGTCCAGTTTCTACTCTACCATCTGAATCTCAAAAGGCAGCTCAAAGCATTCCAGCCTCACACACTAGAAAGGACAGATGATACCAAGGGCCTAATAACTTGCTTTCACATATTCAGAGCCATTCTTCCTTCTGGCTCAGCAGCCAAGGTCCTCCTTGGCTTCATCATACATAGTGCAACCCCCAGTACATTACTGGAAGCAGCAAAGAAATACAGTAGCATAGTTTCCACTGACACAAAATATCCAGGTTGAGGAGTAAGGGCTCATTATCTAACAAACATTGTTGAGAAAACTGGAAGGCAGTGCGGCAGAAATTGTGAATAGACCAGAACATCATATATCATGTAAAAAACAAGCTCCAAATGGATAAATGCATGTCTTAGACATAGAAGGAGAAATCAAAAACAAATTAGGGCAAAGAAGAAATTGCCTTTCTAGTCTATAAACACTGGAAGAGTTCTTGACCAAACAAGAGAAAGATAGGATCACAGAAGATAATAGGAACACTTTCGGTCATATAAAATTTAAAAGTTTTTGGATAAACTAGACCAAAGCTGTTAAAATCAGGAGGGAAAGGGGTAACTGGGTAAATCTTTGCCTCAAGTTTCTTGGATGAAGGTTTTAAATCCAAAATATACAAGGAAACCACTACAATTTACATGAATAAGATTCATTGCTCAATAGATAAGTGGTTAAGGAATATGAATAGGCAATTCTCAAAAGAAAGGTAAATTATCAATAACCATTTGGAAAAGATCTCACATTACCAATAATTAAGAGACTCTGAGGTTTTGCCTCACAACCATGAGATTGGTAAAGATTGGTAAACCCAGTAATTTTTGGAAGTGTGGAGGTAAAATAGGCATACTGATATACAGTTCATGGAGTTGTGAATTGGTTCAGTCATTCAGAAAAGCAATCTGGAATGATTCTAAAAAAGTTATAAGCTATGCATACCTTTGTGACACCACTAAGGGCCCAAACTCTACATAGAATAAGAGACTTTTAAAGAAGATAAGTAACTATATAATCAACAAAATTTACTGAGTCTCTATCTCTCTCTCTCTCTAGCAAAGGAGTGGAAACTTAGAAGTTTAGCATTTATTGGCCATCAGTGCTTAGCACAGTGCCTATTAAGTAGACACTTAATAAATATTTGTTGACTCAACTATTAAATAATAATGAATACTAATAAATGATAAAATAATTATGATATATGAATATAACAGAATATTAACAAACCATATGACAAATTTCAGAGAAAAGTAAAAAGACCTATATGAACTGATGTAGAGTGAAGCATGTACAACCAGGAGAATCATTTATACAATAACAGAAGAATAAAGATAAACAATTTTGAAAGACTTGAGAACTAATGAAATGACAAACAATTCCAGAGGATCAAAGATGAAACATACATCCATCTCTTGAGAAAGAAGGGGTGGACTCAAGATATAGAATAAGATATACATTTTTAGACATGGCTAATGTGGAAATTTGCTTTGCTTGATCATGCATATTTGTTGTGGAGGTTCATTTTCTTTTTTTATTGTTCAGTGGAAGGAAGGTGAATAGGAGAGAAATTAGGGTGAAGAGAATAAGCATTTATTAAGTGTCTATCATGAACCAAGTACTGTGCTAAGAGCTTTACAAATATTATCTCACATAATTCTCATGACTATGTGAAGTAGGTACTATCATTATCATCATTTTACAGTTAAGGGAGTTGCCTAGGGTCACACAGCTAGTCTGAGGCCAGATCTGAACTCAGATCCTCCTGACTCCAAGGCTAGAGCTCTATTCACTGTGTCACCTTGTAGATAGATAGATATCCTTCCCTTTCATTCTCAGTTTTGCTTGAAAATAATCATATAATTCCTGAGAATAGCTTTATGTTCCTCTTAGTTGGCTGTGAGTTTACCTTGTGTATTTTTAGCTGGTGATTTCATTTCTCTCTCTCTTGTTTTGGGATTAAGTCAATGGATTATTAATTTTGTCGATTTTAGCTATCATTTCTACAGACTTTTGTTTTTACTTTTATCTATTTCACCTGAAATTTCTTTCTTTGTACACACTTAAGCTTATTTAACATTGATTTTCTTTTTTTTAACTGCATGTTCAGTTTATTGTTTTTTTCTTAATCAACTGTGTTCCTTTATATTTTCAAGGTTTAATTTTTTCCTCTGATAACTTCTTTATTGCAGCCCCTAAAATTAGAGTATTATGTCATTATACATTGACTTACATAATAGTTTATTGTTTATTACTCTGTTCTTTGATCTACTTCATTCAGGATGACTTTACTAAAAACTCCATTTAAGTCCATATTGTTTGCTTTTGTTCCTTACATTATAATTTTGTCACATCATGGCTTGTACCAGATGTGTTTAATATCTTTAACTTTTCTACATTTGTGTTTCTTTGTACCCTAATGAGTTCATATTTTTAAAAAAATGTTTTTCATTATGAATTTATAAACATCAAAACGTAAAAGTGTAAGTATACTAAGAAAAATAATTTTTAAAAGGTTTGTATAGAAAACTCTGAACTTCTAGTATGGTCAGTTTATTTGTTTTCCACTTGATATGTCTTGGGTTTTGTATATTTCAAATTAACCACGTCAGTTCTACAACATTGCTCTTCATGTCTATGTACCTTTCTGAACTTCCTTCTATTCCATTTTCTTAAAATGATTCATCAACTCTTTTCTTTTGGTCCTTTTATTTTAGTATCACTCTCAGTCCCTTCTCCCTACTGTAATAATCATTCCCCTATAATCCAACAAAAAACCTTTTCCTCTAACATATGTATAGTCATGTGAAACAAATCAACCATCGGCTATCTATAAATGCCTCTCATTTTACACCTCTAGCCCATCACTTCCCTGCAAAGGAGGAAAGTATAATCAGTCTTCTGGAGTTATGACTAGTCATTGAACAGAGTTGATAAGTCCTTCATAGTTGTTTTCCTTTACAATGTAATTGTTTGATAAATTTTTTCCTGATTTTACACTATGGGTATTCTCCTGCTTTCTCATAATTTCTCATGGCATATTAATGTTCATGTACCATAATTTGTCTGGTCATTTCTAAAATGATGGGCACCCACTCTATCCCCAGGGAACTGCTATAAAAAGGGCTGCAAAGGGGTCCTTTCCTTCTTTGATCTTTTGAGGGTATATGCCTGTTCATTGCGTTAAAAGGAATTATGCACATTTCTAGAATGATTAAATTGTACCACATCCGGTACTCCCCACGGTCCTGTCTTACAATGTTCATTTTCCATTTTTGTCGACTTGGTCAATCTGATGGGTGTTAAGTGGGAGCTTGGAGTTGTTTTGATTTGGATTTATCTTACAAATGACTTGAAGCATATTTTCAAGAGGTTATTAATAGTTTGGCTTTCTTCATTTAAGAACCATCTGATCATATCCTTTACCATTTATCTATTATGGAATGGCTCTTGTACTGCTTTTTAATCAATTATTGATTATATCTTGGATATCAGACCTATATCAATGAAATTTACTGCAAAAAATTTTCCCAGTTAATTATTTGCTAAGTGCATTGATTTTTTTCCTCAAAATGTTTTAAATTTATGTACTCAAAACTATTTTATAACTATCTATTTTACGATCCTGTCTAGCCTTTAAGTCAAGGTTTCTTTCCCTGTCCATGGTTTTGAAAGCTATCTTCTTCTGTTCTCCTCTAATCTGCTCATGACATGGACTCTTATATCTAGTTCACGTCTCCATTTAGAGCCAATTATGGCACATGGTATGAGTGGTTGGTCTAAACCTAATTTTTGCCATTTTACTTCCTCATTTTCCATGCAGTTTTTGCTGAATAACTAATTTTTACTGATTGACATCCTTTGGAAAATAAAATACTATGATACTACGTTTGTTTCATGGTCTTATTTACCTAATCTCTTCCACTGATCAACTTTTCTATTGGTTTTATAACCAGCTCTCTTTCTTCCCACTTTTTTCATTATTTCTCTTGAGATTCTTGACCTTTTGATTCTTTAGATGGGTTTTTAAATTACTGTCTCTAGTCCTATAAATTAACTCCTTGTTACTTGATTGGTCTAGTACTGGATAAATTAATTTATGTAGTATCACCATTTTTATTACACTGACAGTCCAGCTAGGAGGAATTGATACTTCTGTTATCCATTCAGGTCTGTTTATGGTTCTATAAAGTGTTTTTGTAATTTTATTCATATAACTTGTGCATCTTGGAGCTGTACTCCCAGTGATAAGCATATTAATTTATTTTTACATTTGATCCTCACAACAACCTTGTGAGGTCAGTACTATTATTATATGCATTTTATACTGGAGGAAACTGACCCCATTAGAGGTTAAATAACTTTCCCAGGGTCACATAGCTAGTTTAAGTATCTGAGGTCAGATCTGAATTTAGGTCTTCCTGACTCCCAGTGCAAAGCTTTACCACCACTGGTCCCAATATCTGTGAGTATCTTGAAAATAGTTTCTTTTTCTATTTCTTCCAGCTGAGTTCGGTTGGTACAGACAAGCTAATGATTTTTGTCAGTTTTTTTTTGTATCCTGTTACTTTATTGAAGTTATCAATTGCCTCACTTTTTATATAATTAAAGGTTTGTCAACAGTGGCCTAGTCCAAGTATGCACAATCTACTTTGCCTGTGGGTAGGCTATCCTCCTAAAGGCTAGTTCACAATTTCCCCACTCCTCCACTTTTATCAGCTAGTAGACTCAGTTCTTTGACAAAGTCATTTACTCAATTGGCCTAGTCAGAACAGTGGTTACAAAGCATTTCTCCGGAGTAGTAACAGCCACCCTTTAGAGACCATTAGCCCCCAAAAGAGTGTTAAACTTTTGAACATTCTACCCAAATCTGGTTTCTTTTGGAGGAAAGTCTCCGATGCCCCCTTTTTGCTGAAAGCCTATTTTTTTTGTTTTTAATGGGCAAGTTATTCTTCAATAGAAGCCAATTTTGCCTTTTGAAATAATGTATTCATGTTCTCTTTATAGTGGTAGCTACTAAACCTTTTGTGATCCAGACAGTGGTTCCTCTGTGGTTGGACTCTTCTTCCTGAATACCTGCTTTCTTTGACCTTGGAGCTCTGGACTTTGGTTGTGACTTTCCTGGAAATTTTTATTTTTTCCAACAAAGGTGATTGGTGCACTCTTTCTATTCATTTACCTATGGTCCTAATGGATCTGGGAAGGTTGTTTTTTCCCATGATTTCCTGAAAAATGGTACACAGAGGGCCATTCAGAAGCTGGATGACACTAGTAAAGGGTTCTATGGAGGGCATTCAAGTATTGCCGTTAAAGTTTATTTCATCTTTATGATTCTTTCAATTTAGCTAGTATTAAAACTTTGGTTCAAAGAGCAAATTAGGATTTCTTCACGACTTACAGCCTTCAATTTCAAGTCATTCATGTATAGGATGTTTCCATTTTCCTGAATCACTATAGTAATAGGTGACAAATGACTGAGCCCATATTAGATAAGTAAGAGGCTGCCAGATAGTCACCATCTAGACTTTCACTTCACCTCCATGCAATCATGTACCAATATGAGAAGATGGGGTGAAAATCTACCCATGCATCACATAAATGGGCATTTCAGTAAAAATGTGAGAGAAACTTTTAGTCCTACTTAAATTGAATTCTGCCCCTAGGTAGGAGATTCTCTTGAAGGCAATTTAGGAGATTTTTTCCCAACACTACCTCATCCCACTCTAACATTTTGTGTGATAAATAATCTATAATGATCATTTTGTCACAATGGAAAACCACCATACTCTAAAAAAAAGTTTAAGTAAAATTGAATTTTATGAATATTTAATTTTTTATTGAAAAAATGGTTCCAAATTGATACTTTTAAAATTATGGGAACAATACATTCTAGGCAATGATGAAATGTTAAAAGTATCTTGGGAAACATAACTGAGGTTCACCATACCAGGGCCAATCTTCCCTTAAACAATTTTAGGCTAAAGCCATAATTAAAAGCTAGTTTTAGCTCTCTCCAAAGCTATTCCACACATAAGGTTATGGGTCACTATAATTTCTACCCATGATGACAGAAATGAAGGCCTAGTTAAGTACAAAGGGACACTTTCTGCCAAATACAATGATAGAAGGGAAGTGGTCAGGGTGGGGACAGGATGGCTGAAATACCACAGTCTTAACCATGAACACCAGGAGTGTTGTAACTTCTGCTAAATATACCAAATTAAGAATTGTCAAATTATGAAAGAATTATATAATCTGAAGATAACTATGAAGTAGAGATGATTTTTATGATCAAAAACAAAACAATTTTATTTTTCTTTACATCAAAATCTTCAGAATAGAATAATTTTTCATCCACAGAACCTCTTTAGGATACTTAGAACAAATACCAGGCATGTTGAATAGGGATGTTATGATGCAGAATGAATGTTGGTCTTGGAGTTTGGAAGACCTAGGTTGAAATCGTATTTCAGACACTTGCTAGCTGTATGACTCTGGACCAATTTCTTAACCTTTCTCGGCTTCAGCTCCTTAACTATAAAATGAAACTGCCTTCATGACTTCTAAGGTCCTTTCTAACTCTACATCTGGGATCCTATTATAGATTGTTATATTGATAATTCATAGGTGTTAGATATAGAAGGTCCCTTAAAGATCATCCAGGCCAACCTCCTCATTTTACAAAAGTGGAACTCAGGACCAGAGAGGAAAGATGATTTGCTCAAAGTCACATAGTAAATAAAAGAATGTGGATACAAATCTAGATTTGGACTCCAAATCTAACACGCTTTCCACCATACCATGTTGCATTTTACATCAACAAGTTGGAAAAATGGTAGTTATTTGTTTGGTGAAAGACCAAAGAATGAATGTAAGTGACTAGGTCTTTGATTTGCTAAGTCAGATCAAAGTAGGATCCCTGTCTTGAGTCAATCACTGTGGAGAAAGGGGCCTATTTTTTTGAGCAATATTTTTTTTATTGAGAAAGAGATAGAAAACATCAAACAGTAGGCAAATTAAGCTACTAACACTACCATGACCACTTCCATTCAGATTCATCGATCCCATAGAGGCCCCTGAACCTTAGCGTCTTGGGAGTAGCAATGCTTCTAGACCAGCCCATGGCTATCATCTAGGGAAGAAACTTTGTGGAAATGTTACCTGTCAATTGCTCCTGTAGATGACAAAGTGCAGTCACTGCTAGTGAAGACTCAGAAAAGAAATATCTCACTACCAAAGTCCTAGGTACTGTCAAATTATTCAACATTAGAATATGATTTTATCAATAGAAATGACACTAAATAAAAGGCATCTGCTTCGCTTGCTGTACCCTGAGGACCATGGGACCATTCTGTCTTACATGTAGTTCAAACCTTCTAATGGTGTTGTTTCATCCAATAGAATGTGAGGTCTCTGAGGGCAGAAGATTATATTACTTTTCTATTTGTATCCCTAGTGCTTAGAAATGTTTTGTATACAGTGAGTGCTTAATGCATGCCTATCATTTGTCCATTTATTCAACAACAGTCAGTAAACCAGCATTTGTTAAGTCCCTGCTATAAGCACTGTGCTAAGTACTGAGCATACAAAAATAAACAATAATCTCAAGGAGCTCACTGTCTAATTCAGGAGACAACAGGCAAATAACTATTCACAAACAAGATACAGAGGATAAACTGGAGATAATCAACAGAGGGTAAACACACATACACACACACACACACAATAGCACTGAAGTGGATCAGGAAAGGTTCCTTGAGGAAGGTGGGATTTTAGCAGGAATTTGAAGGAAGGCAGGAAGCAGAGATGTTGAGAGGAGGGAGAGCGTTCCAGGTAAAGGGCTAGCCAGAAAAGCCATGGTCTGAAGATGTAGTGTCATGTATGAGGAATAGCAAAGAGATCAGTGCCATTGCATCATAGACTCCTGGAGTGGTAGGGGGGAAAGGTAAGTATAATATGACTAGAAAGGCAGAGGTGGGTCAGATAGTGAAGGGCTTTAAAAGTCAGAGGATTTTGTATTTGCCACCTGAAGGTGATGGGAACCAATGAAGTATATTGAATAGGAGGGTGATGTGGTAAACTGTGTTTTAGAGAAGTCAGTTTGGTAGCTGAGTTGAGGACAGACAAATCAGGAGAGACTTGAGGTAAGGAGACCAGTCAGCATGCTGTTGCAATAATCCCAATTTGAGGTAATATGGACCTATACTAGAGTGGTGGCAGTGTCATAGGAGAGAAGGATTTGACAATATATTGGATATGGAGGAAAGTAGGGAACTGAGGATAACACTTAGGTTGCAAGTCTGGGTGACTGGAAGGATGGTGGTAATAATTATAGTAGTAATAGGAAAATTAAGAAAAAAGGTGGGGTTGGGAAGAAAGATGATGAGCTTGGGTTTGGACATGGTAAGTTTAAGATGTTTTTAGGACATCCAGTTTGAATAGTCCAATAGGTAGTTGGAGATGTGAGCCTGAAAGTTAGGAGTGAGGTCAGTGCTAGATAAGCAGATATGAGAATAGTTAGCATAGAGATGATAATAGAACCCATAGGAGCTAATGAGATCACCAAGCAAAATAGTGGAGAAGGAGAAGAGAATAGTGCCTTGGTGGACATCAGGAATGATGTGGATAAAGATGTAGCAAAGAAGACTGAGAAGAGGTGGTTGGACAGGTAGGAGGGATAGTGTCATGGAAACTCAGATGTATCCAGGGGGAGAGGGTGATTGACAGTGACAAAGGCTGCTGACAGATCAAAGAAGAAGTAGGCTGAGAAATAGCCATAGATTTGGAGATTAAGAGAGCATTAGTAACTTTGGAGAGAGAAGTTTCAGTTCAATGGTGAGGTCAGAAGTCAAAAGAGAGTAAGATGAGAGGAGATGAAGATGCTGGGTGTAAATGGCCTTATCAAGGAGTTTACCCATAAAAGGAAAGAGAAATATGGGATGATGACAGGGATGAGCATATCAAGGGAGGGCATTTTGAGCATATCATAGGTGTGCTTGTAGGCATGTTGAAAATAGTCAGTAGACAGAAAGGTAGAGACTTAAAAGATAAATAATAAGGATGATAGAGGAGGCAATATGTTAAGAGAAAACAGCATGCAGTGGGATTACTTGTGCATTTTGAGGCTTGGCAAGAGGTCCATGGGCAACATTTGTATGAACTTCTCCAACGGCATTTTTTCTTGCCTTCTTGCCTCTTCACGAGAGAGGGAAAAGGAGGAGACAATGGTGGAAGTCATCTGAGTGATGTGAGATGAAGAGGAGGGTATAAAAGGGAACTCTTAGTGAATAGTCTCAACTTTTTCAGTGAAATATGAAGACAAAGACAATAAAGAAAGAAAAAAGCTCTCGTTTTCAAGGATTAAGTGCATTTTATAGCTTTTGTATCATCAAAGACTTAAGTGATTTTCTGGCAATCTTATGCTATAGCAACTCAGATTAATTGTAGAATTTCATCATTTTTGATTATGTAGTGAAATATTTACTTAACCAAAGGAAGGACTCCTTAGAGATTGATAAATAAGTCTTAAGTTGGTGAACACGTGGCTTAGTTTTTTGGCTGTCATTTTGTATTATGTGCAGGCTACTACTAAGTACTAATCTCTTAAAAATTAAATTCACAAAATTTTTAATAATTAATATGCAGCTTTAATTTAATATAGGCTTTTATTTAGGAGTATGGACTTTTGAAGTATTAGAACATAAGGCTTCTGAACTAAAGCAACAGTATTATTGTCACTAAAGGTAAAAAAGGAATCTTAAATCGCTCATATGTTGTAATGTCTTAGGATTATAAGGACCTTTTAATGGACCAATGCTGAGGTTTATCATCATTTCAATGAGATTTTGATTGAAAGGAAATTGGGACAAATTACTATCCTATTTCTTTTATATTTAATGTTCTGTGGACTATTGCATAGGTAGGTAAAATCATTGCTTTTGTAGCTGAATAAAATTAATAGCATGTCAGCACATTTTGGGAGGACTTATTGAAAGCATCTTCAGAAGAACTCTAGTAGCTGACAGTGTTGGGATTAGAATACCTCATCCACTTCCCACAGGACACCGAGCTTTTTGGCTAGACCTCCATATAAGACGAAAGCTGTTCATTCTATGTTTAGAGGTTAAGAGTATTTGGGATGGTAATATTTATTAAACAAGGAATTCTTCAACTGTTATGGTTTGGTGATGCTTGGGAGATTATGGGCTATAGCTGATCTCTGACAAAGATTCACTTCAAAGGTAGCTTATTGGTTGAGTTCTCCAAGATGCTTTAAGGGAGGTCTGTATATGTACCATGAGGATTTGCCACCTGTGAGTCTGTGAAACACAACATACTTCTGAAGTATAATATTAGCTCCCAGGGAGCTCGCAGTGATGTCTTACATTTTTTTTATAATTTCCTTTCATAATCTGCATTAATCATTAAGTTAAGTTTCCATAGGAATAGTCCTGCAATTCTTGATTCAATGAAAAAATGCATCCACAAAGCAATCCTCAGATCTATACTCTGTTGAAATACTGTTGGGTAGATTCATACAAATGTATGGAGGACCTTTTGGTTACACTCTTGCAACTTTGCTGTTTCATAGGCTCCATCTAGAGGTGATGCACTTTCAAATACATATGCAAATTCAATGGCATGTAGAGTCAATAAGCCTTTACTAGCCATCAGTGATCCTATTCCATCTTGTATTCTCCAGCAGACTGCTTCCTTTACAACTCATATTTCTCATTAATCTTCAATCTCTCGTTGTCTACTGGCTTTTTCTCTCCTGCCTACTGGAGACGGTGGTGGTGGTAGGGGGACGGGAATAAGAGAAATGCAATGAGATCAGACTATTTCCACTTGGGGATTAGGTTATGTGTGGTTGGCTTCCAAATGTTTTCCATTTGGTAAAAATATACTTACAGGACTTGTGATAGCTGCAGTTGTATTAGTAACCTTAGAAATTTTGCTGTTATGCTAGTGAAAACAAGAACAAAAGGACAAGTAAGAATGATGGTCCTAAATAATATATTTTCAATTTTACCCTAGAGGTAATAGAGAAAAAAACTGAAAAAAGCAGAGCAAATCCTGAACCTCTTCCACGTCTATTTTAATATCCATGGATGAATTTCATACATATGTCTAAACACATGGGCTTTAAAGATGTTTTGGCAATTATCTATAAATTCTCAAGATGTATTGAGGTTTTCAAATATAGAATTGCCTTAAGAGTTATAGGGAAATTTTAAAATCATGTTTTCCATTTTGAGGTCTCTTCAGTAATATCAAGTGATAGGAGGACCAACTTTATAGGTCAGGTCATCAAAGATTCGTTGAAAATATTATTATTTTAACCCCCAAAATGCATTGTCTATATCACCAACAGCGGCAAGGTAGAAAGAATAAATAGTAGATAAAAATTAAAATTTTCAAAACTTTCAGATGAGTTACAGATACTCTGGTTTGATGTTTTGTTTCATTTTCTATAGCCCTGATTATCACAAAGTTAATATCATAAGACTTTTAATATGTAAAATAATTATTTGAACGCCTATATGATTAGATTTTGTCAGACTTTACTAAGTTAGATGAAGTCTAAACACCAGTATGTTTAAGCACCCACTGCAACCTGGCAAGTAAATAGGAAGATCTATAAGAAAAAAAAAACAATCCTAAATGTATCTTATAAACAAGATGGAATGGCCCTTTTAAATGTAAGCAGACCAAGCTGGACAATTTGTGGACAGTGGTCTATGACAGAGCTCTTTGACTCAGAATTATACTGAACAATATTTTCCAGAATCAGATGATTTCATGAAGTAGACAGCTAAATCCAAGACACGATTGACTGAGCTACTCACTGCCTAAATGGACATCAAGATGCTTGCCGTGTTCCATTTTTTTTTGGTCTTCTTGAATAGTCACATTTATTGTCACTTTACTCTTACAGTGACATGACTCTTTTGGAAAAATAACGAAGGGCCACATTTAAGACAAAACAGGAAATTTAAAATGCAGGTTCTTTTCGTCCTTGTTCCTTGCAAAACTGTAGATAAATGTCCCACAGAAAAATGCTACTGTTACACTTGAAATCGAGGCCCCCGCTTCCAAGGGTGTGAATATTTTGGGAAAAAATTATCACTGTTCAAAACAATAGCTTCAGAAGCTGCATAAAGACTGATTCTTGTCTTATTCTATTTTTTACTAAAAGTTTTCATTAAACTTGCCTTCTTTACTCCCTCTCTGACTTTCTGCATAATGATTGATTGATGTTTGCTGCTTAGTCTGTCACAAAATGCTATAGATTTTCTATGATTTGGTATCCACATATATTTGTTTCCTCACTGTCAAAAGTTTCATTGGAATAAGCTTCCTATTTTGCTGTACAATCAACTGCTTTAATGTACAATGCAAAGGGGTAAAAACTATCACAGATTCTGAAGGAAACTGCCAGGAGATAGGAGGCAGCCACAAAACTTATTGAACACAGACACAGAGTAGTCCAGATTTAATGACACTTCTGAAGAAGTATCCAAGGGGATACCCTTGGAGAAAAACAAGAACTGCAGTCATTTCATCTTGATGGATTAATTATGCAGAAATACCCCAACCAACCAGTGGCCTAATATTGGAAAGTCCTCAAAACCAATACAAAGGGCATGGTAAGGTAGATGTTCTCATCTACAGCTGTAATAACTACATGTTGTTTTTGGATTCAAGAACCTGCAGTTTTGTCTTAAAAGGATTACTTTTGCAACTGTAAAAATATTTATTCTCATCACCTTGTCTCTGGTACTTTTAGAGGAAGTGTTTTCTTATGCTGATAAGAAAAAATCCTGCCATTTATATTCTAAATACTACCCTTTTCTCCCTTTACTAAGCCCTTTTTTTCTCTACTTCTGTGAAATGCTTAACTTTTCTAGCCTAAATTACTGCATAATGCTTCTGGTTGGCCATGTACTTACTCTGAGTGGGTCAGAAAGGTTACAAAAACCAAATTTGTACCCAGGAATATGAATTTGCTATCAGTGGGAGCAGATGCCTTAGCATGCTAATAAATCTCTTTGTGGTGTGTCCTTTGGTCTTGAAGAAGACCATGACATCAGGAAAATGATGACATGACTTGCAATTGAATTGGATTTAAGTGAGGGAGGTCCTGTACAAAGTCACCTCCCTCACTTTCTCCTCCAGAGTTATCTGGGTCCAATGGCCAGGAGGTAGCCACTGAATCCTGGATCATTTCCAATAGATCTCTTTACTTCCAGTTTGGTCTCCTGTCTCTGACCCATAGTCATTGTCCCCTTCACCTATGGCTCTACTTCTCTCAAGACGTCAAGAGAATCACCTGGCATTATAAACACACCCATGTCTGCCTAGCTCAAAAAAAGAAACCCAGAACAAACAAAATCTCACTTGATCCATCCATTCCTGCTAGCTTCCATGCTATATCTATCTTCTCATTCATAGTTAAACTTCTTGACAAAGCCTTCTATAATCAGCGCCTCCACTTACTCTCATTTTACTCTCTTCTTAATTCTATGTAGTCTGACCTAATCTGATGACGTTTTCTTCCAAGGTTAGCAAATGATCTCTTAATCTCTAAATCTAATGACCACTTCTCAGTCTCCATCCTCCTATGGTAACTAGGTGTTCACCAAGGCTTTTTCTGGAGCCCTCTTCTCTTTCAATACTCTCTTGCTTGACTATCTCATTAGCTCCCATGAAGGTAATTATCATCTCCATGCTGACTACTCTTATATCTATGTGTCCAGCCCTAACCTCCAGGCTCACATCTCCAACTATCTATATTAAGCATCTGAAACTAGATGTTTCATAGACATCTTAGGCGCAAAATGTCCAAATTTGCCCTTATTATATTTCTCCCTCTTTGAGAGCAGGGGCCATTAACTTTTCAAAAATACCCTTACCTCTTAGGTAAGGCACATAGTAAGTACATAGTAAAGCACATAGCACCTGGCACATAGTAAGAGCTCTATAAATGCACTGTATACTTGTTACAAATGTTTTTCAGGTTTTTTTAATCTGCTTATCATTGGCTTTAAGATATATTGAGCCTATTTATCTTGTTTGGCCAGGTAGTTGTTAATATTTCTGTAGTTGTCTTAGGAATGGTGGGATTTGTATTTCATTAATGTTCTACAGATTTTTCTGAGGCTATTTTTCAAATAATTTTGAATTTTTACTGTTCTGAAAGTATACATTAGGTTAAGTATTGCATAGATGCCAATTGATTTAAGTGCTTTCTTCCCAATCATCTTTAACTTCAGGAAGCCAGTAAATCTCTTAATATATTCATCCACAGCATTATTTTTGAAACATCATGATGTGTCAAAGGCCTGTCACAGGCCAAGTTATTTATAGTTATTGACTTTATCAGCTGGCTTAATATGATCTCTGGAATAAAGCTCAAAACTTTTAGTCTTTATCATTCTTTGGTACTTATTAGGAATTTTCAACGTTTCAAGTCCAAGTGACATTGTGATATCTTTGGAAAAAGATTCCCAAAGTTGGAGATGTGTATGCGTATATGTATGTGTACATGTGTGTGTGTGTGTGTGTGTGTGTATAAATAGTATTTCATTCTTCCCAATTACATGTAAAGATAGTTTTCAACATTCATTTTTGTAAGATTTTGAGTTCCAATTTTCCCCCTCCCTTCTCCACCCTCTCCATTTCTTTTTTTAATTTTTTTTATTTAATATATTTAGTTTTCAGCATTGATTTTCACAAGAGTTTGAATTACAAATTTTCTCCCCATTTCTACCCTCCCCCCCGCTCCAAGATGACGTATATTCTGGTTGCCCTGTTTCCCAGGCAGCCCTCCCTTCTGTCATCCCACTCCCCTCCCATCCCCTTTTCCCTACCTTTCTTGTAGGGCAAGATAAACTTCTACGCCCCATTGCTTGTGTATCTTATTTTCTAGTTGCATGCAGAAACTTTTTTTTGTTTTTGAACATCTGTTTTTAAAACTTTGAGTTCCAAATTCTCTCCCCTCTTCCCTTCCCACCCACCCTCCCTAAGAAGTCAAGCAATTCAACATAGTCCACATGTGTATCATTATGTATAACCCTTCCACAATACTCATGTTGTGAAAGACTGTGTTTTGCTCCTTCCTAACCTATACCCCTTATCTAATTTTCTCCCTTGACCCTGTCCCTTTTTGAAAGTGTTTGTTTTTGATTACCTCCTCCCACATCTGCCCTCCCTTCTATCATCCCCCCTTTTTTATCTTCTTCCTCCTTCTGTCCTGTGGAGTAAGATACCCAATTGAGTGTGTATGGTATTCCCTCCTCAGGTCAAATCTGATGACAGCAAGATTCACTCATTCCCCCTCACCTGCCTTCTCTTCTCTGCCTACAGAACTGCTTTTTCTTGCCACTTTTATGCGAGATAATTTACCCCATTCTATCTCTCCCTATCTCCCTCTCTCAATATATTCCTCTCTCATCCCTTAATTTGATTTTATTTCTTCTAGATATCTTCCCTTCATCTTCAACTCACCCTGTGTCCCCCCCCCTCTCTCTATATATATATATACACACACACACACGTACATATATACATACATACACACTCACATACATATATACACATAAACATACATATACATATATACGCATATTCCCTTCAACTACCCTAATATTGAGGTCTCATGAGTCATACACATCATCTTTCCATGTAGGAATGTAAACAAAACAGTTCAACTTTAGTAAGTCCCTTGCAATTTCTTTTTCTTGTTCTTTTTCTTGATTACCTTTTCATGCTTCTCTTGATTCTTGTGTTTGAAAGTCAAATTTTCTATTCAGCTCTGGTCTTTTCACTGAGAAAGCTTGAAAGTCCTCTATTTTATTGAAAATCCATATTTAGCCTTGGAGCATGATACTCAGTTTTGCTGGGTAGGTGATTCTTCGTTTTAATCCTAGCTCCATTGACCTCTGGAACATCGTATTCCAAGCCCTTCGATCTCTTAATGTAGAAGCTGCTAGATCTTGGGTTATTCTGATTATGTTTCCAAAATACTCAAACTGTTTCTTTCTGGCTGCTTGCAGTATTTTCTCCTTGGTCTGGGAGCTCTGGAATTTGGCTACAATATTCCTAGCAGTTTTCTTTTTGGGATCTTTTGCAGGAGGCAATCGGTGGATTCTTTCAATTTCTATTTTACCCTCTGGCTCTAGAATATCAGGGCAGTTCTCCTTGATAATTTCTTGAAAAATGATATCTAGGCTCTTTTTTTGATCATGGCTTTCAAGTAGTAAAATAATTTTTAAATTATCTCTCCTGGATCTATTTTCCAGGTCAGTGGTTTTTCCAATGAGATATTTCACATTGTCTTCCATTTTTTCATTCCTTTGTTCTGTTTTATAATATCTTGATTTCTCACCAAGTCAATAGCTTCCACTAGCTCCAATCTAATTTTTAAGGTAGTATTTTCTTCAGTGGTCTTTTGGACCTCCTTTTCCATTTGGCTAATTCTGCCTTTCAAGGCATTCTTCTCCTCATTGGCTTTTTGGAGCTCTTTTGCCATTTGAGTGAGTCTATGTTTTAAGGTGTTGTTTTCTTCAGTATATTTTTCAGTATTTTTTTGGGTCTCCTTTAGCAAGTCATTGACTTGTTTTTCGTGGTTTTCTTGCATCCTTCTCATTTATCTTCCCAATTTTTCCTCTACTTCTCTTACTTGCTTTTCCAAATCCTTTTTGAGCTCTTCCATGGCCTGAGACCAGTTCACATTTTTCTTGGAGGCTTTTGTTGTAGGCTCTTTGACTTTGTTGACGTCTTCTGGCTGTATGTTTTGGTCTTCTTTGTCACTAAAGATTCCAGAGTCTGAGACTGAACCTGGGTGCATTTTCGCTGCCTGGCCATGTTCCCAGCCAACTTACTTGACCCTTGAGTTTTTCCAGCGGGGTATGACTGCTTGTAAAGAGTTCTATGTTCCAAGCTTGGGGGGATGTGCCAGCTCTGCCACACCAGCACTCCTCCTTCCCCAAGAACCACCAGCCAGGACCTGACTGGGATCTTCAGCAGGCTGTGCACGCCTGCTCTGATCTGCCACTTAATTCCTCCCACCAGGTGGGCCTGGGGCCAGAAGCAACTGTAGTTGTACTTCTGTAGCTGCCCCACCTCCGCTGCCCCCGGAGTGGTGACCAAACTGCAAACTCCTTCTTCCACTCTGTCCCCAGCAGCTTTTCCCACTAACCTCTGTTGTCTTTGGTGTTTGTGGGTTGAGAAGTCTGGTAACTGCTGCAGCTCACTGATTCAGGGCGCTAGGGCACACTTCACCCGACTCCTGGTCTGGTTGGATTCCCGCTGCCCATGCACTCCCAGCTCTGTGTGGGATAGACCTTACCCAGAGACCATTCAGTCTGTCCTGGGCTAGAGTCCTGCTTCCCTCCGCTATTTTATGGGTTCTGCAGGTCTTCTCTGTTGTCTTTGCTGTTTGTGGTTTGAGAAGTCTGGCGACTGTCACAGCTCACTGATTCAGGGCACTAGGGCCCACTCTGCCAGGCTCCTTGTCTGGTTGGTCTGCGCGCCCACGCTGGGCTGGGCTCTGCTCCGCTCCATGCGCAAAAGACCTCACCCAGCAACTATCCAGGCTGTCCTGGGCTGGAGCCCTGCTTCCCTCTGCTATTTTGTGGGTTCTGCAGTTCTAGAATTGGTTCGGAGCCATTTTTTATAGGTTTTTGGAGGGACTTGGTGGGGAGCTCACACTAGTCCCTGCTTTCCAGCTGCCATCTTGGCTCCGCCCCCCCTCTCCATTTCTGAAATACACCAGCTCATCATTTCTTACAGCACAATAATATTCTATACATTCATATACCACAACTTGTTCAGCTATTCCCCAATTGATGGGCATACCCTCAATTTTCAGTTCTTTGCCACCACAAAAATATCTGCCATAAATATTTTGTACATGTAGGTCCTTTTTCCTTTTTTATGATCTCTTTGGGATATACACCTAGTAGTCATACTGCTGGATCAAAGGGTTTGCACAGTTTTATAGCCCTTTGGGCACAGTCCCAAATTGCTCTCCAGAATGGTTGGATCAGTTCACAACTCCACCAACAATGCATTGGTGTCCCAATTTTCCCACATCTCCAGTATTTATCATTTTCCCTTTCTGTCATATTAGCCAGTCTGATGGGTATGAGGTGGTACCTCAGAGTTGCCTTTCTCTAGTCAATAGTGATTCAGAGCATTTTTTCATATGACTATAGATCAACAATATAGACTATAGATAAGGTAATTTCTTCACCTGACAACTGCCTGTTCATATTCTTTGACCATTTATCAATTGGAGAATGATTTGTGTTATTATAAATTTTACTCAGTTCTCTATACATTTGAGAAATGATGTCTTTATCAGAAACACTGGCTTTAAAAATTGTTTCCTAGCTTTCTCCTCTCCTAATCTTGGTTGCATTGGTTTTGTTTTTAATTTAGTATAATCAAAATGATCCATTTTACATCTAGTAATACTATCTCTAGTTTGGTCATAAATTCTTCCCTTTTCCGTAGATCTGACAGGTAGACTATTCCTTGCTCTTATTTGCTTATGGTGGCACCCTTTATGTCTAAACCATGTACCCATTTTGACTTTATCTTGGTATATGGTATGAGATGTTGGTTTACACCTAGTTTCTGCCATACTGTTTTCTAGTTTTCCCAGCAGTTTTTTTCAAATAGTAGTTCTTATTCTAGAAGTTGGAGTATTTAGGTTTATTAAGCAGTAGATTATTATAGTCATTTACTACTATGTCTTGTGTACAAAACCTATTCCACTGATCCATCACTCTATTCCATAGCCAATATTAAATAGTTTTCATGATTGCTACTTTATAATGTAAATTTAGATTTTGGTACAGCTAGGCCACCTTCCTGTACATTTTTCCATTAATTCCCTTGATATTCTTAACCTTTTGTGCTTCCAGATGAATTATTATTTTTTCTAGCTCTATAATAGTTTGGTAGTATGATTAGTATGGCACTGAATAAATTGATTTAGGCAGAGTTGTCATTTTATTATATTAGCTCAGTCTACCCATGAGCAACTGATATTTTTCCAGTTGTTTAGATCTAGTTTTATTTGTGTGAAAAGTGTTTCATAATTGTGTTCTTGGGCTTGTCTTGGCAGGGAGACTCCCAAATATTGTCTACAGCTATTTTAAATGAAATTTCTCTATCTCTTGCTGCTGGACTTGGTTGGTAGTACATATAAATGCTGATGATTTATGTGGGTTTATTTTATATCCTGCTACTTTGTTAAAGTTGTTAATTATTTCAAATAGTTTTTAAATTGATTGTCTAGTATTCTCTAAGTATACATCATCCGATCTGCAAAGAGTCATAGTTTTGCTTCCTCATTGCCTATTCTAATTCCTTCAATTTATTTTTCTTCTCTTGTTGCTAAATCTAACATTTTTAGTATAATATTGAATAATAGAGGTCATTTGGGTTTTTTTGGTGGACCCTCACACCTTTATGTCATTCAAATCTGCTGAATAATTAATAAGATGATTTTCTTAACCTTCTTTGATTTGGAAGCTTTACTTTGCTCCATTTAGGAGAAATAATTAGGAATTTAAGACTAGGTAGACCCTTGTTGGTGTAAAATTATCTCCCTGAAAAAAATATCACATTTCATATACATCTTTTAAAGTTGATTTTTGAAATTCATTATTATTTTATTTCAAATCCAAATTCTCTCCCTCCCACTTCCTTCTCCACTCATTGAGAAAAGACAAACAAAACTTGTTACACACATTTATATATAGCTGAGTGAAACAAACTCTTCTAATTCCGCTCACTTCACTCTATATCAGTTTATACAAGTTCTGACCTTTCTGTGAAACTATTCCCTTCATCAGACTGGAAGAAAATTATTAGTTTATGTTTAATTTAATTGGTTTATTAATTAAATTAGTTTCATGAGGAAAGATCAAAGTATGGTCCTGCAGTACATATTGTACTGACGATTTATTATCTTTTTTGCCACTATGATTAGACTGCTATTGTAGAATCAACTTTTGTTTAAAAATATTAGGACTCTAAATAGTATAATTAAATATACATATATTCTATTTATGTTGCAAAGCAATCATATTCCATCAAGGTAGCAATACTTTTTATTTTTCTAATGTAATAATTGCTTTCTCAACAAGAAAGTTTCAAAACTAGAACTGGGAAATCAAAGAATGTGGTCACTGGAGCAATAATCATTATCTATGTTTTGTTAAACATTCCATTTTTAATTTGTGGATTAGCTTTTTGACCCAATGGAATTGTAAAATGGGTTAGTTAAAACTTCTGTTTCATTTTTTGCACATTATAATTCTGATTACAGATTGGATTCCTCTAAGTGGGTTCTTAATCCTTGCCAATGATGAGATTTCTCATTATCTGGCACAGATAATACATGTGTGTGTTGTGTGTATATATGCACATCCATCTATATATACACACATACGTGTATATATGTATGCGTGTGTATACACAAATATACGCACATACACACATATACTTCGCTGTTGATCCAGAAAGAAAGTTACTTTGATAACTGTAAAGAGAAATGAGAGACAACAATGGTAACATGGCATGATCAAACACTGGACTTGGAACCAGGAAGACCTGAGTCTGAATTCCGCCCATGACATTTACTATCTGTGTGACCAGAGGAACGCACTTAATCTTCCCAGGCCTGAGTCAGTAAACAACATTTATTAGGTTCTTACTAAAGTTCTATGCTCGTAGTATAAAAATAGAGGAGGAAAAACTGGTCCCTACCCTGAAGGAGTGTCATTCTAATAAGAGAGGCACTGTGTAAATAACTAGATACGGACAAGATATTTTCAGAGTAGATGGAAGGCAATCTGAAAAGGGAGGTGCAAGCAGCTGGGAATGGGGCAGGATCAAGAGAATCCCCTTTTGAGGCTGAGTCTTGAGCTGAATGTTGAAGGAAGGCAGGAGTGGAGATGACAGGGCAGAACATTCCAGACTTGGGGACAAGAGGCATGGAGAAAGGAGAGTGCTTTGATCACACACCTACACGTAGGGTAGAGTAGCTGTACTGTAGAGTCAAGTGTGAGAAGACAGGAACTTTAGGAAGAGGCAAGATTATGAAGAGCTTTAAATGCCAAATAGAGGACTTTAAATCTGATTCTGGAGATAATCGTGAACTGGCGAACAGTGCAATAATAATGAAGGAGAGTTCATTGAGCAGAAAAGGGCCAGGGTCAGACCAATATATCAGGATGATCATCTTGAGAGACAAGTAATGATGGTGGAGGAGCAGAAAGTGGTACAGATGTATTCTTCCCCATAACTCCTCCACAAAGATCTAGAACAACACTATGGTGAGTAATGATTGGTAAATGCACACCTCCCCTCACCCCCCAATATTGCAGTGAGTCATTTTTCTAGGCCAGGTTGGCATAAGGACATAGAGTAACACTGGGGAGGAGTTCAACCAGGAGTGACCATGAAGGCCAGAGTAGGAACTGAAAGAGGGCTAAGGCTGTGCCAGCAGGGCAAGAAGAGGTCCTAGACTGAGAGATGCCCTAACATTTTGGAAGGATGCAGGAATAGGTGGCAGCTCTGTTGCTCACTCTCAGTTCTGACTAACAGACCCGGGATGGGCTGGAGAGAGAACCTGTACCTAAGGGTGGTGTGACAAAGTGAGGAGCAGTCAAGTCCAAATCCTCACTTGAGCTTTCCATCTCAGCTCACTATTATCCTGTTTCTCTTTTGTCTTTTACAGCTAAATTCCTTGAAAAGGCCATCTACAATGGATGCTTCCACTTCCTCTCCTCTAAATCTCTTTTTAATCCCTTATAATCAGCTTCCAATTTTATCTTTGCACAGTTCCCAGCTTTTGAACCTGCTGATTACTCTCTCCTTTCTCCTACTCTTTCCTCTCCAGGTTTTCAGGACACCACTCTCCTGGTTCTCATCCTGCCCATCTGACCTACTGTCAGTTTCATTTTCTGGATCTTCAATCAGATCACACCCTCTCACGAGGGGAATAACCACAAGGTTCTGTCCTGGGCCCTCTTGTCTTCTATCTCTTTACTACCTCGCTTGGTGATCTCAGCTCCCATGGATTTAATATCACTTCTATGCCAATGATTCCCAAATCTACCTTATCCTGCCCTAAACTCTGCTGTGCTTTAAAAATCTTGGATCTCCAACTGTCTTTGAGACATCCAGAACTGGATGTCCAGGAGATATCTTAAATGAATTATGTCTAAAATAGAACTCATTATCTTTCCCCGCTAAAACCCTCCTCCCCACGTACCCCATTACTGTAGTGGGCAACACCCCCCCCCAGACTCTCAGGCTTACTCTCTAGGAGTCATCCTGAATTCTTCACTATCTCTCACCTACCATATCCAATATGTTGCCAAAGCCTGTCAATTTAATGTTTTTCAATATCTCTAAAATACACCCCCTTCTCTCCTCTGACACTGCTCCCATCCTGATGCAGGCTTTCATCACCTCATGTCTGGACTATTAGAACAGCTGCTGCCTCAAGTCTCTTCCCACACCAGTCCATTCTCCATTTAGTCACTAAAGTGATTGTTCATGTCGCTATGACCCCTTGCCCCCAATCAATGAACTCAAATGGCTCATTACCTCCAATTATCTTTTTGGCATTCAAAGCTCTTCATAACCTGGTCCCTCTTGCCTTCCCCATCTTCTTGATCCAATGACACTGATCTCCTGGCTGTTCCACAAACAAGATCCTCCATCTCTTGGTTCTGGGCATTCTCTCTGGCTGTCCCCCAGACCTGGAATGTTCTAACTCCTCTGCTCGGACTACTCACCTCCCTGACTTCCTTTAAGTTCCAACTAAAATCCCACCTTCCACAGGAAGCCTACCTTTAATTCTTGTGTTGATTATTTCCTATTTATTCTGTGTATACCTTGCTTTGTATATATTTGCTTGTATGTTGTTTCACTTCTTAGATTATAAGTTCCTTGAGAGTAGGAACTGTCTTTGCCTCTTTTCTTAGCACAGAGTAGGTACTTAATAGCTAATTAGTGATTATCTTTGACCTCAGAAGTAGAGAAGGGTTTCTTCAGTTCCAGTCACAAGCCCAGTATGAAACTTGCTGTAGAATAAGAAGGCAAGAAATGCCCAGATTAAAGGTGAACCTATAGTTCTGTCACTGTGAACCTGTAGAGTTTTTCACCTGGCTGATAAGGGCTGAGTCCAGAGGCACTCAAACCTGGGGCAAGACCATAGCTGTGTTATCAAGAGAACTCAGACCAGGAAACAGCAATCAGACTACTTGGAGAGCACTAAAAATTTACAGATACCCTACCTGAGCTTACTCTGAGATCCTAGAACAACACAACACTTGGTACCCCAAGAAAGCAGCATCAGGACCTTAGAGGACCCAAGCCTGGCCCAAACACTCTTACCAGAAGGCTTCCACACTAAGCTACTAGAACTTCAAACCTCCAATTCTAAAATAGCTCACCAGATTTGTACAAGTCCAATAGGGTAGGATAAAGCCTTTGATTTAGTCAATAAAGGCATCTACATCTTGATCATACCTCTGATTAATTAAATCAATATGTGTTCTCACCTGGCAAAGGTTTCAGCACTAAGTGAAGGGAGGTGTGGTGATTGACCCGATTGGCTGAATTGACCCTCCACCCTTATACATCCATAACACAGAATTTGTTCTTGCTTGGAGAGATGACCAGAATTCCTATTCCCAGGGATTCCCAGTCCCAGAGATTTCCAGACATTAGGCTCCATGTTAATGGAAACTAGCCAGTCAATCAGTTATTGCATTCTCATTCATGTTTTAGTGATGAAAAGAATAGCTTGTGAGAATATCAGACATTCCTCTGTCTTCTTACTAACAAAACTATTCCCTATTATAAAACTATTTCTTCACCACCTCACCCTTAGACTACTGCAGTAGCCTGCTGGTGTGTCTGCCTGCCACAAGTCTCTCTCCATTCCAGTCCATCCTCTATTCAGCTGCCAAAGTCATTGCATTAAAATGGTACCTCACTCTGGTCCCCCCGACCATCCGCCTCCCTTCTAGTTAGTATAGCAAATTTATAAGACTCATCTTCCTGAGATCAAATCCATCCTTAGACATTTACTAGCTGTATGACTCTGGGCAAGTCATCTAACCCTGTCTGCCTCAATTTCCTAATCTGTAAAGTAAGCTAGAGAAGGAAATGACAAACTACTCTAGTATCTTTGCCAAGAAAACCCTAAATGGGGTCCTATTTGAGTCAGACCACCAATGAAAACGACTGAACAGCAACAATATAAAGTTAACAATAATAAGAAGTGAGATTGAAAGGGGAAACCTGAAGTCACTTACAGACGGTCCCATAGATTAAGAAAGCATGATGTTGACTTAAAAACTGTCTCATAAATTAACTTAAACCACATCCTGAGACTATGTATTAAATCTGGGGAAGCCAGCTAGGTCTTGCTGTAAGAGCCCCTTGGTCCTATCAATGCTCCTGGTTTGTAAATACCTGAAAAGCTCCAGATATCTGCAGTAAGACCCTCCAGAACACCAGATGTTGCTGAAAACTTTAAGATGATGTGGATATGCTAATGAACTAACACTATGGTAGCAGAGATAAAGAGTTAGTCTGTCTCCCACCAAAATCCTAGAAAATGAGACCCCAAACTCCTGCCCCTTGAGCATTTCTCCATCTACTATGGGGCCATGATGCCTGAATGCTCCCAAATCCAATCCATAAGTGACTATCTTTTCCCATTCTCTTCCCCATGATGCCTGCCCCATCCAACACCCCAACCCCTGTGCTCATGCCTCCTGCCTCTGCATCCCTTCACTGTTGGCCTTTGTACTCTCTATCTTATTAAAATACGCTTAGAGCATTACTCTGTACTTGTTGCCATCATGGTCTTTCCTGGTGAGTATCTAAATAACTGAGTATGCCTGCCCCCCAGTAGACCCAGAATGACCACACTGAAGTACCCTTAATTCCATAAATTAAGTAACAATTCAGTGATCTTCTTAAAATACAGGTCTAACCTTGTTATTCTCCCCTGCTCCATAAATATTTCTTATTGTCTCCAGGATCAAGTATAAAATCTTCTGCTTGGCATTCCACCTGCCCCACTTCCATCTTTTTATACACTGTACCCCGCATTGTACTCTTTGATCCAAGGACACTGACCTCCTTGCTGTTCCTAGAAGATGACATTATACCTCCCAACTTCAGGTATTTTCACTGGAATCTCTCCACCTCTTTCTCTACTTCCTGGCTTCCTTGAAGCCCCAGCTAAAATTGTCCCCCCCTCCTTTACTTCTAGTGTCTTCTCTCTGTTGGTTATTTTCAATTTATTCTCTCTATAGCTTGTCTGTACACAGTTATTTGCATATTGTCTCCCCCTTCAGATTATGAGCTACTTGAGAGCAGGGGCTATTTTTTTTTTACCTTTCTTTGTATCCCCTGTGCTTGGCACAGTGCCTGACACAGCAGGCACTTAATAAATGTTTCCTGCTTACCTGACTGACCATCAATCTCTACCAAATGTATTGCTCTTTCGCTCTTACTGCATTTCAAAAGTTCTTGTGTCTTATTTTTTAATGTACCAGTGATTAAGCCCAAGTTGTACATTTACTAGAAGGTAGCTGTTTTTTTTTCATACAAAGTAAGATGTTTGCTGAGCAGGAATTTTTTTAAGACTCAGATAATATAAAGCAGTCACACCCTAAGAGACTGGTTTACTCATAGCTCAATAGGCCTTATGGTCACAGAAAGGACAGGACTGGCTAAGTTAGTGTAGCAGCATGAGGCCTTTTCTCTGCCCCTGCAATATTACAGCTGGATGAGCTTGAGGTCAGTAAAGGTAACATGTTCTGAGGCTCTCTCAGTGCCTGGATATAGTTAGTGCCAAACAAGCTAAAAACAAATCTCTTTTCTGTCATAGTAGTCTTGACCTGGGAGGATCCTGCAGGTGTCAGAGGCATCATGCCTGGGGGCTGCCTCCAGTCTATGGCCCAGAGGCTAGCAGCAGAGCGTTTACATGTTGAAAAAAAAAAACTACTGAAGTTAAAGATTTCACGGTGTGATAGTTACATATTAAATCTGAGAAATAAACATATGCCCCCTTATTAATGGAAAACCTACAACAAATAATTCAAATCAAGCATAAGTATTTTTCCACTTAAAATGAAGAGAATGGGAATCTCTTCCCTTCTTTAACAGATAATAGAATAAGAAATAGCAGGTAACTCACCTCAAATCTGTGGGCCTTGGAAGCAGTTTTCTTTTTCCAGTGAAGTAGACCTCGAAATCTTCCATCTTAAGCCTGTGTGCATAGTCAATATAGCCAGACAGCTCCTGACCATGAGCATTTCGGTCACGAATGAAGATTATAGACTGAAAGAGAGCAGAAATGTAGAGAAAATAAATCAATAAAAATAATATCCTATTCTATTTGAACAAATGTTCAATATATTTATTTCTCTCAATCATGGAACTGCAATAGGTCTATGATTAAACAACGTAGTTATCCGCACTTTAGGTGCAGACTGCACCAACTTAAATGTGCCTTTTCATTCTTTTCCACATTCCATTCAATTTTATCAACATTTAGTTAGTTCTGTTATGTAAAAAAAAAAAGTCTCTTTTCTCAACGTGGTCAAATATCGCTGGCAAGATACACAGACACAGATGGGTAAATACAATCAAATTTGAAGAGGAAGAGAGTATTAGGCATTCCAAGAGGATGAGATGAGATTCTTTACTTGGAGAACTAGTCTGTGCTAAGGCACAGAAAAGTGTCTATGTAAAGAGTGGGGTCAAATTTTAAGTCCCCTGGGACTGAAGCACGTGTATAAGATACACGTGGGGCAAAGGGTAACTCACATAGCTCCTGGTCCTCTAAGACCTAGGGGTACTTTCACAGTTCTCCTCTTGAATGCAGTTCTGCTGGGCAGGTCATTCCTCTGGGCTCCTAGGATCTCACTCAGCCTTGACTTCATAGCTGACACTCCCCTGACACCATTAGTGGCCACTCTCTCTGAAGCGGCCACTTTTGCCTCTGTATTTATCTGTCCTTTATGTGTCTTTCTGCTCCATAGTGGATACACTGTCTATCCACTGGTTCAGTCTGTTTGATGACACCATCAACAAGGAGGAAGAGAAAATCTTCTCTCTCCCCTTTCCTCCCCCCAGACACTTCCTCTCAGGGACCTGACTCATCCTCTTCTAGCTCCATCTCGCAAACTGAAATTCTGTAGCTTTGTAAAGCCCCTTAGGCATGACCAGGCTGCCAGTAGAGCCAATCACATAGTTTAGATGCAGAAGAAAGTCATTGTAGTTTGTACTTTGTCGTTGCATTTTTGGTCTTCCGTGTTTCCATTCATTTTATGTGCCCAGAAGAAAGTTTTTATTTATAGAAGAGGGCCTGGGTGATGTTTAGTAGGCAGGAGAAAGATGATCTCAAAAAGACGACAGGAGTATTCAGATAGAAGACTGAAAACCAGAAGACGGCAGTGTCCTAGACTAGACAGAGACACGGTGTGCATCACAGAGCAAAGAGGTGAGGATGATATTTCCTTTGGCTCTTTGAAGTCCATTCTGGTATCCACCAAAACTGTTCTGGGCCCTCTTTTCCCTCTAGACTCTTTCACTTGGGGGTCTCATCAGCTTCAATGGATTTAATTATCATCTCTATGCTGATAATTCTCAAAGCTATTTGTGCATCCCTAAACTCTTGCTGATTTCCAGTCTTGCATCTCCAGCTGCCAATTAGACATCCTGAACTGGATAAACTCTAGACAGCTTAACTCAACATGTTCAAAACTGAATTCATTATCTTTCCCCTTAAATCCTCCCCCTTCTAAATCTCCCTATTACTGTCCAGGGCAATACCATCTTCCCAGTCACCTAGGCTCCTCACTCTTACCCTCTTATCTCCAATCTGTTGCCAAGGCCCATTGACTTTAAATGCATGATCTCTCTCAAATATGTCCCCTTTCCCCCCCTCTCACACAACCACCACTCTGGTACAGGTGCTTATCACCTCAAGTGTGAACTATTTTGATAGCCTGTTGGTTGGTTTGCCTGCCACAAGTCTCTCCCCACTCCAGTTCATCCTCTAAACAGCTGTCAAAATCATCCCCCTAAAGCACAGGTCCAACCAAGTTACCTCCTACTTCAATAAATCCACTGGTTCGCTATCACTTCCAGGATCAAAGAGAAAATCCTCTGTTTGGCATTCAAAACCCTTTATAATCTGTCTACCTAATCCTTTTACCCTGTACCTCCCTCTGTTCCCCACTTCAACCTAGTGACACTGGCTTTTTTTTTTTGCTGTTCCTCAAACAAGGTACTCCATTTTTAGAGTGGCCCTCCCTCCACATTTCTGCTAAAATCTCATCTTCTACAGGAAGTCGTTCTAGATACTTCTAAATTCCAGGGCTTTTACTCTTTGATTATGTCCAATGTATCTTGTAAATGGCTTGTTGGTTCATGGTTATTTGCCTGTTGGCCCCTTCATTAGACTGTGAGCTCCTTGAGGGAAGAGATTATCTTTCTCTTTCTTTGTATCCCCAGAGCTCAGCAAAGGGCCTGGCACTTAAGATGTTTTATTGAGTGACTATGTCTTGGAGGATGAATCAATCTGTCTGTCTCTGGGCTGAGGGGAGCTGGTCCTGTGCTAGCTTCTTACAAACATTTTTATTTAAAAAATTGGTTATTTTTTAAAATGTTGTTATGAACACACTTCAAAGAGTCTGTGGTTTCACTTTTGCTACCTATAAATTCAGGTGTTTTTGTTTTCTTTCCACATTTTATGTGAGATATGAATGCAATATCCCAATTTCATTTATCTTAACCAGCACCCTACTCCATTCTCCAGAGCCTGAGAGTGCAAAAAGGAATCATTTACAGATGTTTTCAAACAATAAAATCTGAGCTTAATTTTGCATGAATCAGCAACTTCCGGATATGATTAAGTCTCCAGAATAATCAGAAAGATTAATATACTAGATACACTTTCCATATACATTCCACATACATTAACTCCCAACACTGTAGGCATAGTCCTGCTTTGAGAAAAAAAAACTTTTCCTTGGAGGTAAGACCATGCCACTGAGAGAGAGGCCATGAATAAGCAGATTTTGCAATTATAGTATAACAAACTCTAGCAAGTATGCAAAGCTCCCTCCATCTGGTTCTCTACACATCTTAAAATAGTGCCAACAGAATCGCCACCCCCTCCCTCTTCATCTCCAACCAACTTGCCAAATTCTTGATGATTTCAGCAATGTCTTTATGACCTTGTTTGCTTTAACGTGTCTTTGTCAAGACACAACAAAGTTATGTTTCTTTTAAAAATAGTTTACTATTATTATTATTTCTTAGAATGCAAGACAAAATACAAGAGTTAGCCTGGTCAAGGAGGTTTAAATCACAAACAGAAAGATTAAACACTCTCATGTCACGTGAGGAACACTGGACATTATCTTTTATTTTGGCTTCTGCTGGCCTGAGCCAGCAGGCTGCATTGCCACTGGACAGTAGCTGCTGGCTGAGGCCTCTGATGCTTTAGTTGGACTGGGCTAGGCTCTTCTCAGGGCTTGGTGGTCTGTTGGCCAAGGTTCCTCGACCTGCTCTTCCCTACCCTCAGTCAGGGGCTTGGCTGGAACGTGCTGAGCTCTGTCTCTCTTTACCTGGAGTGGCCCCTTTCAGCAGAGTCCAATGAAGCTCTTTAAATAAGGGCCACAGCTCTTCCCACGGCCTCCCTCAAAACTTCAGGCATCTCCTCTTCAACAAATCTTTGCTGGCTCAAAAGCCCCTGGGTGCTCTCAGGAAGCCGCCCCATTTTGCCTCATGGGGACCCATTTCAGTTCAGTCTCAACTCTTATACTCCTGTGGGAATTTTCTGTAGATGATTGGCTAGCAGCAGAATTACAAATGCAGTTTCTACTCTGGAAGCAAATCCACACCTCTGACTTCATTACAGACTGTTGAACTACTGTCCTACCTCTTTTTTTAAAGCATCAAATGATTTATTTTTATTTACTATTTTATTTTTTCCCCAATTACATGTAAAAAACAATTTTTCATTTCTTAAGTTTTTTTATTAAGATTTTTTATTTTTTGTTTACAACACTCAGTTCCACATGATTTTGAGTTCCAGATTTTCTTCTCCCCCTGCCCCCCTTCCCTCCCCAAGATGGCATGGAATCCGATATATCTTCTACATATAACTTCGCATTGAACTTATTTACACAATAGGCAAGTTGTAAAGAAGAATTATGACCAATTTATGGAATGAATTATGAGAAAGAACAAAATAAAACAAAAACAAGAGGAAAAAAAAAACCTGAAGAAAAAAAATAGGAGAGCAAAAAAATAGGAGAGCCTCAGTCTGCATTCAGACTCCATAGTTCTTTCTCTGGATGTAGATAGCTCTCTCCCATCACGAGTCCTTTGGAGTTGTCTTTGCACCTTGTATTGCTGAGAAGAGTGAAGTCTATCAGGGTTAGTCATCACAGAATCCATATATCTATGGTTTTGTATAATGTTCTCCTAGTTCTGCTCCACTCACTCAGCATTATATCGTGGAGGTTTTTCCAGGTTATTATGAAGTCCATATCTTCCCCATTTTTAATAGCACAATAGTATTCTATTACATTCATATACCACAACTTGTTCAGTCATTTCCCAATTGTTGGGCCCTACCTCTTCTAAGAGGGGGAATGTTTAGTTTGCATTTGAAGGTTTTCCCTTTACATTCTCACTGAGGTACCTTAAGGATAAACTGAGGACCAAGTCTTTTATAATTAGAAAGTTGAAAAAAATTAAGAGAAATTGTGAGCATACAATTCTGGGGAAGAGAGGGACAGAATTAGGAGATTAAGGAAGACATAGTAGGATACGGTAAGTGAGTTATAATTGGCACGTTCTAGGAACAGATACTTCAAGCTGAACAGAGGAAGTATATTTTCCTGTTGGATCAGACATTTCTCCTAGTCATGGACTTGTTTCTTTCCACCAGGTTTTCAATACCTAAGTCCACTTAGTGGACTTTACAGTAACATCATGATCTTTAGATGCACACAAATAAGACAGGCTCAGGGTCTTGATTCTAGCTAGGGTCATTAGTAATATTGGAGAGAGCCGTTTAAGCAGGAATGTGGATTTAGGAGCCAGCCTTCACGGGGCTGGGAAGTGAGTGAGTAATGAGAAAATGAAGACAACATGCATAGACAACTCTCTATGAATTTTGTGGTAAAAGGGAGAAGACATAGAGTATGAGAGCTTGAGGTGATGGCAGGATGAAATAGGAGCTAATGAAGGATGAGGAATACCTAGGTAGGTAGCAGAGAAAGAAATAATGGATCTGAGGAGAAATCAAAGGAGGGCAAGAGTGGTAATGAGAGAGTGGACAACACCCTTGAGGGGATAGAAGGGTAGAGAATCAAGCACACGGAGAAAGAAGCTAGGCTTGGAAAGGAGAATGGCAGCTTCTTATTATTAGACTGGAACAGTGGAAGAGAGAATGGAGGATGGTATAAAAGGGTTTTGGGAGTAGGGAGAAAAGGGAACACAAAATGTATTTTCTTAACTGTCTCAGCAAAGTAGCAGGGGAGAAGGAGAATGGGCAACCACAAGGATAGCTGCTCTGGTGTGCAGGAGTCAGTCAATGAAATAGCAAAAAAAAAAAAAATAGTGAGGACCCGGCTGAGTCTAGTGGCTTTCTCTAACAGTGTTAGAATTTCAAGTCAATAAACATTCATCAAGTGCAGTGCTGTTCTAAGAGGTGAGGGTACAAATAGGAAAAAGATGGTACCTGCCCTCAAGAAGGTTGTCCTCTAATGGAAGCAAAAATACACAAATGAGATGTCACACAAAAGAAAGCTGAAAAAGGTATGGGGCGGGTAAGAGGGGTATTTCAAGAGGAATTAAAGAAAACAAACACAGATCTCAAGCTATATCACAAAGCAATAGTCACCAAGATGAAAGGGTGCTGGTTAAAAATAGAGCAGTCAATAACTGGAACAGATAATTCACAAACTATACAAACAAATGAACAGAGCAGCATATTAGATAAGCCCAGAGATCTCAGTTACTTATAAGAACACACTATTAGACAAAAACTTCTGGGGGAAACTAGAAAGCATTCTAGAAGAAGTATAGACTTGTCTGTTTGTCCATCCATCCATCCTTTGTATAGAGACAAGTATCTCACAATACACCAAAATAATACCAAATGTGTGTATATGTATATATGTACACATACACACAAATATATGCATATGGAATAGAGGAACGAGAAATAAATTACCATACAGACCCATAGCTAGGGAGGGGAAGAGTTAATGATAGATCAATGATACTGGGTACTTTCAGTCTGGAATGTAAAAGGATGCAATGAGGACTGAAGAAAAGCTTCAAAAATGCACATTTTTGGAAATTCCCACCAAATAAACTGCACAATTTTGCTTATGTAAAATTAAAGAAAGTTCTTGCACAAACATAACCAATGTAGCTCAAATTTGAAGACAAACAGATACTGGGGAAAACAATCTGTGCAGCAAGTGGTCCTTGATCTAATCATTAAATTGACAAATGAGAAGGCTGGACTTGGTGATCCCTCAAATTCTTTTCAGTTCTAAATCTATGTCCTTTTGTTGTTGTGGACTCATTAGTCACATCCAACTTTTCGTGACCTCATTTGGAGTTTTCTTGGCAAAGATACTCTAGTGGTTTGCCATTTCCTTCTCCAACTCATTTTCCAGATGAGGAAACTAAGGTAAGCAGGGTTAAGTGACTTGTCCAGGGTCACATAGTTAGTAGGTGAGGCCAGATTTGAACTCAGAAAGATGATTCTTCCTAACTTGAGGCCCAGCACTCTATCCCCTGTACCACCTAGCTGCCCATATCCCACATCCTTTGAAATCCCGTTAATTTTTAAATGATTCTATGACATTTTAACATTTACTCATTATAATTTAATATAAATGACTGATATAAAGATCCCGTAATCGGACAACAACACAATTCAGGGCCCAAAGGAATTCTTATTTTTCTAGCAAGAGAAATTCAATTTTAATAAAAAATTTATTGACTAGAAGTTAATGTATAAAGCAATAATAACAAATTACAATATTGTTTTATGAGGGACAGGAGGCCATTAGGAACATAGGTCTGGTATTTCCTAGAAACATTACTCTGTATCTTTACATTTCTAACCTATCAAATGAAAACTATCCTTGGTACTTTCACTTGGGAATGAAAGATGATGCAATGGTGATAGGAGAAAAGCTTCAAAGACGTACATTCCCAACATCTTTAGATACTAAACAAATTAGAAAAACACTGGACTTTACCAGAAAATTAGCAATTCAGGAAAACCCTGCATTTGAAGACAAACATATTCTTTACGTTAAAAGTGGAATCCCCTGACACTGAGGAAAGGGTACTCTCTGGGCCTTCACTTTAGTACCCTGGGACCTCAGCTTGGAGCATTTTTTCATTGCATTTCATGTTTTTGGGGAAAATAAAGTGATGGGAAATTTAGTGTATTACTATTTCATGTAGATCTCTCGTTGATTGTCTTTCCCCAGATGTGGAATATAATACAAATTCATAAGCTTGTGAGGAGCAATTATATCCCATGTTGCCTGACATTTCTTGCCAAACATTAATGAGGAGATGTAGACAAGATCCTTACTGAAAGGGAAATGTATGGAGAGAGAAGCCAAAGTAATTTTTTTAAACACACTAAGGAACATGTTTGGAAATTAAATATCTATTTCAGGAGTGTGACCAAAGTCAAAATATGCTGAGTTTCTTAAATATCTGTCTGAGACAGACTGAAAGTATGCTAATAGAAAAAAATAAAGTAAATAATTCTTATCTGCAAAAATATTCATTTGTAGTAGAGATTATTTTATTTATTTTGTAGATGTCTATTTCTGAAGAGAAATGGTTTCATAAATCAATTCTCGGTTTTTTTAAAGAAATATTGCTTAAATGTAACATTTTAGAAATCTTAAAAACTCTGGGAAAATCTTTTTGGGGGAAAACTTTGTAAGCTAAGTATCCTTTAAAATAAATTATAAAATTATTTCTGTATCTTACATACAGCACCTACATTTCTCAATGTATCTAGTGCCCCTTTCCTTTCTGCAAAAGCAGTCTCTTAAGAGGAGCAAAATAGTTTAGTAAAAATAACCAACTTATTGAAAAATCTGTATACAGTGCTTTATATTCATTAGTTTCCCAAATCTGCAAATAAGGGGAGATAAGTAAGGCCTTCTCATATGTTTGCTTTGAAGCCAATTGTGATTGATATAATCTATAGACTTATCTCGTTTGGTGTATTTCTGAGAATTTGGTTTCTCAGAAAGGCTACTGAATTCTTCCTTTTATCAGTATGTATGTATGTATGTATGTATGTATGTATGTATGTATGTATGTATGTATGTATATCCTCAAAATCTGATCCTGGTGAAAGAGCAATATTAAGGATTGGCTTGTGACTTTATATAAGCATCACACTATTTTTATTAGTTTTTACTTTGTATAGCATTCTTATTTGAATAAGCCATTTTAATTTTGGATTGTAGATAGATGAAAGGATTTCTGGGAGGTAGAAGTTGTTTTTTATTAGACTGAATATTTTATATCACTTTTCCTAGGTGTGTGAAGTAGCTAACATAGGCATACTTCAATTAATCAGTCAGTCAATAAAGACTATCTTTACTGAGGCAGGAAAGCACACATCTTGCTTGGGATATGAATAGAGTCATCCAGCTGGATGAAGGGTTCATGTATGGAAAATAAGGATGGAAAGATGGACTGGGGATATAATGCAAATTTTCCAGGAGTCAGTGGGTAGTCACTGAAAGTTTATGAGCAAGGAAAAGAAAACACCAATGTAAAGTTTTAGAAAGATTGATTTGACAGCCATTGAAATGAGTGGGAGAGAGACTCTAAAGGAAGGAAGACCACTTAGGAGGCTATGACAATAGACCAAGCATGATGAGATGAAACTAGACTAAAGTAAGAGCAGTGGAAATGGAAAGGAAGGGGTAGATTCCAGAGAGACTTCAAAGGAAGAATGAAAAAGATTGGTGATTAACTGGAGGAGGCAAAGCTAACTATGGACTTTTAAGCCTTACTGATTGGCAGAATGGTGCTACCAATAAAAGAAATATGGAAGTAAGGATTAACTCACTTTTGGTGAAGAGCAGGGGAGGAAGGGAGGATAATGATTATAATTTGAGGCATGTTGAATTTGTGTTACATCCTGTCATTTAGTTATAATCAAGCTAACACTCCATGAAGGAAAAACTAAATGCATTTGCCTCTTGTCTATATTGTGACATACAACTAGATAGTCAGACCACTGAATTAATGTATCATTACATATATCTGGGATAGGCAATGAATTAGCTTCAGGATTTAATAGAAGGAAGACAGCATGCCAGACTGCACTGGGGAAGTTATATAGTATTCCTAATGATTCCAAGTTTCTACCAGTGGAGCCAATACCTAACGTCTCTAGGGAGTCAATATTCTCTCATCTGCAAAACTGGGATAATAAGAGCGCTTATTACACAAGGCTTTTGTAAGGCTCAGATGAAATAATATCTGTACAGCGTTTGGGAAATCTCAAAGTACTACATATTATTATAAAGAACGAATAAAGGAAATTGTGAGAAATTATTCTGCCCAAATAATAGGCCAATAAAAATGAAAAGGTTAAGTGAATGTATATTTATTAAAAAAAACAGAATCAGAAATAGAAAATTCAAATCACCCAATATCAGAAAAAGAAATTGAATGAGACACAGAGAACTCCTGGGTTGAGGGAAGAGGACAATGGTGGAGGAATTAGGACCCACAAGGACTTAAAAGTAAATGTTATCAAACATCCAAACAACAATTAACTTAAATATTAGATAAACTGACTGCAAAAAAAAAATAGCGAAAGAAGAATGCAACCAAACTCCTTCTATGGTACACATATCATCCTGATACCAAGCAGAGATAATGCGGATAAATAAAACAGACCAATATCTCTAAATGAATACTGACATAACACTGAAGAAAATCACAAGCTATGGCAAATATTAATAAAAAATATTAAACACTGTGGCCAGATCCGAAAGCTAAATACACACTACACTATATAGATGACAAAAACAAAGCAAATCAAATGATTCTATCAATACATGCAGAAAAATACTTTTGAAAAATATATGCTTTTTAAATAAACATTGAAAGAATAGGAATAAATTCACTTTTCCACAATGCGGTATGTAGCACCCAGCTAAAACCAAGAGCTAGGATTACTTTTAATGGAGAAATTCCAGAGGTCTTCACAATGGGATGAAGGGTAAAGCAGAGATGTTCATTATTATCACTAATATTTGGTAGAGTTCTAGAAATGCTAGTTATTTCAGTAAGATGAGAAAAAGAAATTGAGGAAGTGAGTAGAGGCAAAGAAAAAAAAATGACCACTTTTGCCAATAATACTTAGAGTACTCCAGAGAATCAACTGAAATTAATTGAAATAATAACTCAGTGAAGTAGCAGAATATAAAGTAAAGCTTCAAAAATCAAAAGCCTTTCTGTATATTGCCAACAAAACCCACAAAGGAAAAGTGGAAAAACAGAATCCATTCAAAATAACTATGTTCCACCTACCAAGAGACACTCAGGAATTACATGAATAGAGTTACAAAGCATTCTTTATACAAATAAAGACTTAAATGATTAAAGAGATAATTAATTATTCATGCTTGGCCCATGCTAATATGACAAAACGACTGGACTACTTAAAATAATTTTCAAATTCAATGTTAAACCAATCGAACAAAGGGTTTTTTTAGAGCCCAAAATGCATCTGTAACGGCAACCACACTGGCATACCCAGGATGGCTGCTAGTGCAGGTTCTTTTGTCTGCTGTACTAGGAAAGACAACTGTTTCAGGGGTCAACAATCTTTTTAATCACATAAACTACAGACAGAGGAAATACAGAGAAGAGAAATAAAGACCAATAGATAGGGCTCTACTGCCTAAACCAAAGCCTTACATCCACCACTGAATCGAGAGAGCCCTTACCTCTGAGGAGTCAGGGGGTTCTGAACATATGGCCACTTAGAGTCTCAACCAGGGAATCCCAACATCTTTCTCATAAGTGAGCCCCCAAAGCAAAAGCTCACCTCTCACAATATATACTCTTTTAGCTAATAAGCTCAGAGCCAGAGGCATCACAACCGGACTCATTGCCTAATTAGGTTATTAACAAAAGGTGTGCAAGCCTTCCTATCAGCAAGCTTCCTTTAATGGGCTCCACATGAGGCCTATTAATGGGCAGGGAAGATCTTACACCCCCATTAACATTACAGCATTGTACTTTACCAGCTTCCCCCAGGTGTGAATCTCTTCCTACCTATCTTAAAAGAAGGCAACACACATCTATTATCAAAAGATGAAAACACTACTGACTTGTTAAACTACAGGCCTATTAAGTATTTATGTATTTTATACAAAGCATTTGCATAGCGAAAAATAAAATATTAGTTGAGGAGCAAAAAGTTTGTTCCAAACAGTTCTAGGGGTTTAAAGAACAACTGTTTATTGATTCATTAAGAGTTAAATAAGCTGCCCAGAAGCTCTGCAACATTTATATTGCCTTTGTTGATTATTACAAAACCCTTGACTCAGTTCCACATTCATAGAATAGCTTATTCACTAGAGTATTAGGTGTACACATGGAAAACCGTTTTCTATTCATAACAATGATGTGCCATGTCCCAATCTATATTTTTCTTATGCAGCAGATATAGCTAAAGAAATATGTCAATATGAAGTTAACTTTAGCATTAATTGAAACTCTCAGCACATTTAATTAAAAGGCCATGTTACTTTTTTGAATTATTACTCAGTAATCTGAATTAAGTTAGTCACTACTATCACAGCAAGGTAAATAAAAAAAAAGTCACCTCCCTCCAACCCCACCAAGGAAAAGACCTGAACTAGGTATATTACACCAGAGGATGGCAATCTCAGATTTAACTGAGGGTTAAAGAAAATGTCTCTACATTTCTTTTTTTTCCCTCCCCTTTCTCCTCAGACAATGGAAAAGGCTTAAACTAAGGCTGATCACAGGACAGAAGAATTTGGTGTTCATGGTGGAAGGCATGGATCCAAATGCCAGTCCAAGGAAAGGAGCAAACAAACTTCAACTTGATATAATTCCCAGAAGAGAGAATACTTGGAATTTAATCCCTGAAACCTCAGAAACAAAAATAAGTAAACAGCAAAAAAGGACTTTGGTGATGCCAGATATGACAGAGACACAAACTGGTAAGAGGAGAATAAGTCAAAAACGCCTAAAATCAAAACCTTGAAGGAAGAATAAAAACAGCTTTCCCACATGAACAATCAGAATTCACCAAAGAAATAATGCAAGAATTTTTTTTTAAATTACAAATAAAAGCTATGGAGGAGAAACTTGGAAAAAGGACCAGCAGTTTAACTGAAGAGGCACCCTAGTAACAAACTCCCTAAAAATCAGAATAGGCCAAATGGAAATTAATGACCATAGGATACAACAAGAATTCTTAAATGAAAGTCAAAAGAATAAGAAAACAGAACAAAATGCAAGCTTTCTCATATGAAGAGAAAAACTGATCAAGGTCAAGAAGAGGTAAGTTAGGTATCATAGGATCACCTGAAATCCAGGAACAAAAAGAACCTAGATATCATATATCAAGAAATCATTACATTTCTTTCTAAACCATTAAATACCCAGGGATAATTAGGACAAGAAGGCAATGTGAAAATAGAAAATATCAACTCATCACCTCTTGAAAGAAAACCCAAAATGAAAACTCCCAGAAATGTCATTGTCAAAATCCCTATGTTCTAGACCAAAAAAAAAAATACTACAAGCAGCCAGAAAAAAATCAAGGAATCACAATCAAGATTTGGAATTTATCACTTCAAAGGACTGGAAAACACACAATGAGATATTCCAAAAGGAAAAAATAGATAAAAAAGATTTTAAGAATAATGTGCATCAAAAAGGGAAAGAACAGTGAATTGGGCATGCAACTAAAAAAACTAGAAAAGAACAAATTAAAAATTTCCAATTAAATATCAAATTGGAAATCCTGAAAATCAAAGGAGAGATTAATTAAATTGAAAGGAAACTATTGAACTAGGAGCTAGTTTTATAAAAAAAATAGAGATTGACCATTGATCATTTTAATTAAAAAAGTAAATCCAAATTACCAGGATCAAAAATGGAAAGGGTGACTGTATCATTAATGAGAAGGAAATTAAAGGAATTATTAGGAGCTATTTTGCTGAATTATATGTCAATAAACCTAGCAATCTAAGTGAAATGGTAGAATATTTATAAAAATATAAACTGCCCAGATTAACAACAAAGGAAATTGAATACTTAAATAATCCTATATAGAAAAAAGAAATTGAACAAGTCGTAAAAAATGAGATTCCCTAAGAGAAAACTAACAGGACCAGATAGATTCACAAGTGAATTCTACTAAACAGTTAAACAACAATTCCAATACTGTGTAAACTATTTCGAAAAATAAGCAAAGAAGGAGGCTTAACAAATTCCTTTTACAACACAAATATGGTGCTGACACATGAACCTTCAAGAAGAGCAAAAACATAGAAGGAAAATTTTAGGTCGATTTCCCTGATGAATATTGATGGAAAATTTTAAATAAAATATTAGCAAGGAGATTACAGCAATGTATCAGAAAGATCATACACTAGCCCTGTGACTTAAAATATTCTTTCCAATATGCCAAACTCACCTTCAGTTTTCCTAATCCATAACATCAGCAAGCCTTCACATGGTGGTCAGAAGAAGCAATACAAGGACCCTCTCAAGATATCTCTTAAGAACTTTGGAATCGATTGTGTGACATGGAAGACAATGGCACAGGACCCCTACCCCCAGCATGGCATGCCCATATCAGAGAAGGTGCTGTGCTCTATGAGCAGAATTGAGACGGCTCAAAGGAAACGCAGGACATGCAAATTTAAAGAATCCACCCTAAATGTTCACCTGTGGTAGTGCATTCTGAGCTCATATTGATCTGATCAGCCAGTCAGACACACTGAAACTTGACTCTAGCATAGTGCTATCATTTTGGTCCTCTTTGAGAAGGAAGGACAACATCCAACCAATCTTGGAATATAGAGTAGGATATTGGGCTACATTTAGTTTCTGCCAAGCTGCTTTCCAATTTTCCCAGCAATTTCTATCAGATAGCGAGTTCTTATCCCAAAAGCTTGGATCTTTGCATTTATCAAACACTAGATTGCTGTGGTCATTTACTATTAGGTATTGTAGAAAATCTTCAATAGACACTTCTTCTCTTCTCTGACATTGCTACCACCCTAGTGCAGACCTGCATTACCTTATGCCTGAACTACTACAATAGCCTTCTGGAGGGTTTCCCTGTCTCAAGTCCATCTTTCACTGCCAGTGCAAGTCTGACCATGTCACTCCTGGCCCCTCTCCCCATTCAATAAAGTGCTGTGGCACTTTATTATCTCTAGGACCAAATAGAAAATCCTATTTTGATTTGAAAGCCATTTCCTACCTTTCTAGTCTTCCTTCACATTAATCCTCCCTCCATACACTCTGTGATCCAGTGACGCTGGCCTCGGGGCTGCTTCTCTCAGAAGTTACTCCATTTCCCCAACTCTGAATTTTTACTGGATGTCCTCCCTGCCTGGAATTCTCTCCCTCCTTGCCTGTACCGTGGCTTCCTTTAAGTCTCAGACAAAATTCAACTTTCTATAAAAAGCCTTTCCCAACCACTCCCCCCTTTAATGCTAGTCTTTCCATCTAAAATTATCTCCATTTTTCCTGCATTTGTCTTATTTGTACATAGTTATTTAACATGTTCCTTTTCCATTAGGCTGAATTCTCTGAAAGACCTGTTTTTTGCCCTTCATTCTATACCCAGCACTTAACACGAGTATGCGGCACCTAGTAGATACTTAGTAAATGACATGTTGAATAACCCAGGCTTTTTTTTTTTAAAGAAAGAACTCTTTAGAGGCAGAGGTTTTTTAAATGAATTATTTTTACATGGATATACATGAGATCACTGTCAGTTTAAGGTATTTTTTCCTATACTTCGAATTCATAAAGAAGTGTAAAAAGCCTTTTGCTTCCTATACCCAAGAAATCTAGGTTGCAACAGCCTGTAAATTCTGCAGAAGCCTTTTCATATTATCCTAATGCACCTGCCTGATCAGAACGTCAGCAAATTATTTTCACTGGCAAGTAACTAATTTATGAATAAATAAGAAGTTGGAGCCTAAGAAACTGGAAAAATAAAGTCAATTCCTTAAAGTATTTGTTTAAACATTTGCTTAAAGTCGGTACCAAACTTTTTTATTTGGGAATTTAGAATTCTGTCAAGGAGAGTGTTTGGGAGGCAAGAGGAAAAGCGCGTTTTTTTTTTCACATGTTACATCCTGTAGATTGAATTATTTTCTATGAACTGTTCTGGTCGAGCCTCAGAATGGTCTGTGGTAAGCTGCTATCTGATTGTGTGTGTTTGTGTGTGTGAAAATATCAAACGAGTGCAAGCCTACTCATCAAGTTTTAGTTACAAAGTTTCCTCCAGGATGAACAATCACTCACTGTAAAGCTTTCTGCAGGTGTCCTGGGGTGTCAGCCGGCCTCTGTTTATTATTGGTGTGCTGTGTACAGGGTGGCAGGCCGGGCCATCACTAACAACTCTGTGCAAATGGGTCAGAGAAATGAAAATAAACCCTGGACAAGCAGGAGCTTTTCGGGTCTGGGGTTTTGTTGGCAAACCTTGTCCTAGTTTCTCTTTAGGTGCTACTTAAAATTGCTACTTATTTAACTTGGAAGAAACTTCACACAGAGAAGTCTTTGTGAAATATGCACGGTAGGGAAACCAGGTGGAAGCAGGTGTGCAGCTGTTTTATTTTAAGTTTCAGTGGAGGAACACTTCCTTTGCTAGTTCTGAGCATTTTCTCTTCTTCAGAAGTCTGTTTGTGGAATTTGTTTTCCAGGGAGAGAGAGAGAGAGAGGGAGAGAGGGAGAGAGAGAGAGAGAGAGAGTGTGTGTGTGTGTGTGTGTGTGTGTATGTGTGGAATAGGGGTAGAATTACTATAAAAATAATAAAAAAATCATTTGCATGTTTTGGATTTAAATAAAAAATAAAACAACATGTAATTAAATTTTTTTAAAAAGAAGCAAACATTAAAATTTAAAATTTTTAATAAATTTAAAAATTTATTTTAAATAATTAAATATTTTTCCAACTTCGGTTTTATGTTGTTTATGGTCCCTTTGGTTTCTTAGGCACTTAATCATTCTAAATCTTTTATTGGTTAGGCTATTTTCCCCCTTGTTCATATGATCACAAAGAGTTTGAAAGGACAAGAGGTCACCAAATCCTTTCCCCGTCCTTTAAAATTATCTTTTACTTATTCTGTGTATACTGATATACATATGTGTGTGTATGTATGAGTGTGTTTATAAACATATACATTGGCATTCATACATGTACACATGTATATATGTATAGGTGTGTATATGTGTACATACACATGTTTACAATTTATATACACACATATTTATGTATATGTACATACAAATACTTATATCTTTAGGGGCAGCCTGATTTGTTTTTGTCTTTGTATCATGAGCACCTAGCCCTGGAGTGGGGAACCTTCGGTGGGAACCAAAGGAGGAACCAAAGGTTCCCCACCTCTGACCTAGCCCAATGCCTTGTACAATGAAGATTTTGCAAATACTTGTTCATTTATTAATTCATTTTGCAGACAAGAAATTTGAGGTTTAGAGAGATTATGCCACACAAGTAAACTGAATCCAGCTCTTCTGAATCCAAGTCGAGGAGTCTTCCTGATGGGGTGCTCGGGCCCCAGCCCTAAGATCATGTCCCTAGAAGATTCCCAATTTCTCAGTAGGCCCCTGTTTTGTGAGAAAATTTGTTCTTGTTGCAAAACACATTCTTTTATTGGGACAGAGAGAGGGGTGCTTGGCCCAAGGATTTTTGTCCCTGGCTGGCCAAGGGACACTCTCTCCCTCTTGGCACCAGATCCCCAAGGTCCATTCCTCTGACAATTCCCTCAATGTCTGGTACACTCCCTACACTTTCTCATCCATAGCTGCCAAAGACACGTGGTCCTTAATTACCTAATTAGTATCCCTGGCATTCCTTTTCCATGTTAAGCCCCAGCATCATTCTCAGTCTCTCACAGGTTCCCTTAAGGACCCCATACCCACTTTTGCTAAAGAGTTACAATAAACTTTTAGCCGCTTGACTAAGAGAAGGCTTGAGTGTGTGAATTCATTACAGGCAACTCTGCCTTGGTATTCTCGGGGTCCCAGCACCCCAAAACCTCATCACTCCCAATACACTCTATGTTCAATGTGCTTATGTTTCTTTAGTTCTCAAGGTCTCCTTTCTTTTTTTTTTTTCTTTTTCACGCAGAGACAACTGCCCAGGTTTACACAGCTAGTGTCTGAGGCTGGATTTGAACTCAGATCCTCCTGATTCCATGGCCAGTGCTCCATCCACTCTGCCACCTAGCTGCCCCAAACTTTCCCTTTTCCCTTTCCACATTTTGTTTCTAATCTTGTTGAAGATTTATGCACATTGTTTTCTCTAATCTAGGCTAATATTTGATTTCCTTGGTGCAGCTTCCCATCTTTTAATACTCTCTCATTAACATCACTTCTAAGCTCTTCAGCACACAATGACTTCTTTTTTTTTTCTTTTAAATCCTCCTTTAACTTTTAGGTCTATCTCCTCCCTTTCTGATGCTCTGCCTTTAGCATCTCTTCCTCTCCTCCTGGAGTCACATAGTCTAAGAACATGCAGATGTGTTAACTCCTCACATCATTTAGACCACCGTGAAATACTGAAGGCAGGTATTTGCTCTTGTTTTACAAACACTGTTCATTTTTACCATTTTCTCTCTGTCCTAGCTGCTAGATTCCTCATTCAGCCTCTGCCACCTGTGGTCTATACTGTGTACGGTATAGTCTTCTGAGGCCTACCAGTTTCTTCTTTCCTTTGTTTTGCCTTGAATGTTGCCAAACTGAAGTCATCACGCTGTCCCATCACATATTCCAGTGTTTCTTTATCTTGTACCACATGCCCCCAAAATTGACCATGGCTTTCCAGACTCGACATCCCTTTACCCGACTAGCCTAAACTTCCTAATCATCTACTGTCATCAAAGTGACAGTCTACTTCCCATGAGATCTAAGTATTTAGCAAATTGTTCCTCAAGTGTGCGTTCTCATATGATGAATACTTTAGGGTTAGGTTTTGTAATGAGTAAGGATTTCTACAAGCCTTTCAGAATATGTGAGTCCATTCTAAAAATGAGATTTTTTTTCTTTTTTTAGAACAGTGAATGTCCTAAGATAGGGCTATATTAGGGGCAGAGAACCTGTATCCTGGAGGCCACATGTGGCCCTCTAGGTCCTCAAATGTGGCTGTTTAACTGAATCCAAAGGGCCACACTTGGGTATCTAGAAGGCCACATGTGGCCTCAAGGCCACTGGTTTTCTGCTTCTGGGCTATACTTTCTGTCCTCAAAATAAAAGACATTTGCCCTTCATAATAACTGATTTCATTTTTCCTTTTAAAAACCTAATTTAAAGTCATACTTTTTTAACATGGTGTGTATCTCAACTACATCAACAAAGACCAAATTAGGTAAAGTCCCCAAAGACCAAAATTCTTCCCTCACCTCCAATGTATAATTATTTTGTGAAAGTTTCTGTTCTGTTTGCATGTGTCATCTCATCCAATTGTCAACACCTTGTACACATTATCTTCATAAATTTTTACTTCTCCCTCTGTCTACAACCTCAAAAGTGATATACCATATACTTTGAGAGCACACAGTAAATATGAATTGAGGGTAATGAAATTTACTGTGACTCAATAATGTAGTTGTGCTATTTAAAAATTAACATTCTTCTGGAATGTGGCCATAGGTATATGACAGGTGGGAACCATGCCATAATCGTTTTGTTCTCTCCAGTGCTATATAGGGGCTTCAGTTATGGTGGTCTTTTCATTTTGGGCCTCCACATTTTAGGAGTAATATAGTGAAATTATAGCAGTTCCACAAGAAGGTAGGAAAATGAATGAAAAGTTGGTACATTGCAGCTGTGAGGAAAAACTAAATGAATTAGGATTATCTTAACTAAAGAAGAAAAAATTCTGGGGAGACTTAATGACTGTCAGCAAGCATGTGAATGAGTTTTACAAGAAAGATGAGAAACAGCTGTTCTATCTCCATTGTGGTAAACATTATAAGTCAATAAATGGACTTACATTTCAGAAAAAAAGTGTTAGATTACACACATAAGGTAGAACATGCTGAAAGGAAGAGATATTTAAAAAAGCATAAAGTATTAAATGAAATTAGCTGATAATATTTGCCCTTTCCATTTGCAAAGCTGTTACTGACCCTCTTTTAACTTTACCATGAAGGCAAAAGCTGGTATTTTCAATGCTTGCATTTTACTTGCATTATGATGTAAGTTAATAAGATGTATAACACCATTGCTTTTGAAGAAATAAAAGGACTATCATACACAGGGGAATGGAAAAGTATGTGGTATCTGGTAAATGTGAGGAGGCTGTAACATATAACCAACAAGGAACTGAAGAAAAATAGGAGTAAAGGAATAGTATGACAAGAAAAAAAAGATGGACTGGTCATGTGGCAAGACTGAGGGTTAACAGATTGACAGAGAACTTCACTAATGTCCTTGAGAGATTAGGAAAAACAAGGAAGGCTTCTGGCATGTTAAATGGACAATCAGCAGCAAATTTTTGGTAAGACATGGTTAAGACATAAAAGGCATGGATGGAATACCATTTGAATCATTAGAGGAATTTCCAAATAAGGGAAATTGCAGATCCATTTAAATATCAGAGTGGTTACTTACAGAGCCCTGCATTATTATAATTCTAAATTAGAATACTAAACCAAGGAACTTCTGGATCACATAACCAAAAAAGATGGAGGACTAGACATTTTCTCCATTCCTCATTCATTCTAAACCCTCCTATGTGCAAGAGGAAGAGTGGTTGGGGCTGTCTCTTCTGACTAAGACAGCAAGAATTCTGATGAGGTAACAACCTGATGAACTGACAGCTGAGAAGATGAATCCCCCTTGGCTAGTGTTCACTCAGCACAGGTGTCATGCTCTGGCAAAGTGGCGCAAGCTGATACGTGAGATTGTGATTGAGGATCCCTTCAGCAACTTCCCTGCATTGGCTGCAATCCCTGCCAGCACATACTGGCTATGCAGAAAAGTGAGAGGGAGGAAAGCAGAAGCGTATTTTAGCTGGGGCAGCAATGTATGAGCTACTTTAACACTCAGCCAGAGAAGCAAAAACCAGAGAGTACTGGGAAGAGGGCTAGCATTTATTAGGAGGTTGAATCAGGACTGAAGGAAAAGGGACTGACATTCAGAGGGAGACAAGTTCTCACAGAAGCCTTTCAGGGGAGGGATTGAGGCTCGTGGAGAATTAATTGACTAAAATGAATAGAGGCCAGGATATCTTGGAGGTTGAGACCTTGGAGGATCCACAATCAAAAAGGAAAAAGTCAGAAAGTGAGCTAGAGGGAAGCAGAAGGAAAAGAGACTGAAATCAGAAGAGATCTTAAGAGGAAGAAAACTTAGTTAAAAACCTAGAGCAAAAGTAAACAAAGCAATAGAAAAAAATATTAATAAGAGGGGAAGATGGACTCCAGGACATCAAAGTTAGTTCAATTCTATCTAAATAACTATTGCAAGATAAAGGAAATTGAACCCAAACCTGATAAGGGAGAGAAGCCAGTGGATTCTCATGAGAGAATGGGACCACCAAAGGATGTTTCCAATGGTTCAAGAGAGAAAGAATGGAGAATTTATGGTTTGCAGAGCAGAACAGGATTGAAAATGTGAATCTATCATGTAAGTCTCTCCAAAGAAGTGAAAGAAAGTCTATTAAGTGAAGGACAATTTGAAAGAAGAGAAACAAAATGCAATGATATTAAAATAACATACCTTGTTCATATCAGAAAAAAAAATTGATATTAAAGCCAGGATACATAGACAACTTACAGGTCATAGATCTACAAAGAGAACAGGACAAGTCAAAAAAACCTAAAGCCCAAAGTCCAACAAATAATACTGGAAAATTGACTAGAACTTCTGAATAAAAAAACCAAATTATCAATAGAAAGGATCCAGAGATTGCTTCCAAGAAAAAGAAAATCCTATATTGCAAACTCTAAGTCACAGCAACAAGACAAAAAAAAATTAAGGACATGGAGAAAGACAAAGAGGTCATAAAATTATCCCTATTTGCTAAGGGAATTCACAAAGATAGTAACTGAGACAACTAGTAGTTCTTCAACAAAGTTGCAGACTACAAAATAAACCTGTAATCATCAACAGCATTTCCAATCTCTCTGCTGACTTCCAATCTCGCATCTCCAACTGCCTTTCAGACATCTTGACCTGGATGTCCAATAGACATCTTGAACTCAGTATGTCCAAAGTTAATGATGTAGCACTAAATCTAAGGACAGAAATTAGTTTGAGAGGTATAGATTTCTGAGACATCTTCACAGAGATGAGAGTTTTACCCATGGGAGCTGAATATACCACCAACGAATCCACAGACCCCTTAGTAAGTACCTTCTACATGACACAAAAAGGCTCAAAGTATAATTATAGAGGAGTTTAGATTTTATCTGAGAGGCAACAGTTAATATTTAGCAGAGGAGTGATGTGGTCAGAGCTGTGCTTATGGAAAATCATTTTGGAAGCTATCGGGAGAATCACATGGATAGGAAATAGAGAATAACTATGATATAGGAAGATCAATTAGGAGGCTCTTGCAATTGTACAGGCAAGCGGTCATGTCGGCTTAAATGAAGGTGATGACCATGTAAACAGTCATGAAGATAAACACTTATGAAGTTATTGAGGTAGAATGGTTATGAAGGCAGAAATGACAAGATTTGGTAACTGATTAGATGTATGAGGTGAATGAGAATCAAGAAAAAGGGTAAAACAGATCATGACCCATAGGAGACTAAAAGGATGACAGTGCTCTGGACATAAATTAAAAAGGTTGGAAGAGACCCTTTGGGCAAAAAATAGGTGAGTTTTATTTTGAGTATGAGACGTCCATGGGACATACGGTTTGAAATATCCAATAGGGAACTGGTGATGTGTAATTGAAGGTCAAGGAAAGACAGGATAAATATATAGAATTATGTTATCTACAAAGAAACAATTATTAAACCCATCAAGAGAAAGAAGGGAAGAAAGCCCATGGCAGGGCTTTTGGCTCCCATAGTTAGTGAGCATCACGTGGATATGAGGCAGCAAAGAAGAATAAGCAGGACAATGAGGTAGTTAGAGAAGAATCTCATTTTAAAATTTAAAATAAGTGAACAATTATAGGCACAAGTAAAGACATAACTACCCTTATTGATCAAGCCATTGATAAATGGGGATACGATTCCACATATGCATCTATGTACATTTTATGGGTTTGGATGTCCATGTATATGTACACATATGTATACACACATATATACATATACACACACATATACATCACACCTGGCTGCAATCCTTTGGACTTCTTTGTTATGTTCCCATAAAGTTCATCATCAGGAACCTTTTTCATTCCATCACCCTTGGTACTCATACCTCATCGGTACCCTCAGAACCCTCTTCCACTCTGATTGGAGGACAAAACAAGAGTTCCTCCCAAAGCCTCTGTTTAATAAGGGTGTCCATACCATCAATCTCTTCATTTCATACCCAGTTGGTCCTAGTTGAGCTTAATCCTGCCTCTTGCACTGGTACTTTTCCCCCTTTCTGTTTTGGATTTTTTTTTAATGCATTGTCTTTCTTTATTAGAATGTAAATTCCTTGAAGGTAGGGGCTATCTTTTTGTATTTGTAACCCTAGTGTTTAGCACTATGCCTGGCACATAGTAGGCACTTCATAAATGTTTACCACACACATACATAATATGAAGAAAAACTGATTCCTTTTGAAATCAAGGCATATTGTTTCCCTTTGGAAATTGCAGGCATGCTTGCAAGCAAAACATGTGGGTGATCTCTATAAATTCTAGGGTAAACATTTAAATAATCATTATTGCATAAAACTAAAACCTATATTTCAAAATTATAAGAGTTATTTGCTTTCCTTGTAAATCATAAAATATGTACTAATTTTAAGAATTACTGTAGTTAGGACTAAGGTCAAAGCAAAAATTCATCTTTGAAACAATTTTAAAATGTCACAATATTTTGTACACATTATAATCAATTATAAAAATGACATTGACAAGGGATACTTTAGGCTCAATATTAATTTCTAAATAAATATAGTTTGTTGAAGTGTGTCTTTTTAAAAAATCAGTTTCTTTAGAAAACATAGAGCATATATTCTAAAAAATCTAATTCTATTATAACTTGTCATGCATCAACATAGCTCTTGATCGTTACGTTGTTTACTCATTTTTTACTCATTTCATTGGCTGGATGATGCATTTTTTATACTGAAATAAAAATGGAAAAACCATCTCTACAACATTGATGCAGACAGTAGTTCTGGGTGCTTTATTGGTTGATTTGAACTCAGGTCCTCCTGATTCCAGGCCCAACACTCTAAATTCTGTACCACTTAGCTGTACCAAAGAAATGGAAAGGGGCATAGAAACTGTAAGAAGGCTACAGCATGCAACTAATAAGTTATGATGAAGAAAAACAGGAGTGATTTTATGTTAGGTAAAAGAATTTTGAGTTAGGAAGAGAAGATTAGGTGGTATAAAAAGTGAAAGGTGACAGCTGGGCAGTGAGCGTGTTCCACTAGTACCTTTGGAATGTCAGAAGAAAGCAAAGAAGGTCTCTAGGAAGTGGGACAGAACCCCTTGCCCCTGCCCCGAGCATGCTGACTGTCCAGCCATCAACCCTGACTCTTCACATCATCTCATATTCTGGACAAGAATTATACAGGATGGAAAGATATGGCTGAGATGCAATCCGCATTACTGAAGGGGGTCTCCCAAATCAGATCCACTGAAGTGTTCTGAGTATTTGAAATTCGCATGTTTCCCTCCAAACATTTTCTGGTGGTTAATCAGAAAGAATTCAATTTGAAAAAAGGCTTGTATATATTTAAATCATCGCACAGTGATATAGTTGAAAACATGTTCATGGTAAGAGTAGCAACATTCACTGTTCCCGCTGCTCTGCTGTCAAACCTGTTATTCAACATTATAGCTTCATGCTATGTTTTTTTTAAGTCTGATTTTAAAATGGATTCAAATTTAAATTCCAAAATGTTCAGTGAAGTTATTATAAAGCACGAAAATAAGTCATTTGTATCTTCAATTTCAATGTCTCTTTCGCTGCCAGCTGTAATAGTTTTCTTGGTGCCTATGGTTTCTTTTTTGCATTCTCTCCATCAAATAGCCATAATTCCAAAAATACTAACCTGTTAGACAATGTGTTGCACATGTTAGACATTACCAAATGTGAGTTTCAAACAGCCCTTACGTGTGACACATATAGGATGAAATATTTGTGAGAGACTTTATTCAAAGTACCACAATTGTAGGTTAGCTCCCATTCTCCATTTTTTTTCATTTGTTTGTGGCTAGTTTTAATGTGGTCATGGCATACAGTCACATGATTTACAATCAGATGGATTAACCACTAACTTAAGTCTCATTCAAGCATTAGGAGTCCATGGGCATACCTTCCAGATGCTACGCAAAAATATCATTTAAATGGAGCATTCAGACCACTTTTTTTAAACAACACATAAGAAACAGTTTTACGTATAACTTCTATAGCATAACATCATTTTTGCAGAAAATACCCAGATGAAACAAGGGTGTCTCTGACAAAGGCATATAATTATTTATAGCTAAAACTGTCTAATTTAGAGCAAACATATTGCTTCTAACCACATTTGGTACAGAATTTTTTTGGCTAAGTGTAGGCACTGCATGGAGGCCTGTGCACTGCGGCACACCCTGTAATTATATAGGAAGGGTTCTTTCTTTCATTATTTTGCGCTGGCTCATTCCAAGGAAAGAAGTTGGAAAAGTATGTTGTTGCTTTCAGTAGAGAGGACAAAAATGGCGTCTCCAAAAAAATCAAATTGTCTACAAGGTAAACTTAACAAATATCTCAGAGACAGACAAAACATTTACTAAGATACTGCTGGGTGCTAGGCACTGTACTATTGCTGCGGCTACTCGATGCAACGGGAACACAACATGAATAACAAAACAATTCGAACTGAATGTTGAGAAGTCATAATGAAAAATTAAAAAAAAACCTGTCCCCAAAGAAGAGCTATGAGAACACACTTCCCCCCCCCCCCACCCCACTGTTTTCAGGAGTGGGAGTAGAGGATCTGTGGGCGTGGGACACTGCATATATTGTCAGACTTTACTGATGTGGTGATTTTTCTCTTTCTTTTTTAAATAAGGAAATGGGCCATTGGGAAATGCCCGATGCTTGTGAAAAGCAATGTGGAAAGAAGTTTAGGCAACTTTGAAATCTAGGCCTAGAAGTGTACCTAGGAAAGAGCTCTCAAATTGATATGAACTTCTGGAAAAACTTGAAAAGAATCTGGTAGGAATTAGGCTTAGGGTAACATCTTACATCATACTCTGCAACTAAGTCAAAATGCATGCATTTTGCCTAAATATTAACTATCATACCATAAAAATTTTTGAGGAGAAGCAGATCATATACCTTTTATAGCTTTGGGTAGGAAAAGAATTCTTAACTAAACAAGGGACAGAAATAAAACAGATAATTTTTATTACATGAAATTGAAAAGCTTTTGCACAAACAAATGCATCTAGAATGAAAAAGAAAGTAGGTGACTAAGGGAAAAAAACTCTCTTTATCAAACTTTGCAAGTCTGATATCCAAATACACATGCACATATAAGTTACATAGAAATATCTAAGATTAAAAGTCATTCCAGAATCAAAGAAATTATAAACTATTAACCAGCGAGTCAATAAACATTTTTAAGTACCTACTATGTTCCAGGTACTGTGCTGAACATTGGGAATACAAATATAAAAAAAGAAAGTCCTTTCTTTGAAGGAGTCTACAATCTACCAGGAGAAGGCATACAAAGAAAGCTAAAAAAGACTGTATCCTTTCAGGCCTTGAAATGCAATCTTATCGGAATACAGATCGATGCATGAAAAAGGTGGGCCTTTGTCTTGGGGAAAAGTTTGGATAATGAAAAACACTGTACTGTTCCCCAAAAGAAATCTGTCTGGTCTTCTCCTATTCAATTTTAGGCCCAGGACAGCATTGTCCAAGAAATATTAATTGGCCTTTATGGATTATACATTCAACTGCACGTTCTTTTATGTTCATCAGCAGGAAGTTGATATTTTTGTCTATTTTTTTTCTGTGTGGACAGGTAGGCTGGGCTGCTTTGAGATATTATGATATCATTTAGGAGGCTCTGCAATGTGTTCTGGAATGTCAGAAAATGGCATCAGTCCTTTTTTCAGCTCCTGTGAAAAAGGAAGAGCGGGCATCTTCAATGACTCTTCCTGTAGAGGAGGTCCTCGTAATAAGAAGTTTCTATTCTGAGTCTTTGGTCCTGGACTACATAAATCTCGTGTTGGAGACTCTGACCCTAGACATCTGAGGTCTGTTTCAAGCAATGCAAGAACATAGTCTTGAATCTTGGGCTGGATTCTGGAGATAAGGGCCCAAAATCTGAGGCTCAGGTCCTGGGTGGGATCCTGGTATCAACAGTGAGGTGAGAGTCAGTCCAACATGGCAATTGAGGCTTTGTCCTGGTCTCCCATGCTGTTGATATATGGAGTCATATCAGAGTAGCAATAAATACCAAGGCAGTAGAAAACTTTGTAAGGTGCAAGGAGACATCCCCACAACTGAGCCTCTCACCTAAATTTCAGGTTTCCTATGGGATCACTTGGTTCAGACCTTTGTTCTCTACTTTCCTATGGGACTTCACAATAAAGATAATATTCATGATATACATAGGACAGAGGTTCCAGTATAGCTTTCGGCCTCTCATTTCTTGCTTTGGAACTTTTTTCAACTTTTTTTTTACTGGATTTTCCTTCCCCCACCTTTACTTTGTACTGGATGTTAAAAGCATATAAGCAATTTAATTCAGGAGGTTTCATCATGTTTTTCATATAATTTCTCTCTCTCTCTACTCATCACCTACAACAGATACTGCCCATAAACAGTTATCATAGCATCCCTTTTCCAAAGGTTTATCATACTGAGATCTCCAAGGAGAATGTGGGCCACTCTTTCCTTTAGCTTTTGTCTTCTTGATTGATTTATAGTGAGAATTTCAACATTGATATGTTTTTGTTCCTCTAATCCAAATGTAGGTCACTGGCCAAGGAGGCAACATTTGGAGTACCAAGAATTCATGTTGATAGACAACTGACAAAGTGTGTCTAATTCCAGTGACCCACTGTCTAGGTCCTCTAGTTTTTAGACCTCTGCTCTTACCAAACTCTGCTCCCCCAAAGACATTATAACTTAAAAACATCTCAGTCCATTCAGACATTCAAGTGAAGCCCAGAGCTAGTCTATGCCTGGATCCCTGAGAAGCCTTTTTCTCTTCCCTGTTCAAATTTCCCGTTACTCTCAGGTTCTTCCTCCCCTATCTTACTGAGACATTTCTATTCTTGGTCAAGGTAGAGCTCCTTGATCAGCTCCTTAACTTCCTGAGATGTCTGTTCTATTAAACTAACAACACCCTTTTTTTTCCTTATGTTTTGACTATGTGTCATTCATTCCCAGTGAAATGGGGGGTGGAGAGACAATGGCACAGATATTTCCTGCCTGGTTGCAGTCCAAATGATGCGTAGAAACTGGGGATGGGGTAGTGGAGAGGAAGAGATTATTTTCAGCCATGCACAGCAATGATGATGAAAAGAATTCTAGGTAGCTACAGACTCAGAACTAAAGACTCAGGGCTGTTGAGCTAGAACTTAGAATGCATATCAAAGGTCTCCCCTTCTCACCCATCTCTCCACCTCTTTGCTTTGAAGCAGGAGGGCTACTTTAAAGCACTTCCTCAAAAGCTGGGTAAAGAGAGGCTACCCCACCATAGGGGGCCCTCACTAGGTGACTAAGCAACTTTGAGATGGATGTGCTCAGGCAGGGACTTTGTCAACTCAAGAGATCATGAGGTTCCATCAGAGGTCTTGCTGGCAGTCATAGCTGAATCACAGCAAAGGAAATAGCCAATAAAATGGTAGTAGACAATGGCAATGGAAAATGCTTTTGACAGATGCAGAAATATAGTCACTGTAGGATGGTGGTAGTTTCAGGGAGGGTGACTTCTCCTGCCACAGACAATGTCGGCTATGGAGTTAAGAATGACGTTAATCTTGAGACAGTGGGCGTGAGGTCTAATGAGCACAGATACCACATAAAGGGAGAAAAGGACTGTAGGATGGTGGTAATTTCAGGGAGGATGACTTCTCCTGCCACAGACAATGTCAGCTATGGAGTTAAGAATGACATTAATCTTGAGACAGTGGGCATGAGGTCTAATGAGCACAGATACCACATAAAGAGAGAAAAGGACTTTGGAGGCACCGTTTCACCACATGTGCTATGACTACTTTAATTTTGAACCCTCCCTTCCCAGGTACACTAGATATTGGTGGGAAGCTGAACTTTCAGACTTGTGGGTGAGAAGATGTTTTATACTCATATATCAAAGGTGTATTCTTACTATACCTTCTTAGCAAATACATTTTCTAAAAGTTCATTAAGTACGGCGGCTGGTGGTTTACTGTTAACAGACAACATACTGGTGGTGATTCAGTATCAGAAAACCAGCCCCTCAAAGTAACCCCTAGAATGGTGACTAAAGCATCTGCTGTTCTCTGAGGATCTGACCTGCCAGTGCTCCTTTCAGACCTACTGGGAATGGGAAATCCGGAAGCAGACAAAACCCCAATCCCTTCCTCCCCTTTGCTCAGCATTCTAAAAACACACAGATGCTGTGAATGACAAGGATGAGGAAGGACCCAAAGGTGACTCACCTTCAGAACTGATCATAGTGGAACACAGGTATCTTAGAAGAGGAAGAGCTAGCTTAGAAGGTTTGTGCTCTGCTAGATTTAAAGTTATAGCACCCAACCCTCCAAAACCCATCTCCTTCTGAGGTGGTGGAAGAAGGCACATCCCAGATAGCTACACTCTATATTAGCCTCACCCCCTTCAAATCAGGCAAACAAGAATAGGGGTGAGTCATCATTCCCAGCTCAGGGCCTTCCTTAAGGAGCCCATAGGCCATATGCCTTAATGGCTATCCAGTGGCTAAATGGAGGAACTAGATGCTTTTTTCCTGAGTCTCCTAGACACTGTGGCTTAAATGACAATAGTGCCAGGATGCCCACATGCAAGGGGCAAAAGAATTCTCAGCAGTTTCAGCCCAGGTCCTACCTTGGGGTGCACCCAAGTTATTGTCACAATTCTAATGGGACCAACTTATACAATACAATGGACTACAGTGGCAAGCCCCACTGAAGTGTGTGAAATGAATTGGGAAATCAAATTCAACCCAAGATCTTTCTTTGGGGCAGGGGGAGATTTACCCTGGTAAGCTCACATAGCAGACAACTGGAAAACTAACAGCAATACTATATATCACTTGTGTATCTAACCACCAAAAGGGACCTTTCTCCAAGAAATCCAAATGGAATGACATGATTGATGAACCCTGTACCAGACAAATGGATCCAAGCCCAAATCAGCCATGGAAATAAATACAATATGCAGGACTGGGTCCACTAGAGAGGTCTCTACCTCTTCCAAAAAGAGGTCAAGGAAGTGATGACTGGCTGCACTTCCTGTTTATACCACTGACAAATATTATATAGTTTGGAACTGTCCAAAAGAATATCCCCCAGGAGACAAGGCTAGCCAGAGCTTGGCAAATGGATTATGTAGGTCCTCTTCCACAGTATCACGATCCTATGGTCACAGAAGTAGTGGGGGGCCACGGTGAGGCAGGGGAGCAATCTGGTGGAAATTGGCAGGTAGTAAAAGGAGAACTACAGCCAACAGACTGGGCCAGAAGACTAAGGGGACATTGTTGGTCCTGCCCACCCAAAAGCCCATCTTTAGGATAATGGGAAAAGAAGTAACAACATAGAAGGAGGGATGTGGGATGGTAGAGATGGGAACTCTAGACCCTAGTCTCCACTCCTCTTTGCTTTCTTTCCAAAGGTAATTCTGGACTAGTGGAGATGTTGTAATTCCATTATGACTCTTCCTGTAGACTTGTTGGATTTTGCACTTCATCTTTGACCCTGGATGTCATCTAGATGGTGGAAGCAACCAGACAAAGATGGCACCATGAAGACTCTCTTGATTTTTGCAGGAAATATCTTATTTTTGTGTTTGTCCCCTCAAAGTCCTTCCTGAATCTTCCAAACAAGAGCAGTGGCATTAATTTCAGCTGCAGAAGTTGCTGCACACAATTCCATACCCAGAAACTGACTTACTGTGTGCTGCCCTTGTCCTGAGGGCAATGGGGGTGGCCCATCAAGACTTTTCTCTATTGGCATCTATTTTACTTCTTCCCCAGCGAAATTAGTAATAAAGTGTTGTTACCTGCTCTCCCTGTGTGGTTCTGATGCTCTATTCTGGAATGTTCCTGCACTGTGATATCTAAAAATTGTTCATGGGAATGAGTCTGGGAAGAAGGATGTGTGTTATAAGATCAACATAGTGAAAGATGCAGGACGAAAAACAAACAACCAGAAGTTAATAAAGAGGAATAAAATAGTAGTTAAATACAGCAACAGGCTTTAAGTATCAGGTTTCTATGCACCATATTGGAACTCTCAAACCACATCACACAGCTGTTTAGTCTATGGGTATGGATAAAGCAAACCATGTTCAGGGTGAAACATATTTATAAATATACAGACTCATACATGCATCTGTTTGAGCCTTCAATAATAAAAAACATGTGTGTCATTCAGTATAAGGAAGGGTATCTTGTATATTTACTGAGTATTTTATAATAGTATTTTTAAATTAGTTATTTCCTATGAAAATTCTTTTGCTATTCCAATATCGGGCATTATCCGCACTGGTGTCGGAAGGGATCTTCTGTTTAACCGAGTATCCTAACTGAGCCATAATGTATAAAAAATTATATATTTTCCAATTATCAGAATTAAAAAATTACAACTAACACTGAAACTTTAAAGTATATAATGTAATTTTCTTTTATTAGAAAAGATTTTTGAAGATCTTTCAAAGTCTCAGGTTACTATTATGAACACTAAGCACCAATGAAAAATGCTTTAGATGAAGAAGGTGTAAGCAATTGTATTGGCTCTCTATCGACCTTTTTTTATTCAATTCAATTATTCAATTTATTCAATTAACAAACACCTACCATGTACCAAGAACTTGGTTGGGCACTAGGACTGCAAAGGAAAAAAGTGTCTTAAAGAGCTTACCACAAAATGGGAGGAATAGGATATGAATACAAAAACGGTTTATTGTAACAAGGGCAAAAGAGAAATCCAGGTAATAGCCCACAGAAACCTTGAGGAGTTGGGTAGATCACTCACCGGAGAGCTACACTATTTTACCTTAGACAAACATCACGAAATGTTCTAGAGCAAACTTCACAAAACCTGTGCCTTCCTGGAGCTAGCAGAAGGAGACAAATGAACTATTCAGGACAAATTCAGTTGGTGAATGGATACCCAGTAAGCCACCTGCTATGATTGGAAGCCCCTGAGACATAGTAAGGAGCTTACCTGGGTTGTAGAGCCGAAGGGGAGAAGGGACTGTGTTTCTACATTGCTGAATGTATTTGTGCTGTCAGCATTCTTTACTTTTTGGTGCCTTGGGGCAAAACCCTACTTGCTCCAAAACTGTTACGGCTCTAGCGATCAGGGAAGGTTTCATTGTGAAGGTGACAGAGAATCTTGGTGTTGAAGGAAGAGAAATATTGCAATAAGCGCTGATGTAGAGGGAATACATTTCAGGCGGGGGGCGGGGCAGCCTAGGGAAATGCATAAAGAAAGGAAAATATAGAATGATATCAGGGAACAACTAGTATTCCAGTTAGATTAAAATGTATAATCATAAAGGAGGGTACTGTTGGGGAAAAACAGCATGAACAACTCACTAGAAAGGAAGTATGAAGCCAGATTATTTTTTTTAAATCAGAAACTTGATAAACACCAAATAAAATGAACATTTCCAAACACAAAGAATAGGAAAAAAGAGAATTAGGCATGAAATTGTGAATTTCTATTACATGTAGGTGGCCTCTTTTAAATCAGTGTAACATTGGCTCAAATCTACGAGAGAGAATTATAAAATATGGTCCACATGAAGTGATTCTGCACTTAGAAGGGTGGCTAAGAAATTGCTTATGCCCCAGTTAGAGAGCAAAACTCTCTTACACTAGGTTTGGGGTTGAATTCCTACCATGCCTCTAGGAAAGGTCCCTTTCTCCTGTATGGCTCCCACTATGCCCTCTTGTCACAAACAAAAGGACCTTAGACAACAGAAGGACATGGTCAATCATAAGAGTTTATGAGGAATAATGCTAACTCTGTCAAATGTATTCTTTAACAGAATACACTTAAACACATACATAAAGTGCAAGTAAGGTAGGAGTGGGGTAGGGGTGACCTGTTCCTCTTAGCACCTACGATGAAACACAGACACAGACACAGACACAGACACAGACACAGACACAGACACACACACACTCCAGTTTCTTCATTTAGAGGTCATCTCTCACAGTCTCATAGGAGGGAACTGCAGATTGGTGCCATGGCACAACCACCACTTCTCCCTTTTCTTCTCATTCTCTTTGAGGTTACCTAAAACTCTCATATGTACCCTAGATGTGAAAATCTCCATCTACCTGTCTAAAAGTTAACTACACAAACTGGGAAGAACTACAGATCCCAGGGGATTTGTGACCAGTCAACCACTTGCTAGAGGTTGTAACGTTCCACCCTAGAGTTTGAAACTTTGTAGTCCCTTGCAAAATCAATTCTAACAGGTCTGGTGCTGTAACAACAATGCTGCTTGTGGCTGCTGTGGGGGTGAAAGGCAAATAACATCAGCACACAGGAGGGCTGCTAGCACACGTTTTGTGATCTGCTTTTCTAAGGAAAGCAACTTTAAGGGGTTTATAATCTCACCTTAATTAAACATACATATATCATTCACTTAGTTCAGGGGAAAAAGTCAGCACCCTGAACTTCAGAGAAAACACAAACAGAAATTACAAGCAGAAATTATATGAACAGAGCAAATAACACAAATCAGCAGACAGGGCTTCTGCCTGTCCATAGTAATACATAAATAGTTACCAGAGAGAGAGAAGCACCAACCTCTGGGTTTTCAAAGTCTGGGGGCTCCATGACAGCTACCCAGAGTCTTGTCTGGCCAAATCACACAAACGCTCTTCCAATGAATGAGCCCCAAAGCAAAATGCTAGCTTCAGAGTCAGAGGGCATCACAACCATGTGACTCAAACTCATGTGACTTAGGCTTTCTTGTGACTTAAGCAAGTCATTAAACACTTTTGATTCAATCAAAGACTCTTGATTCAAACAAAGCCAAGTCTCAGTCAAAGGCACTTGATTGCCTTAGTGCTGAAAAGCACTCCAAAAGAAGAAACAGCAAAAAGTCCCACTTTGCTTGCCATTACAGATGCCTGTACTCATATATCACAGAACCAAATAAAGGTTATTAACCAGCATCTCAGAAAGCCATATCAGAATACTATTCACCACAACAAAAACAGCAATACATGTAAACAGACATTGCACAATGCAGAGTAACAGTTGACACATTATTTCAGGAACTAAATTCAAAGGCAAATAAGAGGTAGAATATATCACATGAACATTTAATGATGGCATCTACAAGATCATAGAATAAAAGCAAATGAACATAAAACTAATGACAATGGTAAACTAGTTACTAAACAGCATAATAGGCCAAATAGAAAACTAAACAAGGTTAACTCATGGTTACAAAATAAGCATATAAACAGTATAATACAAACATGAAAATTTGAAAAGGAGGGTACTGGGGGAAAAACAGCATAAACAACCCACTAGAAAGGAAGTACGAAGACAGATTATTTTTTTTTAAATCATGAACTTGATAAACACCAAGTAAAATGAACATTTCCAAACACAAAGAATAGAAAAAAGAGAATTAGACATGAAATTGTGAATTTCTATTACATGTAGGTGGCTTCTTTTAAATCAGTGTAACATTGGCTCAAATCTACAATGGAAAGTTATAAAATATGGTCACATATGAAAAAGCATATGTGAAAAACACATGCACTTCTGAACACATATGATTATATAAAGGCACAAAGCACAAGAACAAAACACTGTCATCATCATCTGACTTACGTGTGTAACCATTTCCCCAATTCTACTTGAGACAAGACAGGTTAGTTTAGTCATTGGGTAGATAGTTCTAACCTTTCTGTGATCTGCTAATTGATCTGCCCCATTACCTATGCTAGTCTGTGGTATGGGCCTATCATAATCCTCATCAGAACTATATTCCTGTCCACCTATATCTGACCCTATACAGGGCTGGGGCTGGGTAGTAGTGCTACTATGTTCTGAGGGAACTGTCTGTCCCCCAGGAGTCTGCAGACCTAAAGAATTAGGCAGAAAAGGTATTGCCACTGGATTCCATTGTTTTTCCCACACCTGAACTGGTTATTAGGGCATAGCATCTGTTTCTGATTCCTTGCCTGAATCAGACAGCCTTTGCATAATTGACAGGTAAATTTTTCTAAGAGTCTGCATTAAGGTAAATGTCTCCCCTCTCAATTGGGCCATTTGAAAAGCCAAATAGCTCTCAAACTAGCAATAAGTGATTGTGATGAGTTATCTTTACTTGGCTGTCACCAGGCTTAAGGGCTATTTTGTGAGCATGAAAGCTGCCTAGCCTCTTTCCAACTAAATATGGAACAGCTTCCCATCAGTCTGCCTACTTGGGTGTCCCATGATTTCCAAGATTATTCTTAGTAGGACTTTGATACTTTGATCAAGGATGTAACAATGAATATATGCATCACATTACCATTTATTTCTTTCAACATTCGTCTTGGCTGATGCTATAGTCATGTAGTAAACTTCTTTAAAATTCTTTCTTAATTGATAGATATTTTGGTCATGAATAGCTGCAGTTTCTCTCCTTCAGAGACCTCAAAATCTGGGATAATAGGTAGGTGTGGCTCATGCCAAAACAGATCATTCCTGGTAGAACTGTATCTAGGTACCAGAAAAGTCACAGAGTGATTCCACTGACACTTTTTTTTCCTGGTCTCAGTCCCAAACATGGTCATTGAAATATGGTTAAAATGTTCAAGCTTTGGATCTCCTTGAAGATGATAAAGTATTATTCTAGAGTTCTTATGCCAGCCAGAGACACTATCTTTTTGAGCACTGTACTTTGTACTACTGTTGTCTCTACTTTAGTCATAATATATTTTGGCAGGAGGTCCACACACCGAGACATATTTTTCCCCTAATACTTTTGTAGCTGTGGAGGTTTTCTGGTACTTTGTGGGACATGCTTGAACATACCAAGTAAAGTGGTACATCGCTACCAATATATGATCTATCTTCTTACTCTCTCCTTTCAGAGGTGGAAAGTTAATGAGGATAAGTTCCAAATGTTTGCTAGTATTTATATTCTCCAAGTAAGCTGAATGAATGGTAGAACTTCTCTTTGAACACAAAAGGTGCAAATATTATACTTCTTGGTGATGTCTATGGCCATCTTGGGCCAGGAAGATCTGTTTCTTACCAATTCTACAGTCCTTTCTTGACCTATATATCCAAAATCATTATGCAGAACTTTAAGGGCTATGGAGTGATACACCCTGGGAAGCACCAATACCATGAGTGGGATCAGTAAAAGTCAAGTACACCATTCTACTGCACAGTTCCAACTTCTACTATTGTCCAATAGAAAAAAAAAACCTTCAGAGGATCAGCAGTGGTGTCGATTGCCATCACCACATTAATTCTTCCCATAGCCCCTTGTCAGAGATCTGCTCTCTTCATCAGTCTTTTACAAACAACTGAGGCAAAGAAAGTTGATTCAGTGAAGTGAGATTAACATATGCTTGTGATGTAGAATCTAGTGGAACTCCCAGACTTTCAAGCATTATTGACATATACATAAAGTTCATTCCTTTGGTTATTGTATATAGCCTTAAATCTTTCTTTAGGTACTACCACAGCTTTGCTGTCCTGACATATTCTAGATTGTCTATTTCCAGAATCTGAGTGTGGTTGACTGATTGGTACCAACTGATAATCAGGGGTGGGAATTACACCCACGGAGGCTCATGAGATTAAACTTCAGGAAAAAATCCTCTCATGATCAAACAAGGGATAGAGAGGACCAAGGAAGGTAAAATGCGTGCTTTTGATTACATAAAATTGAGCAGTTTTGTAAAGCAATATCAATGTATTTATAATTATAAAGGAAATCATTAACTTGAGGAAAAATCTTTGCAGCAAATATCTCTGGTAAAAGTTGGAGCTTCTGGATTTGCGGGGGGTAGGAGGAGGGAAGAAAATAAATGAAAATTATGTTAAAATAGATGATAGCAATAAAATGTTATTTTTTTTTTAAAAAAAAAAGACAATCTCTTCATTTGTGTCACAAACCAAAGATTTGACTTGCCCTGAAGACTTCCTCCTCAGTGTGGAAGTCCGTGGCAGAGAAGTGATAAGAAAAGTTGGTAACAACATATGAGGCTTTTTCTAAAAAAAGCACCTAGACTGAGGAGGAAAAAGTTGCCTTCTCTCCAGGGTATGATAATATGAATCTACTAGCACAATTAGATCACAAATTATCTACATGGGAGCACAGGAAAAAGAAGTAGGTAGTACTAAGTAGTAGTCCTGGGTGAGATGTGCCAAGGTATACCTCATGTGATCTCAAAAGCAGCTATCAAATAAACAACAATCAAGAAGTCTACTGTCTTTTCATGGCCTGTGTCAAAAATACAACAGAAAACTTCTCTAGACCCATTGAGTCACATGACTACTACTACTACTACATGACTACTCACTTCTGGTGAGTATAATCTCACATCTGGAGATAAGTTATATTCTTAAAAGGATTCTACGAAGCATTTTTTAGGAATATAGTCTTCAGAATTATAAAGGGGAGGCAAGAAACTGAAGGTGCCGTCATCAACACCGCTACAAATTAAAAGCAAGGGCTTGTGAAGGGAAAAGTAGTTTTTTTGGAAGTGAATAGCCACTTAACAAGGTAATAACTGAAATCAACATTTGATTTCTGTTTTTGTTCAGTTGTGTCTGACTCTTTGTGATCCTGTGGACTGCAGCTTGCCAGACCTTTTCTTTCAAAATCTGTTCAAGCTCATGGTCATTGCTTCACTGATGCTATCTCTACATCTCAACTTGTGCTGTCCCCTTCTCCTTTTGCCTTCGATCTTTCCCAGAATCAGAGTCTTTTCCAATGAGTACCACATTTTCATTATGTGGCCAAAGTAATTAAGCTTCAGCTTCAGTATTTGTCCTTCCAATGAATAGTCAGAGTTAATTTCTTTTAAGTATTGACTGATTTGATCTCCTTGGTGCCCAAGGGGATTCTCAACTGGCGTCACAATTTGAAAGCACTGATTCCGTGGTGCTCAGCTTTCCTTAGAATCCAACTCTCACATACATACATTACTACTGGAAAAACCATAGCTTTGACTGTATAAACCTTTGTCAAGAAGGTGATGCCTTTCATTTTTAGTATACTGTCCAGATTCACCATAGCTTTCCTTCCAAGGAGCAAATATCGTTTAATTTCATGGCTACACTCACCATCTGCAGTGATCTTTGAACCTAAGAATATAAAATCTGACACTGCTTTCATTTTTTCTCCTTCCATTTGATGAGAAGTGATGGAAACAGCTGCCATGATCTTAGTTTTTTTTAAGTTAAGCCTCAAGCCAACTTTTACACTCTCCTCTTTTACCTTCATCAAGGGGCTTCTGAATTTTTCACTGTCTGCCACCTGACTGTTACCATATGAATATCTGAAATTGTTGATGTTTTTCTTGGAAACCTTAATTCTGTCTTTTAATTCATCCAGTCTGGCATTTTGCATGATTTACTCTGCAGATAAGTTAAATAAGTAAGGTAATATACAGCCTTGTTGTACTCCCTTTCCAATCTTGAACCCACCAGTTGTTTCATGTTTAGTTTTAACTATTGATTCTTAGCACTCATACATGTTACTTAGGAGACAAGTAAGAAGATCTGGTACTCCCATCAATTTGAGGGCTTGCCACATTTTGTTGTGACCCACATAGTTAAAGGCTTTGATGAACTCAAGAAGCAGAAGCAAGATTTTTTTTTTCTGGAACCCCTTTGCTTTCTCCATAATCCAGTGAATATCGGCAATTTGGTCTCTAGTTCCTTTGCCTTTTGGAGAAACAGTCTACACTTCTGGTAATTCTTTGTTCACATACTGCTGAAATTTAGCTTGTAGAATCTTAAGCATAACCTTGCTGGAATATGAAATGAGTGCAACTGTTTGATAGTTTGAACATTCTTTGCCATTGCCCTTCTTTAGGATTGGGACATAAACTGATCTTTTCCAATTCAGTGGCCAGTGCTGAGTTTTCCAAATTTGCTGGCATCTTGAGTGCAACACTTCCAACAATATAATCTTTTAGGATTTCAAACAGTTCAGCTAGAATTCCATCACTTCCACTAGTCTCATTCTTAGCAAAGCTTCATACAGCCCACTTGACTTCACTCTTTGGGATGTATAGCTTTAGGTCAGTAATCATACCATCATGGTTATCAGTAATGTTAAGATCTTTTTTGTATAGTTCTTCTGTATATTCTTGCTACCTCTTCTTAATATCTTCTGTTTCTGTCAAGTCCTTACCATTTTCTTGCAACCTTTTCTTAATCTCTTCTACTTCTGTTAAGTCTCTACCATTTTTGTCTTTTATCATTCCCATTTTTTGCATGAAATATTCCTTCGATAGCTCCAATTTTCCTGAAAAGGTCTCTTGTCTTTCCCATTCTATAGCTTTCTTCTTTTCTTTGTGCTTCTCATTTAATAAATCCTCCTTAACTGTCCTCGCTATTCCCTGGAATTCTGTATTCAGTTGGGTATGTTTTTCCCTTTCTCCTTTGCCTTTTGCTTTCCTTCTTTCCTCAACTATCAGATCTAATCCCTTAAATCTTTTCAACATCAAAAGGGATGTTATCTGGGTCACACCTATACAGTTTAATGGTTTTCGCTACTTTCCTCAATTTATGGCTAGATTTTTTTTAATTTTTTAAATTTATTTAACATATTTAGTTTTCAGCATTGATTTTCACAAGAGTTTGGATTACAAATTTTCTCCCCATTTCTACCCTCCCCCCCACTCCAAGATGGTGTATATTCTGGTTGCCCTGTTCCCCAGTCAGCCCTCCCCTCTGTCACCCCACTCCTCTCCCATCCCCTTTTCCCTTCCTTTCTTGTAGGGCAAGATAAATTTCTATGCCCCATTGCCTGTGTATCTTATTTTCTTGTTGCATGCAAAAACATTTTTGTTTGTTTTTGAACATCTGTTTTCAAAACTTTGAGTTCCAAATTCTCTCCCCTCTTCCCTTCCCACCCACCCTCCCTAAGAAGTCAAGCAATTCAACATAGGCCACATGTGTATCATTATGTATAACCCTTCCACAATACTCATGTTGTGAAAGACTAACTATATTTTGCTCCTTCCCAACCCATCCCCCTTTATAGAATTTTCTCCCTTCACCCTGTCCCCTTTCCAAAGTGTTTGTTTTCGACTACCTCCACCCCCATCTTCCCTCCCCCTCCATCATCCCCCCATTTTTTTTATCTTCTTCCCTCTTCTTTCCTGTGGGGTAAGATTCCCAATTGGGTATATATGGTATTCTCTCCTTAGGCCAAATCTGATGAGAGCAATTTTCACTCATTCCCCCCTCATCTGTCCTCTCCCCTCCTCCCACAGAACTGCTTCCTCTTGCCACCTTTATGGGAGATAATCCATCCCATTCTATCTCTCCTTATCTCCCTCTCTCAGTATGTTCCTCTCTCATCCCTTAATTTGATTTTATTTCTTTTAGATATCTTCCCTTCATCTTCAACTCACCCTGTGTTCTCTCTCTCTCTCTCTCTCTCTCTCTCTCTCTCTCTCTCTCTCTATATATATATATATATATATATATATATATACCCAAATATATACATACACACATAGATATATACATACATACACATTCACCCATATATATACATAAACATATATGTATGCATATTCCCTTCAGCTACCCTAATACCGAGGTCTCATGAATCATACACATCATCTTTCCATGTAGGTATGTAAACAAAACAGTTCACCTTTAATAAGTTCCTTGCAATTTCTTTTTCTTGTTCTTTTTCTTGATTACCTTTTCATGCTTCTCTTGATTCTTGTGTTTGAAAGTCAAATTTTCTATTCAGTTCTGGACTTTTCACTGAGAAACCTTGAAAGTCCTCTATTTTATTCAAAATCCATATTTTGCCTTGGAGCATGATACTCAGTTTTGCTGGGTAGGTGATTCTAGGTTTTAATCCTAGCTCCATTGACCTCTGGAATATCATATTCCAAGCCCTTCGACCTCTTAATGTAGAGGCTGCCAGATCTTGGGTTATTCTGATTGGGTTTCCACAATACTCAAATTGTTTCTTTCTGGCTGCTTGCAGTATTTTCTCCTTGATCTGGGAGCACTGGAATTTGGTGACAATATTCCTAGGAGATTTCTTTTTGGGATCTATTTGAGGAGGCGATCGATGGATTCTTTCAATTTCTATTTTGCCCTGTGGCTCTAGAATATCAGGGCAGTTCTCCTTCATAATTTCTTGAAAGATGATATCTAGGCTCTTTTTTTGATCATGGCTTTCAGGTAGTCCAATAATTTTTAAATTATCTCTCCTGGATCTATTTTCCAGGTCAGTGGTTTTTCCAATGAAATATTTCACATTATCTTCCATTTTTTCATTCCTTTGGTTCTGTTTTATAATATCTTGATTTCTCATCAAGTCACTAGCTTCCACTTGCTCCAATCTAATTTTTAAAGTAGTATTTTCTTCAGTGGTCTTTTGGACCTCCTTTTCCATTTGGCTAATTCTGCCTTTCAAGGCATTCTTCTCCTCATTGGCTTTTTGGAGCTCTTTTGCCATTTGAGTTAGTCTGTTTTTTAAGGTGTTGTTTTCTTCAGTGTATTTTTCAGTATTTTTTTGGGTCTCCTTTAGCAAGTCATTGACTTGTTTTTCATGGTTTTCTCGCATCCTTCTCATTTCTCTTCCCAATTTTTCCTCTACTTCTCTAACTTGCTTTTCCAAATCCTCTTTGAGCTCTTCCATGGCCTGGGACCAGTTCATGTTTTTCTTGGAGGCTTTTGGTGTAGGCTCTTGCACTTTGTTGACTTCTTCAGGCTTTATGTTTTGGTCTTCTTTGTCACCAAAGAAAGAATCCAAAGTCTGAGACTGAATCTGGGCGCGTTTTCGCTGCCTGGCCATATTCCCAACCAACTAACTTGACCCTTGAGTTTTTCAGTGGGGGATGACTGCTTGTAGACTAGAGAGTTCTATGTTCCACGTTTGGGGGGGAGGTGCCAGCTCTTCAACACCAGCACTGCTCCTTTCCCAACCCCCAACCTGGACTGGGCTTAGATCTTCAGCAAACTATTGCACTCCTGCTCTGATCCGCCACTTAATTCCTCCCACCAGGTGGGCCTGGAGCCAGAAGTAACAACAGCTGTAGCTGCCCCACCTCCACTGCCCCCGGGGCTGGAAGCTGAACCTCGAACTCCTTCTACTCCCGCAGCTTTTCCCACTAACCTTCTCTGCAGTCTTTGGAGTCTGGTAACTGCCGGAGCTCACTGACTCAGGGTGCTAGGGCCCCCTCCGCCCGGCTTCTGGTCTGGATGGTCCACGCCATTCAGGCTGGGTTTTGCTCCACTCCGTTCCCAGCTCCCAGCTCCCAGCTCCATGTGGGATAGACCTCACCCAGAGACCATGCAGGCTGTCCTGGGCTGGAGCCCTGCTTCCCTCTGCTGTTTTGTGGGTTCTACCATTCTAGAATTGGTTCAGAGCCATTTTTTATAGGTTTTTGGAGGGACTCGGGTACGGAGCTCACACTAGTTCCTGCTTACCAGCTGCCATCTTGGCTCCGCCCCTACTTTCTTCAATTTAAGTTTAACTTTGGCAATAAGAGGGTCATGATCTGAACCACAGTCAGCTCCAGGCTTTGTTTTGACTGTAGAGAACTTCTCCATCTTTGGGTGCAAAGTATATAATCAATCTTATTTCAGTATTGACCATCTAGTGATATCCATGTGTTGAGTTGCCTTTTGGATTGGCAAAAAAGAATGTTTGCTATGACCAGTGAGTTAATCTTGACAAAACTCTTATTAGTCTCTGCCCTGCTTCATTTTGTACCCCAAGTTCAAATTTGCCTATTATTCCAATTATCTTATGATTGCTTGCTCTGGAATTCTAATCCCCTATGATGCAGTAAATCTTCATAGAAATGATCAACTTTGGCCTCTTTAGCATCAATGGTTGGAGCACAGACTTGTATTAATGTAATGTTGAATGCTTTGCATTGGATTTTAACAGATATCATTCTGTGCTTTCTATACCACATCTTAAAATACAGGACAGGCAAAATCCTGTCTAGGGATGGTATATAACTATAGAGGGCTAACAAAAATGTATGTGATGGAGTCTTGAAAACCTAATCAAAATAACTTCAAAATAAAAAAGAAGGGGGCGGAGCCAAGATGGCAGCTGGTAAGCAGGAACTAGTGTGAGCTCCATACCCGAGTCCCTCCAAAAACCTATAAAAAATGGCTCTGAACCAATTCTAGAACGGCAGAACCCACAGAACAGCAGAGGGAAGCAGGGCTCCAGCCCAGGACAGCCTGGATGGTCTCTGGGTGAGGTCTATCCCACAAGGAGCTGGGAGCTGGGAGCTGGGAACGGAGTGGCCAGAGCCCAGCCTGAGCGGCGTGGACCATCCAGACCAGAAGCCGGGCGGAGGGGGCCCTAGCACCCTGAATATGTGAGCTGCGGCAGTTACCAGACCCCTCGACCCACAAACACCAAAGACTGCAGAGAAGGTTAGTGGGAAAAGCTGCGGGAGTGGAAGGAGTTCGCCATTCGGCTTCCAGCCCCGGGGGCAGCGGAGGTGGGGCAGCTACAGCTGTTGTTACTTCCAGCTCCAGGCCCACCTGGTGGTAGGAATTAAGTGGCCGATCAGAGCTGGAGTGCAACAGCCTGCTGAAGATCTAAGCCCAGTCTGGACTGGGGGTTCTTGGGGAAGGAGTAGTGCAGGTCTGACAGAGCTGGCACCTCCCCCCCAAATGTGGAACATAGAACTCTCTAGTCTACAAGCAGTCATACCCCACTGAAAAACTCACGGGTCAAGTTAGTTGGTTCGGAATATGGTCAGGCAGCGAAAACGCGCCCAGATTCAGTCTCAGACTTTGGATTCTTTCTTTGGTGACAAAGAAGACCAAAACATACAGCCTAAAGAAGACAACGAAGTCATAGAGCCTACAACAAAAGCCTCCAAGAAAAACATGAACTGGCCCCAGGCCATAGAAGAACTCAAAAAGCAGTTGGAAAAGCAAGTTAGAGAAGTAGAGGAAAAATTGGGAAGAGAAATGAGAAGGATGCGAGAAAACCATGAAAAACAAGTCAATGACTTGCTAAAGGAGACCCAAAAAAATACTGAAAAATACACTGAAGAAAACAACACCTTAAAAAACAGACTAACTCAAATGGCAAAAGAGCTCCAAAAAGCCAATGAGGAGAAGAATGCCTTGAAAGGCAGAATTAGCCAAATGGAAAAGGAGGTCCAAAAGACCACTGAAGAAAATACTACTTTAAAAATTAGATTGGAGCAAGTGGAAGCTAGTGACTTAATGAGAAATCAGGATATTATAAAACAGAACCAAAGGAATGAAAAAATGGAAGACAATGTGAAATATCTCCTTGGAAAAACCACTGACCTGGAAAATAGATCCAGGAGAGAGAATTTAAAAATTATTGGACTACCTGAAAGCCATGATCAAAAAAAGAGCCTAGATATCATCTTTCAAGAAATTATGAAGGAGAACTGCCCTGATATTCTAGAGCCACAGGGCAAAATAGAAATTGAAAGACTCCATCGATCGCCTCCTCAAATAGATCCCAAAAAGAAATCTCCTAGGAATATTGTCGCCAAATTCCAGAGCTCCCAGATCAAGGAGAAAATACTGCAAGCAGCCAGAAAGAAACAATTTGAGTATTGTGGAAATCCAGTCAGAATAACCCAAGATCTCGCAGCTTCTACATTAAGAGATCGAAGGGCTTGGAATGCGATATTCCGGAGGTCAATGGAGCTAGGATTAAAACCTAGAATCACCTACCCAGCAAAACTGAATATCATGTTCCAAGGCAAAATATGGATTTTCAATCAAATAGAGGACTTTCAAGCTTTCTCAGTGAAAAGACCAGAACTGAATAGAAAATTTGACTTTCAAACACAAGAATCAAGAGAAGCATGAAAAGGTAATCAAGAAACGAAAATTGCAAGGGACTTACTAAAGTTGAACTGTTATGTTTACATTCCTACATGGAAAGATGATGTGTATGATTCATGAGACCTCAGTATTAGGGTAGTTGAAGGGAATATGCATATATATGTATGTATATGTTTATGTATATATACAAGTGAATGTATATGTATTTGTATGTATGTGTGTATATATATGTGTGTGTTTATATATATGGGTGTATATATATATATATATATATATATATATATATATATATATATATATATATATATATATGTAAAAGAGAGAGAGCAGACACAGGGTGAGTTGAAGATGAAGGGAAGATATCTAAAAGAAATAAAATGAAATTAAGGGATGAGAGAGCATCATACTGAGAGAGGGAGATGGGGAGAGATAGAATGGGGTGGATTATCTTGCATAAAGGTGGCAAGAGGAAGCAGTTCTGTGGGAGGAGGGGAGAGGGCAGGTGAGGGGGGAATGAGTGAACCTTGCTCTCATCAGATTTGGCCTGACGGGGAATACCATACATACTCAGTTGGGTATCTTACCCCACAGGAAAGAAGAGGGAGGAAGATAAAAAAAAATAAAAGGGGTGGATGATGGAGGGGAGGGCAGATGGGGGTGGAGGTAATCAAAACAAACACTTTGGAAAGGGGACAGGGTCAAGGGAGAAAATTCAATAAAGCGGGATGGGTTGGGAAGGAGGAAAATGTAGTTAGCCTTTCACAACATGAGTATTGTGGAAGGGTTATACATAATGATACATGTGTGGCCTAGGTTGAATTGCTCGACTTCTTAGGGAGGGTGGGTGGGAAGGGAAGAGGGGAGAGAATTTGGAACTCAAAGTTTTAAAATCAGATGTTCAAAAACAAAAAAAGTTTTTGCATGCAACTAAAAAATAAGATACACAGGCAATGGGGCATAGAAATTTATCTTGCCCTACAAGAAAGGAAGGGAAAAGGGGATGAGAGGGGAGGGGGATGATAGAGGGGAGGGCTGACTGGGGAACAGGGCAACCAGAATATAAGCCATCTTGGAGTGGGGGGGGTAGAAATGGGGAGAAAATTTGTAATTCAAACTATTGTGAAAATCAATGCTGAAAACCAAATATGTTAAATAAATAAATTTAAATTAAAAAAAATAAAAAAAATAAAAAAGGAGAGAAAACTGTATATTTCATATATATATATATGTATATACGTAGATGCTCTATCGTTGTTGTTGTTCAGTTATTTCAGTCATGTCTGACTCTTCATGAGCCCTTTTGGGATTTTCTTGGCAAAGTCACTGGAGTAGTTTGCCATTTCCTTCTCCAGATTGCTTTGCAGATGAGGAAACTGAGGCAAATAGGGTTAAATGACTTGCCCACAGTCACACAGCTAGTAAGTATCTGAGGCCAGATTTGAACTTAACATCCTCCTAACTCCAGTACTAGCACTTTATCCACTGTGCCACTCAGCTGCCCCTCTATAGATGTTCTAGAGAGTAGTTCTAATGCTGTAAAAATAGCAATAGAGCCCTAAAATTCACCCAATACTAAAATCCAAGGAAGCGACCTGTACTAAAACTCATAAGTCAGCTTTCTATATACAAATGAACAAAATATAAATAGCAAGCAAAGTGAACTAGAGAACCTAATGAAAGAAAGAAAATTTTATTTGAAAAGTTAAGAGGTTTGGCAAGATGAAGCAATAGCTGGAATATGGTTCTAGAAGGACTTAGAAGGAACATAGGGGTTAAAAATGGAGTGGAAGTGTGATGATGATGGTGCTGCAATAGTACATATATATGCATTAAATATATAATACATGCATACATATTTAACACATATGTACATACATTCCAAACTATATGTGTGTGAGCTATACATACTATATACATAGCAAATATTAATGAGAGGAAATCCAGGATAAGGGATGGAGGGAGAATTAGGGGATTATGGTGAACTTTTGGGAGAATATCAATATTAATATAAAGAGAAGAAATATTGTCATCAGAATATACTATAGACAGGGGTTCAGGAAAAGAGTTACAAGTCTGGCACCTAATTATGATCTAGTAGTAACAGAGGACTAATTACTTGCCCACTCAGTGTAGCTCTCACTTTCCCCAAAGAAAAGAATCTAATAATTATTTTTTGTGCTTTAATGATAAATTCCTCTAGACAGTCTATTTGTGAATAAATGGAGAAACCAGCAGACAACTTTAGCTCATCATCCAATTTTCACAAACGAGGTGTTGCTGAAGTGATAAAGACAGGAACTTTGAGCAGAAGATAGTGAACACTCACTCAACCTTATAATTTATGAAACAAAAGGAGGAAAGTTAGAGAGAAAGCTTTTTGAAGAGTTCAGAGAAAGTACAGGTAGAATGCCATGGACTAAAATTGCTATTGGGAGAGTCATCTCAGAAAGGATGAGAAGGCCTCAAGAATGAATTTCTGAAACCACAAAGAGAATAATTGCACTGAGGAGGCAAAGGTTGAGATAGTGAGACAGATTCACAAGGCAACCTATCAACCAAGTCAGATTAAAAAAAAAAGACAGACTCTAGAAGCAAGGCAGGAAACAGAGGATGAATACAAATGGGTGTTAGAACACTGACAGTAGAAGCAGAGACTAGTAAAAACCACAAAAAACAAACAAAAAACCCCCCAAAATCATGAAGTCAATTTTTTCCCCAAATGCATTACATGACCTGGTAGTACTAATCTAATTCCCACTTACATTGGGAAGTCAGTTCTCTAAAACTATAATGGAGAAAAAAAGAGGAAGATGAAAAATGGAATTGGATTGCCACTCAGTGTGGCTGGGATGTTAAGTTTGAAGCAAAGGCAGAGCTACTGTCAAGTACGGTTACTGACAGCTTATTTGACTTATGTTGCTCCCAAGGAGAATTATCATTGGGACAGGAAAGGCCAGAAGAAAAAATGCATAACAGAGAGTTGATAGCCAAGATAAGTAGGGAGATAGAAAACGCATATCCTTGATGGTTTAAGTTGCCAGGCTTAGATGAACTAGGGTATTGAAAAAATTGGCGGATATAATAATAGTGATCTTTGAAAGATTTGTGGGAAAAGGACAGAATTTGGGAAAGAAAAATGTCCTGATTTTCAAAATGGAAGCAAGAAGCAGTGCAATGTGCAGTGGGTCACCTCAGGGCAGTGAATAGTGTTGTACCCATCATGGCCCCATAGAGTTAACAGTAAAGAAGCTGTACTATCTTCTGTGCTTTGGCTCCCTGAGGATCACTGGGCCTTTCCTTCTGAGCTTGGCTGAAACTTCATTTATGCGTTGCCTTCCTCCCCCACTCCCCCATCCCCTTTAGGATATATGATCTTTGAGCGCAATACTTTGCACAGAGTAAGCACTTAAATACTTTTCATCCATCCATTCATTCATGCGTTATTGACTTCCAAATCTGAGACAGAATCACAAACTAACCTGAGCTAAGACCAGCCAAAAATAGCGTTCATTTTAAATATATGGAAACTTAAGACTCAAGGTAAAAAAGGTAGAAAGTACTAGAATAGGGATCTGAATCTAGGGTTTCTTCCCTCTCCCCAACTCCCCACCACAATTCAATGTCTTCTCACTGTCCTTGTTACCTCCCTCCCTTCCATAATTCAGGTGTAAGGTGGCAAAGACAGAAATGGAGCTCTGGTCACTAGATTTTGCATACTATGTCTACATTCAAATACCAAGGGCCATGATGACAAAAAGGGACAATAATTATAAAAATAACCTCTACTGGTATAACGTTTTATAGTTTCAAAAGTTCCTTCTTGTTCATTACCTCATTCACAACAACCCTACAAACTCGGCAGCAGTTATTATGATCAAATGATAACATATGAAAAGTGCTTTACAAACCTTAAAGCACTATATAAATGCTAGCTCTTATTATCATTATGCCCATTTTTTTTATTTTTTAAATTTATTTATTTATTTTTAGTTTACCACACACGGTTCTACATAATTTTGAGTTCCAGATTTTCTCCCCTCCCTCCCCCCTCCCTTCCCAAGACAGCACGTAATCTCATATAACTACCATGTATAACTTCGCATTGAATTAATTTATACACTAGTCAAGTTGTGGAGAAGAATTATGACCAATGGAATGAATCATGAGAAAGAAGAAACAGAACAAAAAGCGAGCATGTAGTGCGCCTCAATCTGTATTCAAACTTCATAGTTCTTTCTCTGGATGAAGATAGCATTCTCCATCGTGAGTCCCCTGGAGTTGTCCTTGCACCTTAGGTTGCTGAGAAGAGCGAAGTATGTCAGGGTTGGTCCTCACGGAATCCATATATCTGTGGCTGTGCACAACGTTCTCCTGGCTCTGCTCCGCTCACTCAGCATTATGTCTTGTAGGTTTTTCCAGGTTGTTACGAAGTCTGCGTCATCCCCATTTCTTATGGCACAATAATATTCCATCACCTTCATATACCACAGCTTGTTCAGCCATTCCCCAATTCATGGGCATCCCTTTGATTTCCAATTCTTGGCTACCACAAAAAGAGCCGCTATAAATATTTTTGTACATATGGGTCCCTTTCCCTCTTGTGTGATTTGTTTGGGATATAACCCTAGAAGTGGTATTGCTGGGTCAAAGGGTATAAACATTTCTATTAGCCCTTTGGGCATAGTTCCAAACTGCTCTCCAAAATGGCTGGATCAGCTCACAACTCTACCAGCAATGCAACAATGTTCCAATTTCCCCACATCCTTTCCAGCATTTATCATTTTCCTGTTTTGTAATTTTAGCCAATCTGACAGGAGAGATGTGGTATCTAAGAGTTGTTTTGATTTGCATTTCTCTAATCAGTAGTGATCCAGAGCATTTTTTCATATGCCTATAGATAGCTTTAATTTCTTCCTCTGAAAACTGCCTATTCATATCCTTTGACCATTTCTCAATTGGGGAATGGCTTGTATTCCTATATATTTGGCTCAGTTCCCTGTATATTTTAGATATGAGGCCTTTATCAGAGATACTAGTTGCAAAGATTTTCTCCCAATTTTCTGCTTCCCTCCTGATTTTTGTTGTATTGGCTTTTTTTGTACAAAAACATTTCAATTTGACATAATCAAAATTATCCATTTTGCATTTTGTAATGCTCTCTATCTCTTGTTGGGTCATGAATTCTTTGCTTTTCCATAAATCTGATAAGTAAACTATTCCTTGCTTTCCCAAATTACTTATAGTATCAGCTTTTACTCCTAAATCACGAACCCATTTTGACTTTATTTTGGTATATGGTGTAAGATATTGGTCTATGCCCAAGTTTTTGCCCTACTATTTTCCAATTTTCCCAACAGTTTTTGTGAAATAGTGAATTATTAGCCCAGAAGCTGGCCTCTTTGGGTTTATCAAAGAGTAGATTGCTAAACTCGTTGATTTCTCCTCCTTGTGTACCTATCCTATTCCACTGATCCACACCCCTGTTTCTTAACCAGTACCAGGCAGTTTTGATGGCTGCTGCTCTGTAGTACAATTTAATATCTGGTATGGCTAAGCCACCTTCTCTAGCATGTCTTTTCATTAATACCCTAGATATTCTAGACCTCTTGTTTTTCCAGATGAATTTTGTTATTATTTTGTCCAGCTCAGTAAAATAATTTTTTGGTAGTTCGATTGGTATGGCACTGAATAGATAGATTAATTTAGGTAAAATTGTCATTTTTATTATATTAGCTCGGCCTACCCATGAGCAACTGATATTTTTCCATTTATTTAGATCTGATTTTATTCGCGTGAAAAGTGTGTCATAATTATGTTCATATAGGCCCTGGGTTTGTCTTGGCAAATAGACTCCCAAATATTTTATAGTGCCTACAGTAACTTTGAATGGAATTTCTCTTTCTATCTCTTGCTGTTGGGCTTTGTCAGTAATGTATAGGAATGCTGAGGATTTTTGTGGGTTTATTTTATATCCTGCAACTTTGCTAAAGTTGTTTATTATTTCAAGTAGTTTTTTACTTGATTCTCTAGGATTCTCTAAATAAATCATCATATCATCTGCAAAAAGTGATAATTTAGTTTCTTCTTTTCCTATTCTAATTCCTTCAATTTCTTTTTCTTCTCTTATTGCTACAGCTAATGTTTCTAGTACCAAATTGAATAATAGGGGTGATAATGGACAACCTTGTTTCACCCCTGATCTTATTGGGAATGCATCTAGTTTATCCCCATTAGAAATGCTTGTCGATGGTTTTAGGTAGATGCTACTTATAATTTTAAGGAAGGTTCCACTTATTCCTATGCTTTCTAGTGTTTTTAATAGGAATGGGTGTTGTACTTTGTCAAAGGCTTTTTCTGCGTCTATTGAGATGATCATATGTTTTCTGATAGTTTTGTTGTTGATATGGTCAATTATGCTAATAGTTTTCCTAATATTGAACCAGCCTTGCATTCCTGGAATAAACCCTACCTGGTCATAATGTATTATTCTCATGATGAGTTGCTGCAATCTTTTTGCTAATACTTTATTTAAAATTTTTGCATCAATATTCATTAGAGAAATTGGTCTATACTTTTCTTTCTCTGTTTTGACTCTACCTGGTTTGGGTATTAGTACCATATTTGTGTCATAAAAAGAATTTGGTAGGACTCCTTCTTCACCTATTTTCCCAAATAGTCTACAAAGTATTGGAATTAGTTGTTCTTTAAATGTTTGATTGAATTCACATGTAAAACCATCTGGCCCTGGAGATTTTTTCCTAGGGAGTTCATTGATGGCATGCTCAATTTCTTTTTCTAAGATGGGGTTATTAAGAAATTTCACTTCCTTCTCTGTTAGCCTGGGCAGTTTATGTTTTTGTAGATATGCATCTGTATCTCTAAGGTTGTCAAATTTATGGGCATACAGTTGGGCAAAATAATTCCTAATTATTGTTTTGATTTCCTCTTCATTAGAGGTGACCTCACCCTTTTCATTTTTGATACTGGTAATTTGATTTTCTTCTTTCTTTTTTTAATCAAATTGGCCAAAGGTTTATCAATTTTGTTGGTTTTTTCATAAAACCAGCTCTTTGTTTTATTTATTAATTCAATAGTTTTCTTGGCTTCAATTTTATTAATCTCTCCTTTGATTTTCAGTATTTCTAATTTGGTATTTAATTGGGGGTTTTCAATTTGATCTTTTTCTAGCTTTTTCAGCTGTATGCCCAGATCATTGATCTCCTTTTTCCCTATTTTATTCATGTAGGCATTTAGGGATATAAAACTTCACCTAAGAACTGCTTTTGCTGCATCCCACAAGTTTTGGTATGTTGTTTCATTTTTGTCATTCTCTTGAATGAAGTTATTAATTGTTTCTCTGATTTGTTCTTAGGCCCACTCATTCTTTAGAATTAAATTATTTAGTTTCCAATTAGTTTTTAGCTTATTTTTCCATGGTACTTTATTAAAAATGATTCTTATTGCATCATGATCTGAAAAGGACGCATTGACTACTTCTGCTTTTCTGCACTGGATTTTGAGGTTTTTATGCCCTAGTACATGGTCAATTTTTGAGTATGTGCCATGTACTTTTGAGAAGAAAGTATATTCCTTTTTATCCCCATTCAGTTTTCTCCAGAGGTCTATCATATGTGCCTTTTCTAAAATTCTGTTTACCTCCTTAACTTTTTTCTTATTTATTTTGAGGTTAGATTTATCAAGTTCAGAAAGGGGGAGGTTGAGGTCTCCCAATATTATAGTTTTGTTGTCTATTTCTTCCTGTAACTCCCTTAACCTCTCCTCTAAGAATCTGTATGCCTTACCACTTGGTGCATATATGTTAAGCAATGATATTGTTTATGGTGCCTTTTAGCAGGATATAATGTCCTTCCTTATCTCTTTTAATTAAATCTATCTTTACATTTGCTTTGTCTGAGATTAGGATTGCTACACCTGCTTTTTTTACTTTAGCTGAGGCACAATATATTTTACTCCAGCCTTTTACCTTTACCCTATGTGTATCCCCCTGTTTCAAATGTGTTTCTTGTAAACAGCATATTGTAGGATTATGGTTTTTAATCCATTCTGCTATCTGCTTCTGTTTTGTGAGAATGTTCATCCCCTGCACGTTCAGGGTTATGATTTCTATCTGTGTCTTTTTCTCCATCCTGTTTCCCCCTGTTTATGTTTTTATTTCTCCCTTTCCCCTTCCCCTCCTCAACAAAGTTTTGCTTTTAACCACCACCTTCCTCAGTTTACCCTCCCTCTTTATTCCCCCCCCTTATCTTACCGTTTCCCACTTGCTACTTCTCCTCACCCTTCTGACCACCACCCCCTTTTCCCCCCTTCCCCTCCTACTTCCCGTAGGACAAGTTAGATTTCTAAACTTATCAGGGTATGTTATTCCCTTCTTGAACTAGATCAGATGACAGTAAAGCTCAAACACTGCTCTTCTCCCTCTCTTCTTTCCCTCTTTTCCCTCTATGTTTTTGTGCCACTTCATTTGGTATAAATTTACCCTTTTCTATTACCTCCTTACTGCTTCTCTCATAGCCCTCCCTTTATATCTCTTACTTATATTTTATATCTTTACATCAGTTAATTTATACAGGCATTCACAACCTATGTATATCCCTTTCAATTGTCATAATAGCTGTAGCATTCTCAAGACTGACTTATATATGTATATATGTGTATATATATAAAAACATACATTAGATGATATAATTCTACATAAAGATGTAAACAACCTGCCCTTATTGGTTAATAAGGTTTGTGGGGTTTTTCCTCCGGTTACCTTTTTATGTCTCTCTTGAGTTTTGTATTTGGAGATCAAATTTTCCATTGAGTTCTGGCCTTTTCATCAGGAAGGTCTGGAATTCCCTTATTTCATTGAATGTGCATCGCCTTGCCTGGAAAATTATGCTTAGTTTTGCTGGGTAGTTGATCCTTGGTTGTAGTCCAAGCTCCTTTGCCCTTCGGAATATCATATTCCAATTTCTCCTGTCTTTTAATGTGGAAGCTGAGAGATCCTGCGTGATCCTGACGTAGTTCCACGATATTTGAATTGCTTCTTTTTGGCTGCTTGCAGTATTTTCTCCTTGAGTTTATAGCTCTGAAATTTGGCTATAATATTTCTTGGTGTTTTCAGTTTGGGATCTCTTTCAGGAGGTGATAGGTGAATTCTTTCAATGACTATTTTGCCCTCTGGTTCTAGGACCTCTGGGCAGTTGTCTTTGATAATTTCTTCGAAGATACTGTCAAGGCTCTTTTTTTCATCGTGGATTTCCGGTAGACCAATAACTCTTAAATTGTCTCTCCTGGATCTATTTTCCAGGTCAGTTGTTTTGCCAATCAGATATTTCACATTTTTTTCTATTTTTTCATTCTTTATGTTTTGTTTTACTACTTCTTGGTGCCTCATAGATTCATTAGCTTCCACTTGCTCAAATCTAATTTTTAATGAGTTAGTGTTTTCATTTTGTTTTTGAGTCTCCTTTTCCAATTGGTTGATTTTACCTCTCAGGCTGTCCTTTTCTCTCTCTAGATTCTGAATCTCCGTAGCCATTTCGCCAATCTTTTTTCCATATTTTCTTTTAGCTCCCTAATTTGGTTTTTAAAATCCTCCTTTAGTTCTTCCAGCAGTGCTTTTTGGGATGGAGAGCAGTTCACATTACCTTTTGAGATATCAGATGTATCTACAGTGTCATTGCTGTTCTCTTCCATATTGGTATTTTGATCCTGCCTGTCTCCATAAAAGGAATCTATTATCCTCGATTTTTTTGTGTTCTTCTTCATGTTGGATTGCCTTTTCCTGGCTTTACAACGAATTTCTACCTTTGGGCCTCTGGGCTTTCTGTCCCAGCTTTCTTATTCTGGGGGTTGTGAGTCTAGAATTTTAGCCTTCAGTTTCCTGAGGTGTGGGAGAGGGGTCTGGCTCTCTGGCTTCTCACTCCCTATGGGTGCTCTCCAGCACTTGCTTATCAGCAATGGTCTCAGCTGTTTGTTGTTTGAGCTGATATCTGGCACCTCCCCTGGGGGAGCAAGGTTACGTCTGGGCTCCTGGCGTTGACCCCTGCCAACTCTGCCCCTCTGGGACTGATGAACTTCTACTATTTGACCACTGAAGCCCCACTACTTTCTGTTCAGTTCCAGCTTTCTCTCTCTTTTTTTTTTCCCCGAGGAATTCTCTGGGTGGGGAGGGGAGGGATTAGAGCCCTTTACCTGGCCATCACACCTCCCAGAAGTTCAAGAAACCGCGTTTAATACGTTTGGGCTACAAGCCTCAGGATTCGGTGTATCATTGCCAGTGGCGTTGCGCTGCCTCTCCTCGCTTCCACAAACTGCTGTCCTGTGTTGGGAGGCCTGGGGATCTCCGCCGGTTTCGGGGGCCCAGCTTTCTCCCAGCCCGTCTCCCACGTGGATTTCCGGGCCAGCCGCTTCTGCCTTGGTCTGGAGCAGCTCTGCAGCCGAGCACTCTCCGAGCCTACAGGTTCGTGCCTCCGGCCTTTCAGACTCTCCTGGCTCGGAAATTTGCCCCACGCAGACTCCTTGCAGTTTCTGAGTCTCTCAAATCTGCTCAAATTCACTTTTTTAAAGGAATCTGACTGACCTTGTGAGAGAGCTCCGGTAAGACACTGCCTTCATGCGGCCATCTTGGTTCCGCCCCGCCCCCCCCCCCCCCCCCCGTTATGCCCATTTTATGAATGAGGAAACAGAGGCTTAGAAATGCAAGTGATTTGACAAGGATTGCATGGCTATTCAGTGGGTAGAGTCACATGTAGAACCAAGTTTCTGATGTTCAGCCACACTATTTCATTATCATGTTAATCAAATGTCCTATGGCAATACTCACCATTCCCATGACATCCCTGACCACCACACCGCTTGCTGGCCACCACCTCCTTTGTACATATCATCTTCCCCTATGAGAATAAGCTTGGGGGGGGGGGAATGAGGCTATCTTGCTTTTTTTTTTAATCACCAAAGCTTTTTTTTTTTAATCACCAAAGCTTAGCACAATGCCTGGTACAAAAATGATTTTTCATTCATTTATTCATTCATTATTAAAATCACTGATAAAAAAGCATTGGGCCAAGGATCATTGTTTATGTGGCAAAACTTATCACATTCCTCTCTCCAAACCAATCTATACTGATAACTAGTTTGGGAGCAGTGCCCTCCAACCATTTATAAATTCAATCAACAGAACATGTCATAGTTTCACTGTTTCTTGATAAAGAATTAGCTTTTTCAAAAAAACAAAATTGGTTTGGCTACTTTAAATGTCCTGGAATAAAAATGGGATGCAAACAATTACTATTTACCACTGAGATCCCCTTGGATATAAAGATATAGCATGAGGCTAACTCAAGGAATAAGTTGCTTGGAATTTGGGTATGGAACAACTAACCTTTAGGCAATGGGGCCCCCATTTGCTAAAATAGACACTCAAGTTTAGCACCCTCTCATTTTAAACATTTCAAAGTATTTCAATGATTGTCTTGACAGGATTCCAGTAGAAAACAGCTGTCAAAATGTATCATATATTTGAAAATTTCCTACACAGCACTGTTAGTATAATAAGTGTGCTTTTCATATGTATATTTGCATCTATATACACACATACAGATTCATGTCTATGTGTATATAACATGTATATTTTTAAAAAAATTGTGGAAAATAAAATTTAGGCTGGGCAAATATTTTATTAAAGTTCCTAGCAGAATTATAGTCCCCAATTACACTGCAGTCTATTTTATATTTTAAAAGTAAGCAAACTTGTAGGTGGCAATTTATTTTTATAGTCTCATTAATGTAGAAATCAAACTCTCAGAATGATTATGGACTATAATATATACAGTGGTAGAAATCAATAACTTTATCTGATACAGAAAGACTAAATGGACTAAGGGATTCAGCCAATATGTTTCTTTTTTTCTTTTTGCTATTACCAGTTTTGGTATTTTGCTTCAGAATGTCTTAACTGAATGGAGTTTGCCCGTTTAAAAACACGAGATTAAAATAGTCTATCCCGAGCTTCCACCTTGGGAGTTAGCCATCTTGATTGAATTAAAGGTCTGCTCCAAATAAAGGAAGTACAATTTCTCCTCCTTCTGCTGTGAGCACTGATGATGGCCACCTCGAGAGGACTCTCTTTAAGCGGCCACAAGCCTGTCACCACCACTGCTTGAGAATTCTACATACAGGCTAAATGAAAGCCAAACACAATAGTTATTCTGAGGTTACAGAATTTTTACAAAATATGTGGAGGGCCTATTCACCATAAAAATAAACAAAAAACCTAAAGCATTAAGAGACTTATGGGGGTATTTCTTTCATTTTTCTCTGTTCTACTTGGCACAGGACGTTGAGTTTTACAGCCAGATTCAAGGAAGGTCACTCAACAAATATTATTTGACTGAACAAAGTTGCTTATATGCTTTTTTTAAGAAGTTACTTTCCTAACTTTTCTATATAGATGAAACCAAGCATGGGCAAGTGGAATATTTTATTTTAAATTTTATACCATATAAGAAAAGGTCAACTCCAATAATCCCTGGGAATGCATCTATTCATATGACTTCAAGACCTATGTATTTCTATGTACAATGTATATAAATAGGAATGTATATATTTGCTCTGATATCTTACCTTCTATGTGTACTCTTATTTTCCATTACTATATTTTATATTCACATGCCACTATTACCTTAGAAAAGGCTATTAAAACCAATCTTATTATCTTTCCTTTAAAATTTTCCCAAATCACCATTAATAACATAATATTGATCACATATTCTCAGTATCACAACCTTTGAGAGATCTTCTACATTAGTATTAATTTACCCCAACTTTACTTTGTTAATATATGCTACCAATCCTTCCTACAAATATTTCTTGGATCTGCCACTTATTTCTATAACCAAAGCACAAGTTGACACCCAGATCAGCTTGCCACTGGACTATCCATCAACAAGCATTTATTAAGTATTACAAGTGAAACAGTCCCTGCCTTTCCAGTAAGAGAAAACACATACATATGTAAAGACAAACAAACATTCATTTACAATATTCTATCCAGGGAGAAGGCACTAGAAACTGGGAGAATGAGGAAAGGTTTCATGTAAAAGCTGAGTCTTGAAGGAAACAAGGGATTATAAAACAAAGAAATGAGAAGAACCTACACTCCAGGAAAAGGTGATAGACAGGGCAGAGACACAGTAAATAGTCCAGCTTGGGCTAGACCACAGAGTACATGAAAGGAGAGCAAGGTTGAAAAGGTAGGTTGGGCCAGTTTGTAAATTTCTTTATATATCAAGTGGAGGAATTTATATTTTATGAGTAGGTAATAGGGAGCCACTGGAGTTTAATGAGGGAAGGAGTGATGTAATCAGAAGCCCCCTTTCAGAAAATCGCTTCAGCAGGTGAGAGGGGATGAGAGTTTGAACTAGGATGGTGGTTGTGTGAGGAAGAAGGGAATAGGTGAGAGAAATTCTGTGGCGATAGAAATGGATGTGTCAGGTGACGAAGAGGGAGGAGTTGAGGACGATACCAAGGTTTCAGACCATGGTGACTAGAAAGATGACAAGGTCTTTGAAAGAAATAGGGAGGCTCAGAAGCAACAGAGATTTGAGGGAAAATATGGGGTTTGTTTTGGCATTTTTTAAAAAACATTTTTATTGATGTCTTTTATTTATTACTATTTTTTCATGCAGCTTCCCTCAGTATCCTTCCCCCTCCATTTCCAGATAAGCATCCTATTTAACAGAGTATTTTTAAATAAAAAAAAAAATCAGCAAATCTCATTAATACATTGAAAAAGTCCAAAAACATGAAATGTACAACACCTATGGTTGGAAATGTCCTTTTCTTCACTGTTTTAGAAATATTAAGTTTCAACTGAAAATGTCCAATAGGCAATTGGTGATGAGACTGTTTATTAGAAGAAGAGTTTAGGGTTGGATATATTGATGTGAGAATAATATAAAGAGGATAATTAAATTCATGGAAGCTGATGATGTCATCAATTGAAAGAGTATGAAGAGAAGAGACACAGCATAGAGTCTTAAGGGACATCTACAGTTACAGAGGTGTAACGCAGATGCTGATACAGCAAAAGGAACTCGAAGTGAAATAGGCAGGAGTCCCAAGAGGGTGAAGGGTTATGAACACTTGGAGAAGAGGGGGAGGTGAAAAGTCCACAGATTATGGTGAGATAAGGGGATTTAAGAATTCTTGAATACCGAAGATCGAGGAAATGGCCATCTTTGTGTGTGGCTCAGGTGGGGTAGAGAAGTAGATCATGAGAGGTGAGCAGATTGGGGAACTAGGTCATTTCATAGTTACTGTGTTAGCAAATATGTATATCATCAGAAATACTGTTTTGTTATAAAGAATTATATGCAGAAAAGTACAGTTTTGGCAATCTCTAGTGAAAGGTTACAGTTTTGGGGGGGGGTCATGGGAACCTAACCCCCTATTTTCCCTAAGGTTACCATTCCCATTTTTAGTTTCATGTCATTTGTCATTTTCTAGGAACTTTACCTGCGCAAAATCTGAGCACTGACTTTATATAAAATATATACTATTACATAATATATAAAATACAAATATATATCATATAGAGAAATGTCTGACAGCGCATGCAGCATTCAACATCTATGGTTCCCAACCTCTCTAATACAACATTTGGATAAATTTATAATCATGAAGACTTGAGTTTAAATCTAGCCTCGAACACTGACTAGGAAGTCACATCATTTCTGGGTCTCAGTTTACTTATCTGTAAAACTGAAATTATAATAGCTATTAGATTATTGGATTATTCTCATTGGTTTATTGTGAGGCTCACATGTGTAATACTTTGCAAATGGATACTAAAAATAGTCAATTATTATTACTGTGTTGAGAAAGGGAAAGCTGAAGAGTGGGATGGCAGATCCAGATGGCCTGAGAGCATGAATAAGGTTGGAGTGGCGTTTCATTTGACTAAGGAATGGGGCCCGTATATCCTTTCATTTACACAGCCAAATTCTGGAACCAGCATATGCTTGAGAAATGAGGGTGTTACTTTGAAAGAAAACATATAAAGTGAGAGTGAGATAATGAGGTGGAGTGGCAAACAGACTCGAAATAGCAGCTGTAATCATAGACCAAAGGTCTTCTTAGTCACACTCTTAGCACAGGGATAATGACCACCCTTGAAATACAAACCTTTAGGAAACAAAGGGCAAGAATGACTATATATGAATTATATTTTTAAAATGCGTTAGGGTAGAAGCAACTCATCTACCATCTAGTATTCATGAATACCTGGGATAAATTGCTGGGATTGACCAGGAGCCTACAGAAAGTTTGTTCTGGTGATAGCTCTGGGATTTAGCTGAGGGTGAAAATGCCAGTTTGAAAACTTTAACACATGATACGAAGCAAAACTTGTCCAGGAAAAAGAAATGTTTTCATTAAGTAGCTCTGAAAAAAAACCCAAATATACAGGAAATTAACATAAACCTAAGAGCCATTCCTCAAACGCTAAGTGGCCAAAGGACACAGTTTTAAAAAAAATTCAAACGAATCAAGAGAAATAAGATGTGACAACTTTAAGGTTTGACACCATATCCAGAAGACTGCAAAGATCTCAAAAGATAAAAACAGTAAATGTTGGAAGCATTGTGGTGATTAGGGTTAAGGTTATTCCAACGTATTTTGTAAATCTGTCCTTTTATTTTGGAAATGAATTGGAATCATGCAAAAAAAAAAGGTGATTAAAAATCCACAACTCTTTGATCCTGAGATCCCAATGGTGGGCATATTGCTGAACTATTTGCTTTTTAAAAAATTTTCACAGGGTAGAAGGGGAGTAACGCATTCAGAAAGGAGTGAGATAGAAAAGGAAGAGACATCAATGATATATATTATTATTATGTTATCATTTATATGTTTTATATATTTATTTATATTTTAAATAAAGAACCCTAGAGTAAAATAGTGGAATGTATATCTGTACATATATAACACATATATATGTATACATACACACACACACACATTTATAAAATGCTATGTAAGCACATAATATACATGGGTGTATCCCATCCAAGTTTGGGTAATGGGATAGATAGATAAATAGATAGATGACAGATATAGATATATGGATATAGATATAAATATAGATGTAGATAAATAGATATATCTACCTATCTACAGTCAATTCTCAACATTTGAGTGTTCAAGACTTCAAGCATTCATAAGATTTTATTAGTAACCTCATTTCCACTTTTGCAGCGGCAACCATACACATTCATGGCTATGCAAAGTAGAGAAAAAAATGAGAAGGCCAAGGCTTCCAAGTTTGTGGAGTGGTTGGTATCCTACTAGGTGCTTCACTGGTATTATTCACCCTTCCTTTGTACAATAAAGAGTTACTCGCACATTTGTTGCTTATTTTCATTGTTTGCCTTTAAAACTCAAGTTTTGTGTCGCAATTATGCCCCCAAAGCATAGTGCACATCCTTTTGGACTCTAAGCCCAATCGTGCAAAGTCATTGACATGACTTAGTGAGAAAATAAAAGTGTTAGATGAGCTTCTTGCTGGAATGCCTACAGCTGCTGTCTATGAGGAGGAAAGTATTTATAAAAATTTTGATGAATCCACTCCAGAAAGTGATAAAGTAACCTCACAAGCACATGATGAGGGAATTGAAAAAATGGAAAAGTGGCTAAGTTTGTGGGTAAACAAGATGGTGGTTCCCCACCCCCTCCCGCCCCTATCTCTCACTGCTCCTGCAGGCTCCTGGGGCACTCAAGTGCTTTTCATCACGACACAGTACAACCACTAAGCCCAAAGGGAGATTAGAGATGGCAGGTCACCTCTTTCCCCTTTTTTACCTCAAGCTTCTTCTGACGTCCTCAGCTCTGTCTCTCTTCTCCCCTGCATTTTATGGATGATTTCATGGTTGGAGTGTTAGGAAAAAGTTATAAGAATTAGTGTTTTATTATAAAGAACTGTATCCAAAAAAGTGTATTTTCAGTGATCTCTAGGGAAAGATCACAGCTTTTGGGAGTTGTGGGAAACTACCTCCCTATTTCCCTTAGGTTCAACGTATCAACATTCCCATTTTTACTTTCATGCCATTTTCTAGAAATGTTACCCCTGCAAAAGTTGAGGATTGACTTTACATAAAATATACATTATCATATAAGTAATATATAAATATATATTGCATATATACTTTTTTTGAAGGGGGAGCAGTAGAAGCATCTGTATTGGTCTTTTGTACTTTGGTGGATCCAAAATTATACTGGTATGCATTGGGCTGTCCCACCCCTCTAGTGCCTTGTTACTTAATTCTTGTCCATGTCTTTCTTTAAATCTTCTTTGGCAGTTTGTTTCAACCAATGCACTGGAGAATTTCGAAGGATTCTTTTGATATATTATGAATAATAATATGGTATTCAGGATATTCATAATAATATAGCATTCAGGATGTTCAGCTGTTGAGCATTCTCATTAATTAAAATAAATTCTCATTAATTAGAAGAATTCTCATTAAGATAAATCCAAAAAAACATTTATTAACTACCTACTATTTGCAGAGGACTGGGACCAAAAAGGCAAAAACAGCAGTTCCTGACCATAAAGAGTTTCTGTGCCTCTGGTTAGGTCAGGAATCGGACCAGCAATGCCAAATGGCCAACTAACTTTTGCTAGAATAATCTCTGGTTAGAGAGAATCTACTCTCTCCCAAAGCTGTCCATTCTATTTTTCGAAAGCTCTTATTAGAAATGTTTTCCTCTTAAAAAAAAAAAACCTTAAATCAGGGCAACTAGGTGGCTCAGTGGATAGACCACCAGCCCCGGAATCAAGAGGACCTGAGGTCAAATCTGGCCTCAGACACATATTAGCTGTATGACCCTGGGCAAGTCACTTAACCCCTATTGCCTCCAAAGCAAACAAATTTAAATCTACCTCAGTGCACTTTTTACCCAGTACTCAATCCAGCTCTGGGCAAATCTCTATACCATAGGACATTTTTCACATATTTGAAGACAAGTATCATGCACTAGCAAAATTTTTTTCCCTCACAGTTAGCAATCTCTGTTCCTTATATCAACATTTATCTCTAGGCCTCTTACCATCCTTATTAGCCTGTTCTGAGTTTTCTCAAGCTTATCATTGACCTTACTAAAATGCTATGCCCAAAACTGGACACAGCAAACCCAAGCAACAGTATTCCAGATGCCATGTGACTAGGAGAGAATTCAATTAACTCCTTCCTTCCTTCCTTTCTTCCTTCTTTCCTTCCTCTCTCTCTCTTTCCTTCCTTCCTTTTTTGTTTCTTCTTCTATCCATTTACCTACATGCACATATATACATATATGTCTATATCTTGTTTGTACATATCTGACTGCATGCTGCCTCCTCCATTACACTATGAGCTCCTTGAGAGCAGGGACTACTTTTGTTTAGTTGGTTGATTTGGGTTTTTTTTTTTTTTGCCTTTCTATCCTCAGATATTAGGCATGTGCCTGGCACACAGCAGTTAATGAATGCTTCTTGGCTTAATTAATTACCCTTGTGAGCTCTTAAGAAACAGAGATAAATGAACCACCATACTCAGTATTGTTCATCCTTAAGCCACCAAGGCACAAAGTGGCCACCTGCCGCAGAGTGGTGACACGACTTCTCCATTGAGGAATGGGGTAGAATCATGGCCCAAGGGAAGGTCATCACTCCAGGGTTACCCAGTGAGATGAAGAAGATGTAACCTGGGAAGAATGGCCATTATTGGGGCAAACCCCACAAATTCCAAAGAATAGGGGCTAGTCTCTCAGTGAGGCTTTCATCTCTGCTTCACAGTGCCACCTGCTGGTTACATACCTGTTAAATTTTATCTTATTCTATTTAGGCCAATGGTCAAGCAATCCTTTCGGGATTTGTTCTGTCAAGTTTGGATTCAGTCAAAGGGCTGCACTTGAGGACCTCGAGGGCCACATGTAGCCTTGAGGCCAAAGGTTCCCCACCCTGGTGAGATTGTTTTTGAATCATGATTCTATCAGAAGTGTATGAGCTATCTATTCTAGCTTTCTGCTGATAATGATGACATTTATGCCTTCAGGAGTTGATAAAAATACTGAACTGCACAAATCCTCAGGCATTCCACTCCAGAACTCACTTCTAGTGAACACTAAGCCATTTATGCAGCTTGTCTACACTTAGCATTCCACTGTCCTCTGAGTTATTATTTTCAAAACTGTACAATAGACAGTAAGTTCCTTGAGTGTGGGAACTATGTCATTTTTTATAATTATAATGCTAGTCTTATATGCCATAGGATTTTAGGGAATATTTATTGAAATGAATTAGTATTCATGAGATTTACAGTTACATAGCATGACTATTAGGATATTAATATTAAGAAGATGGCTTTTTGCAGCACAAAACAGCTTCGAATCACTGAAAGCTGGGCACAGTTTGCCAAATGGATGTAATATGTGTGTGTGTGTGTGTGTATACATATATTGTACACATACACATATATGCATACATGTACATACACTTATTCCCAAGTTCCTTAGCCTACTCCTGAGTTTAACACTGAAGTTGAAGGAAGAAGGATTCTATAGCAAGCAAGAAAAGAGGCATCTTTTCTGGCAGACACCAGAAAAGAACCATCATGAATTCTGAAGGGTTGAACCAATTGAAACAAAGCAATGATCCTGACCTGAATACAATGGGGGCATGGCCCATTGTGGACTAAGGAAGCAATAGTGAGCCAGGGGTGGGGAGAGAAAATGACATCATTTCCCCCTCTCTTTTCCTCTTCCCAGAAGAAATTCTTGTGAGATATTTGCTTAACTCCATGATTTCATCCATCCCTTCCCTTCTTTGCCACTACAAGAAGAGTTGCTATAAATATTTTTGTACATAAAGGTCCTTTTCCCTTTTCTTTGATCTCTTTGGGATATAAACCTACTAGTGGTATTGTTGGGTCAAAGGTATGTACAATTTTATAGCCTGTTGGGCCTAGTTCAAAATTCCTACTGAGATCCCTTCCAAAACTTAAATTCTATGATTCTTTGAATTGGTCCATTCTAATACTTATGGGTGGAGGGACTGGGGGTCATGATAAGGCAGAAGGATAGGTTTAGAAGGGAAATGCATAAGGACAGATAGAGTGTATGTGACTAGACTTGAGCAACTGGGAGTTAGGGATTTTGAGGGAGCATCAACATGGATGCTGAAGGACACTGGTAGAAAGTCAAGAGTGGGAAAGAGAGGACTGGCAGTAAGTTAGGTGCTAAACTTTTTGAGAAAGGAGGGCAGGTTGCCTGGGAGTCAATTTACAACAGCCACCATGAACTGTATAGAGTGCAATTTGTAGTAGGATAAATCTCTAATGATGAGAAGTTGGTATGCGATGATTGAAAAGGAAGAGCCTGGAGATGGCAGGGGAAAGCCTTCCAAGTTTTCCTCCAGGACCACTGTGTGTGGAGTGGGGGAAGCTGGGACTGTACAAGAGAGTTATGGTGAATATACAGTCAGTGCTAGAGAGGATGGCCAGGGATGCAGTGTTGTATACTATTACCATCTCTTGCTACACCATTTCAACAAATGCTGATCTCCCTGTGTTTCTTTTTTCCCCTTAATCTCCACAAAGCTTCCAAAATCAACTTCTTAAGCTTTGTTGATTTTACCTAGACATTACCTCTTCACCTCCTTCTCCTTCTTTTCAGTTCTTCCCTCCTCTGCTTCTCCTCTACTCCAGTTCTTAGTGATTGTATAATTACTATCCTAATTCAGATCTTTATCACCTCTCACTGGACTCACCTATAATAGCCTCGTAGATGCTCTGTTTCCAGGCTTGACCCTCACCCCTTCATTTTCTACATAACTGCCAAGGTTAGGGCACAGCCCTGACTGAGTCATTCTCTTGCTCAAACATCTGTGTTTTTCTGTTCCCTCTAGAGTCAAATACGATGTCAGTGGGTCTGTTACAGAGGGACAAGCCTCTCTGGGTCTCAGATGATCTTGTTGTCCATGGAAACTCTTCTAGATTGTTTACCACATCATATGTGGTTCGTAATTGAGATCCGTGTGAAACACTGAGGGAGCAGCCTTGAAAATTACATACCCTGGCAGTACTGAAGAAGTGGCATGAACAACTTAGGTAGAAAACTGACCTTCTTGTGAATTATTAGTAATCATGATGTAATTAGCTATGAGAAAAATATAATTCCATTGTAGGGCAGCAAAATAAATTTCGAATCATAGACAAATTTAATCAGATGCAACCAACTTAATCTGAATTCATTTGTCATTTCTACAGTAAAAAGTTATACCACAGTCTTTGAAATATGTATGGATTATTTTAGTTCTGCTTCCCAAATGGGACTTTTCAGAAACTTTTGTAACTCTTCCCAGTCTGAATCAATGTGCATATTTTGTCTTGTATTCTCTAAAAGCATGGATTGGAATTACCAGGGTTGTCACACTTCCTGCACACGCTGTGACCACTGAATCTTGTTGCAACAATTCGACTAGCAGCTGCTGTGGGGGTGAAAGACCAACACAAGCCCAACAACAAGAACGCTGCCAGCATAGGTTCTTTTGATCTGCCTTACTAAGGAAAGTAACGTTAAGGAGTTAACAATCTTATTTCAATCCAACATACAAATATCATTCACTTAGTTCAGGAGAAAAAGCCAGCACCTTGAACTTCAGAGCAAATACAAATTACAAACTACTTTATAAACAGACCAAATACAATTCATAGGTACTAAGAAACCATCAACACCTGGGTTGATGAGCTGGGAGGCTCTTAGAGTGACTGCGCAGAGTCCCATGCTAATACTCCTCCAGGAGTGAGAGCCTCAAGCAAATAGCTCTGTTCTCTCTTTTTATACAGTCTTTGGATATCATCAGACATCACCTGAGTGACTAGAACTTAGGTGCATACTACTGGCTCTGGTCTTAGCAACCCCCCTTAGGGCCCTGGGGGCTTCACACCCACATTGGTTTAGCACCTAGTAATTAGGGGTTTGGGCCTGGGGTTTAGCAACTAGTTAGACTCAGTCAAAGAGATTTCATTAATTGACCATTCTAAAACAGTAAGAAAGTCCCACTCTAGTTACCAATGCACAGCCGTTGACATTAAGTGTTTTGACACTAATGCATCTCTGTTCCAAGAAGTGGCTCCACTCTGAAAGTTTCCTTTCTTCCATACTGACCTCTCTTTCTCTGAATTCATAAAACACATAATGTCTATGCAGTTCACGTCAGCATTTAGTCATCTATGCTCTTACACGAGTTGCTTCTGGTTTCTCATGTTAAACTATAAACTCTTTGAGGGCAGAAATTATGCCTTTTTTGAAACAACCCTCAATACACACACACAGTGGTAAACATAAAGTAGGCACATAAAAATACTTTATTGAATTAAGTGACACTGTAATGTTAAGACATTTATAAATTTGGAGAACATAAACTATGGGATTATTTTTAGCTTAATGCTCATGCCATTAAAAAACCACAAGCTCCAACTTAAATATAAATGGTCATGGAGATGCTTTCAATTCTGGCTCAGTGTAGTCATCCTACAGAGGCCTAATTGGGATCATAAAGAGAATACTTTCCATTTCAGTCTTCAATGCTACATCTTCTAAGGAGAGTTAAATGTGTAGCATTATGGGCTTATGATATTGAGGCAAGTATAAGCTCTACTGTATGCATATCTCATTACTGGCCGAGAAATAGAATAAAGGTGAGAATACATATTACAGTATATGGGATAGTGAATAAGATGTTACTCAATTAGGAAGTCATCGACTATTATTTTTGGACATTTTGGTTCAAGAAGCCCATCACCAGATGAGTTATCTCATGACTTTTTTTTTCCTGCCATGGAGACAAGGTCTGGACAAAGTAAAATGAGTTGTCCAGAGGTCACACAGCCAGGGTGTGTTAGAGGAGGGACCTGAACACAGGTCTTCTGACTCCAAAGTCTGAGTAGATAGAGGGCTCTGCCTGGATTCAAGAAGACCTAAATGCAAATGCTGCCTCAGATGCTTACTACCTAGGTGATCCTGGGCAAGTCATATGACCTCTGTTTGTCACAATTTCCTCAACTGTCAAATAGGGATCATAACAGTACCTACTTCACAGGGCTGTTTCTAAACACTCTGCATAGTGCCCAACACACATCAGGCACTATACAAATGCTTATCACCTTTCCTTCATCTTCCCTTTCCCCAGTGCAGGGAACTCCACTGCTCACAGTGTTTGGTGAGAGAGAATGCTACTATTGAGGGATGCAGGTAGGGAGCAGAGGTCTTCTAAGGCCTCTACGGGCATAAGGCCCTATGAAATGGCTTGAATTCTTGCCCTTTGCACTTGAGGTTTTTTCTTTTCTTTTCTTTCTTTTTTTCTCTTTATATATTTTTAACATTCTTTTAATTTTGAGTTCCACATTTTCTCCCTCCAGTCCCTCCCACACCCACTGAGAAGGCTAACAATATGATATTAATTATACATGTGAAATGATTCAAAATATATCTCCATATTAGCCATGTTGCAAAATAAAGTGAGAAAATATGTATATTTGCACTGAGTCTATCAGTTCTCTCTCCGGAGGTGGACAGCATTTTTCATCATGCATCCTTCAAAATTGTCTCGGATAATTCTATTGATCAGAGGAGCTGAGTCTTTCAGAGTTGATCATCATTACAATGTTGTGCACAATGATCTGGTTCTGCTCCCTTCACTGTGGATCAGTTTATATGAGTCTTCCCAGATTTTTCTGAAACCATCCTGCTTAATATCTCTTATAGTACAATAGCTTTTCAACACAATCGTATACCACAACTTGTTCAGCCATTCCCCAACTGATGAGCATCTCCTCTGTTTCCAATTCATGCCACCACCAAAAGAGATGCCTTAAATATTTTTGTACATGTAGATCCTTTTCTTTTTTTCTGTGATCTCTTTGGAGTACAGAGCTAGTAGGAATATGGCTGGGTTAAAGGTTATATACAGTTTTGTAGCCCTTTTGCACTTGAGTTTTGAAAGGCATAGCAAGTGCTTGATAAAAATTTATTGATTAAGTAGGTCACTGACTCCACTGAGCAACAACTGAGGAAAGTGAGAGATGAAGTTCCTTCAAAACAAGGTCATGAGATTTTTGTAATGATTTCCTTTTGGTCTTTTATACCAGCCCTTAGCACAGTGCCTGGCTCATAGTAGGCACTTATGAATTCATATCGAGGCGCAGTCTTATACTCTTTCTAGTATTTTATATTGCTTTCAAAATATGCCATATCTCTATACCCAGAATTCCACTAAAATGCAAATCTTCTGAGCAGAAACCTATTAGGACACAAAAACCTTAACTCTGTTTTCAGTTCTAATCTAATCTTAGTTTCTTGCATCACTTTATTCCATAACAGCAGGGACCCAGGGCTGCATTAGGTCACCAGGTACTTGGGGAGAACATTAAAAGAGGCCACAGAAACAGGAAGTAAGGGACTATAGAAAACAAACTTGGACTACTTCACATTTTTTTTCCTGGATTGACTCTGTAAGTTATATATGTCAATAAAATAACGCCCCACTTATCTGAATGTCCGCCTTGTGCCAAGCTTAGCTATTCTAAGTATAGATGCAAAACAGAAGTGAAAATAGCTGTCACAAAGCCCATGCATTTTACTTTGTGTAGGGTGCCGCAGCCCTTTGTAAGACTGCTAGGTGGCATAGTGGATACAGCACTGGCCCTGGAGTCAGGAGGGTCTGAGTTCAAATCTGACCTCAGACACTTGACACTAGCCATGTGGCCTTGGGCAAGTCCCTTAACCCCAATTGCCTGGCCAAAAAACAAACTAAGAAAACCCAAATACTATCCAACTCTTCTTCTTGAAACCTTTGGTGTCCACCTGATCCACTTAACTCTCACCTCCAAGAAGCTGTAGCATGCACCGTGGCCACACTCTGGTAAACTGTTTCAGCAGTTGGGTTAAACCAGGCTGAAGGTAACCGAGGGGTCTCAGATGCATCAGTGAGTTACGGGGGTGTCTACCCCAAGCAAGAACAATTTGTTCCAACAGCTTAAGCAGGCACTGTGGAGCGCCTAGAGCTTGATTAGACTTTATAAACAACGTTGTCTATTGGTAGAAAAAATGCTTTAGCAGAAAGGATACTGACCTTCAATTCAAAAGACCTAACCCTTCATCTAAGTTCCATCACCTCTGGGGAATGGACCTTCTAACTCTGGCTTCAGTTTCTTCATATGTAAAATACAGATAATGTCTAAGGTCCTGCCAGCGCTAAATCCAAAGAACCTATAAATGTCATTCAACAGAATATAGGTAAAGGGGATGAGGAAACAGAAATATAATTGAAATGACTGGCTAAGGGTAATAAATCATTAAAAGCAACATCGAATAGAAAAAGCAGGGAGCGAAGCCATTGTCTCCTGTTTGACAATCCTGAGAACCAGAGTCAAATAATGATAAATTATGTATAGGCTCATTAATGTGCTATCTGAAGAGCTTCTGGCTCAGAAAAGGACCACCTTATTTATTCTAAATGTGTATACAATGTGCAGCACGGTGTGATGAACAGAGTGCTGGTCAGTCAGGAAGCTCTGGGTTTGGATTCTGCCCTCAGAAACTCTTTCGATGTCATTTTCCTCAAATGTAAGATGTAGGGGTTGGATTCAAGGATTTCTGAGATTCCTCTCTGCTCGAATTCTATCATTCTGCGCCTGTAGGTTTTCATTTCTGATGTGGCAAGGCTCCACTGAGGCCACTAGGTGGTGCCATGGTGCACAGAGTGCTGGACCTTTACTCAGGAAGACCAGAGTTCAAATTTGTTCTAAGACAATTATTACCTGTGTGACTCTGGACAAGTGTCTTAACTTAGTCTGCCTCAAGTTTCCTCGAAAATGGGGTTAATAAATAGTACCTACTTCCCAGGGTTGGTTCTGAGTATCACATGAGATATTATTTGTAAAAAATCATGTAGCATAGGGCTTTGCATACAGTAGGTGCTATATAAATGCTTATTCCCACTTAAAGAAAGTGGAGCCAAGAAAAAAGTCATTAAACATGAGTGAGGAAATGTGGAGTAGTGGATAGAGAGCTGTCCTCCAAGCCAGAAAGACCTGGGTTCCAATCCTACCAGTAATGGTAATACATATCGACATATATCTCTGGACAAGCCCCTTAGCCTTTCAGTGCTGAAACTCAGATAGAGGGGGTGGAGCACTAACCCATACATAAGGATCCCTGCAGGCTGCAAAATGACTGGGCTCCAAAATGGAATGCTATTTAGTCTTATCATATTTTTATTTCTTTTGTTAAATCTCTCCCAATTCCATTTTAATTTGGCTCATCAGTAAGTAGCTTATGTGTTTGGTGTCTCTGCTCTAGACAAATCACAGACTACGTTGTGGAGAAGCTGCTGCCAGGGCAGCATTGGTAGAGAGAGGTTTCTCTTCCAGAAGCTTCCTATGCCCATGAAAGCTGAGGTCCAGACCCTATCTCTATGCTCTTATATGTGTCAATCTATAGGAATTTATTAAGACATGGGATAAAAAGACCAAAGTAGAAACAGCCCCTGTCCCCTTTAAAATGTAAAGTCTAGCTGAGGGGCACAGGTACATACAAAATATATATAGATAGAGAAACAAAATGACTTTGTGGGGAAAGCACCAGGAGCTGATTACATCAAGAAAGGCTTCCTATAGATGGTGACACTTGAGTTGAGACCTGAAGGAAACTAGGGAGTCTGAAAGAGAGAGACGGAGGAGGAGAGAGGGCATGCCAGGCATGGGGCACACTGAGTTTATACTAAAGGAAAGGCTCAGCTAGCTCCTTCAGCCAAATTTTTAGCCAAATATCAGTGGAAGGACTATAGTTATAAAATATTCCCTCCCATAAGCCTGGGGCACACTTTCCCACAAACTCACATTCTTCACCAGAAGAATGGGTTCATATTTCTAACAGTACAAGAGTAGTAAGGTACTTGCTTAACTAATGCCACCTGATCCTGTATGGCTTAGGAGTCCTTTCTTTCTTCCCTTTGGTACAGTGTCCCTGCTTCGTGAGGAGCTCTTCTTGGTTCCTTCTCCTCTCCAGAGTCGGACTCTCTTCTTTAAGGCCAAGGGTCTCATTCTTTGAAGTTCCTTTTCGTTCTTCTCTTCTCCTTGACTATTTCATTTGATGATCTTGTCAGTTCCCAGGGACTCCTTTATCATCATTATGTTGAAGATTCTCAAATCTGCTTATCCAGCCCTAACCCCTTTGATGACATCCAGACTAGCATCTGCAACTGCCCACTGGGCACCTCAATTGGGAAATCATGTCCAAAACTGAGCTCATTATCTTTTCCTCCAAATCTTCCCCTCTTCCTACCTTCCCTAAAACTCTTGAGTATACCACTGTTCTCCCAGTCTTCCAGCCCAGGTGCCATCTGCGGCTCTGCACTTCCTCATTCCTCCATTTCCCCCTCCCTGGCCAATCTGTTGTCAAGGCGTGTCAATTTTACCATTGGGATATCTATTGCAATATGTTTCTTTCTCTCCCTGACTCTTCCCTCATCACCTCACACCTAGACTATTGGTGGGCAGGTCTCCCTGCCTCAAGCCTCTCCCTACTCCAATTCATCCTGGACTCAGCTGCCAAAGTGATCTTTGTAAAGCACAGGCCTGACCATGTTACCCTTCTCTTTAATAATTTAATAAATTTAATAAATGCCTATCCCTCATGAGATTGAATATAAAATCCTCTGTATGGCATTCAAAGACCTTCATAATCAAGGCTTCCCCTTTCCAGTGTTATTACATCTCATACCACCCTCACATACTCTGACTCAGAGTCACTGCCCTTTGTCTTCAAACTCTGCGTCTTGTCACTGGTTGTCTCTCATGGCTGTAATAATTTCCCTCCTTGGATCCTCTTCCTGGTTTCCTTCAAGTCTCAGGTAAAATCTTACCTTCTACCAGAACTCTTTCCCAACCCCTCTTAATTCTAATGCCTTCCCTCTGTTTCTTCCTATTTATCCTGTGCTTAGCCTGACTTTACGTAGCCATTTGTTTACATCTTATTTCTCCCACAGGACTGTGAACTCCTTGAGGGCAGGCACTTTGCCTTTCCTTGTATCTCCAGCATATAGCACAGTGCCTGGCACATGGTAGAAGCTCAGTAAAAATTTATTCACTGACAGACTCTCTCGATATCTGTCTGGAGTATGTGCTTCTAGTCTCAGATTGATAGAGTGGCTCCTTCTTACCCAGTAGCTGTCCTTCAGAGCTAAGTGGCTGATGTGGATGAGGAGGAGCAAGGGAAGGAAGAGCCAGGGGGAGGGGCAGAAGGAAAGGGGGAGGAGGGGAAAAAAGGAAGGGAAAGGATGGGAAGGGGAGGAGGAGGAGGAAGAGGATACTTTCAACTCAAAATGGTGAAGTTCATCTAAGCCTTAGCTATTTCAAGGCCCTGGAGAGTAGCTAATTGTTTGCTCATCAATCAAGGGGAACATCTTTTACATGTAGACACTTAATACCTTATAATAACATTCTGGACCTTTTGTGACTACATCAGCTGAGGCACAGAGGAGAACCTTAAAATACAACCCTAATAATAATGACAATCCTAAAATGATAAAGGTTAAAGAACATTCAATCCATATTGTTTATCAAAGCAAGAAAATAGGTAAGATGCCATACAACAATTTCCATCCAGATTAAATAAATTTCTTTAAAATCATGAAAGGGGACCAAAGACGTTTTGAGATGGTTATAAGGCAGTGCTTAAGTTAAGGGTTTTATAAGCTAGTAGAAATTCATGATAAAGGCCAGAATGTAGATCCTGACTGATTCACCTAGCACCATTTGCAAGGCAGCCCAAGAGAATAAGGAGAAAGATCCCAGAGACAATTTGATGGTGAGCAGAAGGTAGACCGAAGAGCTGAGATTTGACACTAGAAGACAGATGAGTAGCCAGCAGACAGCAGTATAAGGACCTTATCAGCATTTACAGAAAGCTCTGTAGTATCAGAAGCATTCAGAATTCCCTAAATGAATAGGTCCAGGCCACATATATCCTTACATCTGTTTGTGGTGTGTGCTAATACGCATTTCCCAGCCACATGTTCTCTCTATGTTGGCCTTCCTTTTATTTCTGTTCCCTGTTCACACGTGTGTTCTTGACATATGTCTTCTTCCCTACTGATGGTGTGGCAGGTAACCTGTGGAGAGCGAACCCCATTTGCGCATGTGAGGAATCTTCTTGTAACTTTATATACTATTTGATTAAATAGATTTTGCTTTGCACTAATGTGTTCTCTGGCTTGCTCTTAATAAGCATAGCACTAGGGACTCATGAACTACAGCATCCTGCATGGGCCTAGTAGGTAATGACTCACAAAGGATGCTATTTTCTGGCTCATTAAGAAAAACAAGAATACCAGTGGGCTCATGACCTCTGATGTTGAATAGATGCTGACCCACTGAGTGTCCCAAACTGCTCACTCTGACTACGTATCTTTTCTGTATGTTCTTATAGAAGGGGCCATCACAAATGTTATGGTGTGATGCTGACAGGCTAATTTTCAGCATGGAACTGGGGGTAGAGAGTTGTCTTTGGAGTCAGTAAGAACTAGGTTCAAATCCCACCTCTGACACATATAGGCTCTTTGTGAGACCCTGGGCAAATTGTAACCTAAGGCAAGAAAACTACCAAGAAGGTGCTGATCTGCATGGATCAAAGTCCTTGGGAAACTAGCTAGTACTCTGATGAAATCACAGATCAAGCGTTTAAAAAAAATCAGTTATCTGGAAAATTCTCTCAAGAATACATATTTCCTCTATCACTGGAAAAACAACTGACCTGGAAAATAGATACAGGAGAGATAATTTAAAAATTATTGAACTTCCTGAAAATGATGATGAAAAGAGGAAAGAAAATTATCAAGGAAAACTGTCCTGATAATCTAGAACCAGAGGGTAAAATGTAGAACCAGGAGAAAATTGTGCACAGTAGCAGCAACACTGTAAGACAGTCAACTGTGAATGACTTAGCTATTCTTAGCAATACAGTGATCCAAGATAACTCTTGAAAGATTTATGATGAAAAAAGTTATTTATCCCCAGAGAAAGAAGTGATAGAGTCTGAATGCAGACTGAAGCATACCTTTTTTACTTTATTTTTCTTGAGTTTTTTATATTGGTCTATGTTTTTTTTTTTTTACAACATGACTGATATGGAAATATGCTTTGCATGGCTACACATGCATAACATATAAAATTGCTTGCCTTCCCAATGAGGGAGGTGTGAAGGGAGGAAGAGAATTTGGAACTCAATTTTAAAAACAAATGTTGAAAATTGTTTTACAAGTAATTGGGGGAAAATAAAATACTAAATAGATAAAAGAACATGTAATTGGGGAAAAATAAAATATATTAAAATTTTAAAAAGTATGTCTTGTTTCCTAAAGATGCCAGAGAAATGAGGTGCAGGTATAATAGCAAAATGATACTACTTCTCTAAGTAAAGATCACTCCAAACGGAGGCCTGGGAAAGACCTTAATCCAGAAAAGGCCAAGGTTACCCACTGCATCTTGTCCTATTGCCAGTCATCCTGACTTCTGTCTTGCCATTGGACTTCAATAACTGGAGGAGTGAGGCTGACAATTTTGCACAGCCCTACCTCAGCCAATTCACACATAAGTTGAGACATCACCCAAGTGAAATTGTTGGTCCTCTTTGAGAACAAAGGGCAAACAACAACAAAAACACCGCCACACTGGGGGTACATGGCATTTCTCAGCCTAGAAAAGTAAATCACGTTCCCTGAATAAAGGTCAGTTCCTTGTTAGAGCAGGTGAAGGCACATCGCTGCACCTACTGACCACCATTTAAAAATTCTACCTTTCTAATGCAATTCTAGAAAGAGTAAATCTCAGTGGCTTAATACCAATAATGAAGGAAAAATTTCTTCAAAAATAGTTTCAAAATAGAAAGCAATAGTTTTTCCTCTAAAATCTCAATTAAAGCAAACATTTGAGTGGCTATCATAAGCTGTGGCTTTGGTTATGAGGTAACCACACTAGAGTGCTAAAGGTGATACCTTCGATACCGCATGCCTTGCTATGGACCTATGGCATGAGGCTACTTTGCAAGAGTAAAATTTATCCCCTTTATCATTATCTAAACATTTGCTCCTGAAGTGTCATCTGAGCTAGGTCTACATAGATTACTGACAAAACAACATTTTTACCACTGCTGATATTGCAAAGCCAATATTGACTGGGTGAGAGATAAGCCTCATTTCACTTCATGTATCAGCAATATCTCCTGATAAATACTAATTCCAGAATCTTTGCTATTTGTTGTAAAATGAAGTTCGATGAACACTAACCAGAAGTATGCGGTCGACTAGTTTAAACTTGGACTGGCTGCAAGAAAAACCTCATTTTGACTTGAGCAAATTCAATTAAGTCAATAGAGGTGATTACACATACCATATCTACATGAAAGTCTTCAATTATTTTTCTGGCATTGGTCTCAGTATAAAATAGGTGAACTGTGACTGTTAAAATCAATACACTATGTATCTCTTAAAGTGTCTAATGATAAGGACTTTTTACACGTACATCAGGGACCTATTTCTTCTAAGCTGATTTATATATTTACAGAAATTGAGGTACATTTTCCAAAATACTTCTTTTGTATGCATGAAAATTTCTCTGGCAATTATTCTTCTAAGTCTTGTTTCCTTAGAAAATCTTGAATTTTCGTCCTCAGAACCAAAAAACACTCGGCACAAATTGGTTCCCATAACTGATTCAGTTAAAAAACTTTCCCCTCTCTGTTCTACTGAATACATGGAAGGTCAAATCTCAATTTCAAAACATGGCATCTTTTAACTTCTGCACTTGAAGAGCTGAACATTAAAACTCTTCTAATGCAAAGAAAAAGCAAAATATACAAGTTACATTAGAAAGGGGAAGAACATGTCTGTTAACTATATACTAAACTTCTGAAGCATGCATATTGATATATTTGTTTATAAATATATGTAATGCATATACCTATTATAGGCTTATGTGGCTACTTTCCTATAAGTAAACCAAGTCTACATTCACCCCTGTTGTATTATTACTTCTTCAATGTAAGAATGATCTTAGGGGTAGCTTGGTGGTGCAGTGGATAAAGTACCAGCCCTGGAGTCAGGATGACCTGAGTTCAAATCAGGCATCAGATCCTTACTAGCTGTGTAACCCTGGGGCAAGCCACTTAACTCCAAATGCCTCAAAACAAAAATGATATTTTTAAATGGTAGTTTTTTTTTTTTTTCTGCAACAGACTTGCTATTTCAGAGGTACAGAGAAATGTCAATACAAAAACTGCCTCTACCCAAGCAGATTAGCCCGGCTTTGCAACTTAAAATCTTAGGGAGCTGTTGGAAGCAAGCCAGGATGTGTCAAAAGTAATACTCAAGAAAGAAAAAACCAACAAAAACAATAAAAAAGTAAAAACAGTATGCTTCGATCTGCATACTATTTTCACTGTTTTTTTCTTTCTTATGGTTTTTCCCTTTTGTTCTGATTCTTCTTTCGGAACATGGCTAATGTGGAAGTATGTTTAACATGATTGTAGGTGTATAACCTATATCAGATTGCTTGCTGTTTGGGAGGGGGAAGAGAAGGGAGGGAGGGAGAAAAATTTGGAGCTCAAAATCTTACAAAGGTGAATGTTGAAACTATTTTTACAAGTAATTGGAAAAAAATACTATTAAGTTTAAAAAAAAGTAATACTCGATCCTAGATCTTCCTGACTCCTTGGCCAGCTCTCTATCACTTTGCTTTCTCTCTGGGAACATATCTTCTGATATGTTGTGATCCTCAGTGTATGGAGTTCCCAGTAAGGAACTTTCTCTACCAATGCAATTCAGTGCCTTCTCTGAAACTTAAGAGTCTTAGAGTTGACTACAGCACTTAGAAATTAGATAACATGATCCCAGATCTTCCAGACTCCAAGGGCACATTCTCCATCTACTATATTTCCTCTCTATCTTATTCATAATTTCATAATTATGAATGTCATATTTATACTTTTGATAAATAACATATAGATGATTCATAGATCTATATATCTAGCCCTAGGCTCTCTCCTATAACCCATTCTGCCTCTTGAACATCTCGAATTGGATGTCCTATCAACATGTCAGACTCAATACACCCAAAACAGAACTTGTCCCTTTTCTTCCCAAGCCCTTGTCTCTTCTGAACTTTTGCATTACTGTCAAGGGTACCACTATCTTTCAAGTCTTCTCATGACCTCAACACCATCCTCACATCACACACATCCAATTTGTTGTCACATCTCTAACTCCACAGAATCTCATATAGCTTTCCTTCCTTCCATTCACACAGTTACCAACCTGGTAAAGACCCTCATCTGACCCACTGAGATAACTTTCTGGTTTTTCTCCCTTCCTCAAGTCTCTCCCCATTCCAGTCCATCCTCTAGTCAACGCCCAAAGTGACTTCCCTGAAGTACAGCTCTGACCATATCACCCCCACTCCCATTCAATGACACTCCAGTGGCCCCCAATACCTCCAACATCAAATAAAAAATACTCTGTTTGGCATTTAAAGTCCTTCACAATTGGGACTTTTCCTACTTTTCCAGTTGTCTTAGACTTCTTCTACTCCATGTCCTCTAAAATTTCTTAATAAGGCTGTAATTTTTTAATGCTTTTAGTATAATTTCACCATTTTTAGTCTGTAGAGTAACAATTATATCTGTTTAGATCCTGGTTAGCTGAATTAACCCCAATTTAGGTCAAGATAAAAAGAAATACACACAGTAAGGATGGGGAGAGGGGGCAGAGAGGTCCAAAAAACCTAATGTTTTACATTTAGACAGCTAGATATATACATATGTACAAATGTAATATACATATTATAGCCTCTGCATTGAAGTATATATAAATATATATATAGTATATATTATAAAGATATATATGTATGTATGTACATATACATATGCTTATCTTATATAAAATTATATATTTATTTAGTGTGGGTTCAGCCTGCCAGGTTGTGTGTGTATGTATAAGTAAATACATAGATAAAATATGTGTGTATGTATTAGTCTCTGTCTGAATATGTATATATGTATATTAGTGTCTGTATATATATATATATACATAAACTGTACAGATCAATAGATGTGTGTGTATATATATATACACACATACATACACACATTTTATACAGATAGATATAGATATATAACATTATAACACATGGGATTCTCCCATAAGAATGAGGGAAGTAGGCTTGACTAGAAGCCACCCCTTACTGTTAATGACTAAATTAAATTATTCCAGATAAAAAATTCTTACATGATTCCCTTTAATATACAAGTTTATACAATGGTGATCCAGATAAAATGTCTCTAGGGAACACCGAATGTCTCTAAGAATTCTATTTATGTATATAGCAGTCTCTTTGGAGGTCTAGACATTTGCCCCTAGTTCCCTGCACCCTGGGCAGAAATTTTTCCAAAGTGTCCAATGAGCATGGCAGTCATAATGGAGTTTCTAACTCAATCCTCACTAAAATACAGATTAACTGAAAAAGAAGTAGAATTCAAAAAAGCCTTCTTCCCAAATGGAATCATGTACTTGGGGTTGATTACTTGGGTTTTGTAGGCCAGCAGGGAAATTTTATCCTACAGACCTGCAATCCATAAGTATCTCAGACAAGCCATCTGGTCTCATGTCACAAATAAAGCAAGCAGTCTAGGACTACTTTAAAGCAAAAAAAGAAAAAGAAATGCACATTTGTGAGCTATCATAGTATGCTGGTGAACATGTAGCATTATTATTTTAGGTATGGAAATATCTGCACAGATCTTAGTCTTCATAAATATACAGTAAGACAACAGATATTAATACTTAAGTAATAATAATAATAAAACCTCATTTGACTTATTGGGAAACCCACCAGAAAACGGACTTTTCAATTGCAGGGATTGGGGGGAATCTAATTTTTCTCTAGTGCATAAGTGAAACTAGGGTAGCCAATAATGCAATTCCCAAGTGGAGAATTTCTACAGTGTGTCCTTGCAAATGGAAAGAGCACACTATTTATCCTGTATAAACCTCGACATGTAGAATTGGTGGTTGTGGGTAAGGATCTGAAGGGTGCAGCTGACTTGTCACTGCCCTATCTTCCTGATCCTCTTTAATCAGCAACACCCTGTTAAACTGATTAACCCCCTTTAAAACTTGAAGGCAATAAAATGGACTCTCTCTTCCATGTGGCCTTTCCTCTGCTGCTTTATGGAATTTGTTTTATTTTATTTTTTGGAGAGGGGAAAGCAGGGCAATTGGGGTTAAGTGACTTGGCCAAGGTCACACAGCTAGTATCAACTGTCTGAGGCCAGACTTGAACTCAGGTCCTCCTGACTCCAGGGCTGGTGTTCTATTCACTGCGGCATCTAGCTGCCCCTGGAATTTATACTAAATAAAAAGTTGGGAGCATAACTGTAATAGTTCAGAACCTCTAGTTAGGCAAACCCCTCCCAATAAGACTCTTGGCCCAATTTAAATTTATGTTTATTTCTACATAACCACTAGCCTCTCTATGGTTGAAACAAAACTTCAGGTTACTGCCAACATGGGGGCAAAGAATGAGTGGAGTAAGTTACAGTATCTAGTAAGGGGCAGGTACCAGGAGGAAAAATTGAGGGCAGTAGCGGACCTCTTTTTTTTTTTAATATCAATTTTTGAAAAAGTGGGTAAAATCCATAGTTCCAGCCCAAGTCTTCTATTCCAAGATGGCTGTTGGGGTCCAGGGCCTTCCACAATTTCTCCCTTTTCTGCTGCAGCTGAGCCCTATTGATGGGGTAGATAGAAGGGTGGAGGCAGATGGAGCAAGCAGGATGCAGGATGTGACCAGCCATAGACTGTACCTTGATGCCCTCTCCGTGGACTTGTCTGTGTGCTTTCATGAAGCACCCCCCAACTACATGGCATTCCAGAACAGTACTCCCCTTCACCCTTTCCTGTACCCCTCCCTTATCTGTATGACAAAGACACCTCTGGACTACCTGATAACCCAGGCATCCCAGAGCCCTGCTTGCCTTTCTCCTGCTCCCTTTCCCCCTATCCCATCAAACTGTATATAGACCACACACCTAACCTGGCTAATTGTTCTGCCTCCCATAAGGGATCAGGGCCCACTGGGGGTCAGTCTCTCCCATGTGGAGCAGGCCCGCTGGGTGCGTCACTCCAATAAATGCCTTCCTTAACTTGGAGACAATCTGAGCGAATCCTTTTCAAGAAAGACCCTGCAACCTACACATCTATTCCTTATTATTCTGGTGCACCCCAACATTTTGGGGTGCTGTGAACCCCAATACTATATTTTCTTTCTCCTTTTGCCCAATGGTCATGTGCCTCTATTCTTTCCAATGTAACTCCTGAGGTCTCCCTTTTTCTCAATTTCTCCTGCAGGCTGGGTGTGTCTCTTTAAAAACTTTGGGCAAAGATTCATTCTGCCTTCTGGCTTAAAGAATATGATAGTCCCAGATCACTCCCAGGGATGAAGCAGAATGTTTATCCCTCTGAACTACAAATTCCAGGATGCCAGTCAGTCCTCAAAGCCTTATTACTCTTCTATAAGATTAAATTGAAATCCTTAACAATAAACATATAAGACACCATTATTTCCAGGAAGAGAAGAAAGGCCAAGGGCAGGGAGGGGTTCTCAGTGGGAGAGAGGCTGGACAGATAAAGAATGAGAGCAGATGAAGAAGCCTCTGTTCTCCTGCTTACCAGGGAAAGAGGAAAGTGGAAAGATGTCCAGCTAGAAGGAAAGAGAAAGAGGACCAAAAGCTCACCAAGAAGCTTTTGTTTTCCTGCAAGCCAGGAAGAGAAAAAGGAGGTGACTTCAGAACAAAAGCCTCTGTCTTGAGGCCACTGGACTTGATTCTGGAAGAGAAAGTGAGGGAGCTCTTGCCTCACTTAAATCCAGTTCAAGCAAGTCAAGATAATATCATAGGTCCTCTTTGAAAACAAAGGACAAAACACCTGAGGCCACCCTGGGAAGTACAATACACTCTCCAGCATTCCAAGCTTTGAGAGCCAGTTCTAAAGAAGGGGTGGTTCTTCAAGGGAGAAAGTCAATTTTCCCTATTAGCAAACAGAAATGACCTGAGGCTAGGTGATGGGTGTGGGGGGGGGGGGCTGACTCTCCAAAAAAGATTCAGCCTGAAGCTGATTTTGGGAGAAGAGAGTTATTCTAGCTGCCCACCTCTCCCCCTAATTCAAACACCTGAATTAACAACTTCCGGGCTTTGACTATCACCTTTATACCAGAAGACTTTGATATCCACATAGATGCTTTTTCAAATCAATACCAAATGTCTTTAATTACTGTTGGCAAACCTGAGTCTAATCCTCATAGAATTTAAAAAAAAATGTAGTTTCAAAAAGAAATGCTTTAATCTCTCTTTGTTATGTTGTTGTTACCCATTATCTTTCTCTTTTGAGGTTTTTTTCTCCTTTCTGCACGCCTTCCCCAATTTATTTTATTATTTGTTCCTTCCCTAGTTTCTGTATTTGTTTACCTTCCTTCTTGTTGTTGTTTATCCTTCATTTTCAAAGTGGACCAATGATATCACATTCAGTGGTGGCACAAAAGCCAAGATGACTGGCAATGGCCTGGAATGCAGTGTCTTCAATGGTGTCTTCAATGTTCGACCAAGCTCTGGGCGCTGGCCACCCTTCATGGCCTTTAGAACAAATTGTTCTCATCCCCTCATTCTCCCACATGCTGTGCCAGCACACTCTGTTTCTGTTCTCACACATCATTCTGTGGCAACAAACAACAGAACTCAAGTCTCTATGTAGAGTAGGTGGACTTCAAGTAATAATGGAGAAAGATAACTCTGAAGCTTTCTCAGGAAAAGACCTCACAAAGACCCAAGGATGGGGAACCTGTGGTCTCGGGGCCACATGTGGCCCTCTAGGTCCTTGGGTGTGGCCTTTTGACTGAGTCCAAGTCTTTTAGAACAAAGTTTGGATTCAGTTAAAGGGCTGCACTTGAGGACCTAGAGGGTCACATGTGGCCTTGAGGTGGCTGCACTTAGACCATGTTCACTGCTATTGAACTTTGGATCCACAAACCCCACCTTTAAAGGGCTTCTGCCTTAAAGGTTGCTAAGTGATGTAGGCTAACTGTAACCAGTTTTAAGTGAATTATTATGCATACACTTTCCATGTAAAATCCTAAAATGTGATTATTTCATTATTTGTAATGAATAGCTCTTACATCAGAATAGATTATATTAAGAATGAAGAGAACTAAACACTTTTTAAAAGGCCCTGTCTAAGTTTAAGGAACGCAAATGATCAATGTTTCCAATGAGTGCTATTTATAGTGAATTTACAATGCAGTGTATGAAATGGAAGAATTTGGGGACTGTTGCTTAAATCTGATCTGAAACTGAATATAGGCAAAAATGTTTAATCTGCTGCTAAGTCAGGAGTCTACCATTTAGGGAGAAATGCCAAAAACTGCCTTTGTACCGCCATATGTTAGTAAGCCAGGTGGATTTAGATTTCTGAGAGATGAGAAGAGGGAATGGCAGTATACTCTTGACTCAGTTTCCTTACAGTGTTATTTTCCCTTCTAGTAGGAAAATTTCCTACCTGTTAGATTGTGGACTTGGTAGTAATATTCCTTTTATTATGTGGAGTTCTAGTATATCAACTTGCTTTCCAACAACTATTTAAGACCTTATCCAAAATTGAACTGGGCTGAGGGAATTTTGTTCAATCAGAAATGGTCAGTCAAGCTCAGGCTTGATAGGACACTATTAATATTACTGCATATTCCTCTTCTTGCTCAAACAGCAAAAATCCTCTGACTAAAAAAGTATAACTGCAAACATCTAATGATGAATCTAAATGTTAACAACAATCAGACAGACATCCCTGAGCCCATTGTATTGCTAATGCAAGGGTTGAATAATTTATTATTAGTATGTTATTATTTTAGTATTATTCAAATGGTTATTTTAATAGCCTTTTTTTTTTGGTTTGAAATTTATGATCATTACTTGTCCCAATTTCTTGGCTCCCAAATATTGGCAATTTGAACAGAATAATTCCAAGAACTGCCATCTCCTTGTTCATTGGTTTGGTAGTTCTATACTCATATCTTAGGTAATGTTTTTTTTTTTACTTTTTTTTGAGGGGGGGAAGGCAGGGCAATTGGGGTTAAGTGACTTGCCCAAGGTCACACAGCTAGTAAGTGCATCAATTGTCTGAGGCTGGATTTGAACTCAGGTCCTCCTGACTCCAGGGCCAGTGCTCAATTCACTGCGCCACCTAGCTGCCCCCAGATTATGTTTTTTATTACTTTATTCTCTGCCTAATTGACTCTTCACCCCTTAAAACTCGAAGCTAGAATTATGGTGCATGAAGAAGACAAGCCCACAAAGAGAAAACTGAATTTGGACACTTATGTCTAATTAGGATGTAAGGCTACCCTATCCTCAAAGAGTGTGCGTGTGGAATTTTCATGCCTCCATTTGGGGTTTTCTTGGCAAAGATACCATAGTGGTTTGCCATTTCCTTCTCCAGCTCCTTTGACAGTTGAGGAAACTGAGGCAAACAGGCTTCAGTGATTCATCCAGGGTCACACAGCTAGTAAATTTCTGAGGCCAGATTTGAACTCATGAAGATGAGAGTCTTCCTGACTCCAGGCCCAGTGCTCTCTCTACTGTGCCACTTACAAAAGGCTCTAATTCTTAATTGAGCAGTACATTTTTCCTTGGGGAGAAAGTAGGTGGCCTCAAAAATACAAAAAGTTATTTTGAATTTGGGCTTCATCAAACCTTGCTAATAACCAGAATGCAAATGATTCCAGAAAGTCAGAACAACTGCATCATCTTTGACACTCCTTTCCTTTGATGGTGCATCTAAGTTTTCTCTATATGCCATGAATTGTCTTAACTGATAAGACTAAATCTAGGCCTCACGTTTCTTCCCTGAAATTGTAAGAGAACTTGTTCCTGGGTAATAATTTACCTTGCTAATGGATTTTTTTTTCCCCTTAACAGTCATGACCTGAAGACAGTGATTAGAATGTCCTGTACCAAACTGTCTACTTTAATATAAATTTTTATCCTCACATCTAACTGATAAAAAAGACAATTAATTCTGGAGGCTCACTCCTTCCCTGGTTGTCCCTAGATGCATAAAATCCTCTCCCTGTTCTCCTCAGCCTCATGGCTTCCCAAGTTTCTTTCAAGATTCAATTCAAATCACACCTTCTGCAGGAAGGAAGGCTTTCCAAGTCCTCTGAGAAGCTTGTTCCTTGGCCCTGAGATTGCTTTCCATCAACTCTGTGTGTGTGTATGTGTGTGTGTACACACACATACACACAAAATATAATTATGTATAATGTTAATATAGTAATATTAATATAAGTATATAACATAATTATATATAACATATATTACACATACATGTCTCCCTCATTGGAATGAGAGCTCCTTGAAGGCAGAAGACTGTTTACACCTTCCTTTTTATGCCCCGTGCTTAGCATAATTCATGGAAGGCACTAAGCGCTTAATAAATATGTGTTGGCTGACTAGCTACTCCCACATTATAAAGTACAAAGTTTATATCAACAGGTAAACAACAAACTGAATTAAAGATGACTGAACGTCTCCAACAGAGCTTCCTGCAATTACAGCATTCTACATAGCACAAAAAATCTAGGGTTCACCATGAAGTTATATTCTTAGTCTTTTTTTTTTTCAATTTAAAGGCTTAAAGTAAGTCACAATATTGGCAGCTATGTGGTGTAGTGGACAGAGCTCTGGGCCTGGAGTCAGGAAAACTTATCTTTCTGAGTTCAAATCTGGCCTCAGACACATAGTAGCTGTGTGACCCTGGGTGAGTCACTAACCCTGTTTGCTTCAGTTCCTCATCTGTAAAACGAGCTGCAGAAGGACATGGCAAACCACGCCAGTGTCTTTGCCAAGAAAACCCCAAACGGGGTTACGAAGAGAGAGACATGACTGAAATGACTGAAAAACAAGAAGTCATGATGCTTTTACAACTACAGGAATGCAATCTTTTGCCAACAATAATGAGTCGTAATCATATCCACTATATGCAATAACAATCAGGGACATAGCCATAAAACTGAACCACATAGGTCACTCCTGAGAACTACGCTACCTTTGTAAAATGGTCTGACAGGGTCTAAAATATAAGAACCTTCAAACATAACTTGATTTATATCTACGGTACAAATAATATATGTAAGAATGGAACAAAGGACTATGGGAGTTCAAGTGAGATAGAATATTTCCTAAATGCTTATGATTTTACAGGCACTGGGAATACAAATCACTATAAGCCAGTAAAAGCCCCTGCACTTAAGGGGCTTACATTCTAAGGGAGGAAGCTATCACATAAAGGAAATCTAGAAAGGGAGGAGATGGATGATTCTTGAATGAGCATAGAGAGGAGACAGAGAAGTGGCATCATCATCGTCATCATGACTAACATTAATCTAGTGCCTATTATATACTAGGCACTGTACTAAGTGCTTTACAAATATTATTTCATTTGAACCTCACAATAACCCTGGGAGGTAGATGTTATTAATATTACATATTATTATCCCCAGGGGGTAGAGAGTATTATTATTCTTATATATTATTATCTCCATTTTACAGATGAGGAAACTGAGGCAAACTGAGCTTGAGGGACTTGATAAGGATCACACAGCTACTACAGATTTGAGACCAGAGTTGAGCGCAGGTCTTTCTGACGCCAGGTCCTATGCTCTATGCTCCTAGATGCATAGAAGCCTTTGCCTCCAAGCAAGAAAGCAAAAAAAAAAGTTCTCTATCATAGCTAGGGGAGCCAGGTGTGGGATGCAAACTTGGGGGATGGCCTTGGAGTCAGAAGATACACCTCTGACTAATCCTGGCTATGGCATGGACAAGTCCTTTCATTTTTCAGTGTTCAACTTTCTAAGACAAGGGCTCTTAACCTGAGGTCTGTGATCTTATCTTTTAATAAAAGTTTTTTGATAACTATTTCAATATAACTGGTTTCTTTTGTAATCCTATGTGTCTTATTTTGAGAAGGGGTCCACAGGCTTCACTAGACTTCCAAAGTGATGGTCCATGACCACAAAAACAACAACAACAAAAAAGGTAAGAACCAATGCCCCTTCCCTATATGTTCCAAACAATCTGCACCAGTGTAAGAATTCTTCATAATGGAAGTTCTATACACCACTGCCCAACAAAAAAGTACAAAATACTGAGAGATGCAAATATAAAGTTCTGCTATCAAAATTAATTGAATGTTTCTGATCGCAAACCCTTCCTTCCAACCTTTTTTAAAAAGTCACAACTGTTTAGTTCTCCTTGCTCACACAGCTACCACCTAGTTCGGGGTTTCATCACCTCCCACTTGGACCTTGACATTCTCCTAATTGAACTCCTGGCTTTGAGTCTTTCCCCTCTCCAAATCCATCTTCCACATGGCTGTTCAGCAAAGCATCCAAAAACTCGGTTCTAAACATAGGCCTTTACTAAGACCCTTCTGGGCGTCTCTATTTCCTCTGAGCTAAAATCCAAACCTTGGCACACAGAACCCTTCTCATAATGGCTCCAACTTTTCTTTCCAGATTTGTTTCTCTCTCTCTCTCTCTCTTTTAAGAACCTTCGTGTTTTTATTGTTAGGATCCGGGTTACTTGAGAGGGATGAAACGTGAGGAGTGGGTGGCTCCAATACCCGGCTGACCATGTTTCACAGGCTTGTGGGTGATAGAGGATTCACCCAGGTAGTGGCTGATCATCTTGGGCTTAATCTCTACCTGATTGAAGGTCTTGCCATTATAGACGCCCACCATACTTCCCACCATCTCAGGCAGGATGATCATGTCTCGAAAGTATGTCTTTACTACCTCTGGCTTTTCCATGGGGGGCGCCTCCTTCTTGGCCTTCCTCAGACACTTCAGGAGGGAATGCTGTTTGCGCCGCAGACCCCTGCTGAGTCGCCGACGCTGCCGAGCGCTGTACAACTGCATGAGTTGTTCGTAGGACACATCCAGCAGCTGATCCAGGTCCACGCTGGGGTAGTGAACTTCCAGAAGGTTCGCTTCTTCTTCAGCTCCACTTCCACCATCTTGTCTGCTGTCAGGAAAAGCTCCAGACTTGTTTCACGTCATTCCTCTTTACTCACTCCATGGTCCAGCGAGAGTGAACCACTCTATTGGCTTATTCCTAAAACCAACATTCTATCTTCTGCCTATATGTCATGTCTCTGTGTAGGCTGTAGCCCATTTCTGGAATGTAGTTCTTCAGTCCTTGAAAAATCCCTAGTTCCTGTCAGGGTTTACACTAAAATGATACACGCTGCCTATGAAGAGACTTTCCTGTTAATGAACTCCCTCCTCAAATTATTGTGCACGTGCCTACTGTGTACATGTCTTACCCCCATCCTCAGCAAATTAAGAACTATTTAGGTATGTCTCTCTTGGTACCTGGTACAGTGCTTGGCGTTACTAAGCACTTAAAATATTTGTCACATTGCATACTGCATGCTAGGGTGATGCTTTGCATGTTAATATCAGCAACCCTAAAATATGTAGTATTAGGGTTGATTCTACATAACAGAAGAAAAAACTCAACTTCAATATTTCAATACTTCATTGCATCTATGATTTCATTAATTTGGGAATTCCTTTCAATAGAATAAATCACAACCTATTCACAACATCTCACCTTGTGTGATTCTTGTGCCTGCCCTCCTCCAAATCCTTCAGTGAGAATACACCCAACATGCTGGGGCCTCCCCTGGAACACACTTTCCACTCAATTTCACAGTATCCAGCACCTATTACACACTTAGTAAATTCTTGCCGATTAATTGCTTGCTTGGCTGTCTTTCCTGAATCCCAATCCAGTGCACTATTCCACTAGACTGAGTCACATTCCACATGAATGAAGGTCATGGCCAAAAAAAAATGGAGAAAGCTCAAATGGGGAGGCCTGAAAACAATAAATCATATGTTGAAGGCTATTTATTATTTTGTCTAATGATGTCACAATGATTAAAAAGTAGCATAATACATTTTAATATCATTGATCAAACTCTACCAAAGTTCATACTATTCCATACATACATCTGTAACATATATCTGTATATATGTCTGCACACAATCACATACTCATACACATAGGAACAAATATATGGATACCTAACCATTTGATGCAAAAATGTATTTAATTGTGAAAGTGAATCTCCACACATCACTTCTGAGGATTCTTTTTTATTGTCTTAGCTCCCACAAGAAGATAATAAATAAAAAGATTTGAAAAATTTGAATTATTCAGTCACTGATGTCAAACATATTATGTCACAACAGGCATGGTTCATAAGAAGGTTATTGTTGCTTCAGTTCTACTTTAACCTTTCCCAGTGACCAATATGTTTCTCCAATGAGCTAGTCTTTAGACTTGTTTCAGAAGGCTGGAGTGTTTGAAGAACAGGAAAAAAATGGCAGCCTTAGGACAGTTTGTCACAAGTTTCATTGTTTAAAAAAGTAACAACATTTGATTTCTGTAGTTGAAATTCACCAGTGTTTAGATACATTAATCAAAATATTCTCCTTTCGGGAAAATTATACATAAACTACAATTTCACCATGGAGTAACATATTTCTACATTGACCTACATATGGTCTAAATTAGCACCTGTATATTTCAGTTATTAAATGAAAAACAGCTCTTTTTTTGACCCAAAGTAAAAGAATCTATCAAAAAGCATTATATCTTCCCTTATCAAATGTGTGTGGTATGATACAATGATGTAATGTAACATAACACTTCAGTACAATTGGGATCATTTCAGTTCCCAAGAATTGGGTCACATTACCCTTCTTGTTTTTAAAGCAGACAATATGTATTAAGTATCTAATGGAGAAGCCTTGGATTTTTACCTTGGGGAACTCAAACCTAATCTGAGAATTGGAAACCTAAATTTAATAACAGCCTGAAAATGTATGAGTTGAGTAATAATTTACTAGGATAAATTATAAAACTCCAGAGGAATTTTGATGGCAAAAGTTCAAGTGCTTCTTATAGCTAAAATGTGCAAAGACCAACATAGAAGTATGAACACTTCTCTCTGAGTGACTCAGAAGGGGAAATGTGATTTGAGTAAACTCAAAATGGGCCGCAATTTGGGGGCTTTATAGAGTCCGGCAATGGAGAAGATTTAGCAATTTGAGAGCTGGAGATGGCCAAAGATGAGCAGTCACACAGATATTCAGCTCTTCAAGGGCATTTCTCTCCCCTTTTTCCTCCCTTCCCCACCCCATTACTTTCATGATCAGTCCTGATAGCATCAGTGTTAGTCACCTAGCAGATACACAAGTAGCAGTGAGAGTCAGTTCTGCAGACTCTAAGGCACATTTGAGGGAAAAGGGACACATATTCAGTACAGACATGGCCATAGAAAGAGGTAAAGAGAAGTACCTCAGGAAGCAGGAAAAAGACTGGCCATAGACTCAGAAGTGATAACCCTAGAAATCAAGAGTTTTGCTTCGGAGTAGTGGAACTTGGGAGGACAGCTGAGTAGCTCCTTCAGTGGAGATGCTGTGCCTAATGAAGCAGCTTTATGAAGACTCAATGAGGAAAGAAAGGACATTGGTGCCTTATACTTCTGAAGTGCTAACCGCTGCTCAGCTACATATAGTACATCCACGTATGTCTTACTAGCACCGGACGGTCAATATAAATCTGAAGCAGGATACTGTGTGTTGGGTTTATAAGGGGAATGTTTATTTGTTGTTCAGTCATTCCAGTATTGTCCAACTCTTCCTGACTCTATTTGGGGTTTTCTTAGCAAAGATACTGGAGTGGCTTGCCATTTCCTTCTCCGGTTGATTTTACAAATGGGGAACTGAGGCAAACAGGTTAAGTGACTTGCCCAGGATCACATGGCTAGTAGGTATTAAGTCATCATCAGTAAACAGTTTTGCTAATAGGTCTATGTTTCTACTGGCTGACTGTTAATGGTGGGGCCTCACAAACTATAGGGCAGCTTGGTGGTGCAGTGGATAAGAGTGCTGGGCCTGGAGTTAGGAAGACCTGAGTTCAAATTTGGCCTCAGACACTAGCTATCTGAGCAAGTCATTCAACCCTGTTTGCCTCAGTTTCCTCATATGTAAAATGAGCTGGAGAAGAAACAGCAAACCACTCCAGTATATTTGCCAAGAAATCCCCAAATGTGGTCAGGAAGAGGCAGACTTGCCTGAAAAGACTCAAAAACAACTCATGAGCTATACCTTAGAAGTGGTTATTCCACAGGGTTACCCCATGAATCTGCTGCCTGATGAAGACAACCCACAAGGATGAGTGCAAAATAAGGGAGTGGCCCATAAGTTTTTTATGATTACTAATTCTTGCTTGCTTTTGGGTTAAAGAAAACAGAAAGAATTATATAAGTAGATATAACATGAGAAATGACACAGTGTGTGATAGGGAACAGTTATTGTCTTTAACCACTGTATAAAAAGTAGAAACAGAGTTTAAATTCAAGTAGGACAGATTTACTTCCTATTGTTAATGGTTTGGCCAATATAATCATAATGCTGGGGACATCACAGGGAAAGGGAATGAAAACAGAAAACAATCAGTTAGAACTGGGGCACATCAAAACTTGTAACAGGAAGAGGGACTGGGATTCGGATACTCCCTGTGGAGCTGGGTGTGTGCATTTTGGTTCCACTGGGAGGGACAAATGTCAGGAGAGGTTCTTGGCTGTCTAGGGGGCATGAAGAGGATTGAGAAAAGGGTGAAAAGGTAGCTAAGAAGAGCTGATTACTCTATGAGTTACAAGAAGCAAATACAGATGACTTTAAGGCAGCTTCTTCATTGAGACAACCATACTAGTATTCCTTCAGACTTCTAGACGGGGCAGGGGAGAAGACTTTCCCCCTCCTCAGCAGCTACAAGCATGTGCCTGTGGGATCATGTGCTTACTTAAGTCAGTTTCAAAAAAGACTTCAAGTCCATGACTGCCTCTTGTGTTTTGATTTTTTTTCCCAAATGACCAGAGATCCTAAAAGATGGCTGTTTCCAGTCCTGGAAATAATCCCATGAATATGAGTTAGGAGTGCCTGGGTGCTGACTGGCAGTTTCCAGTGTCTTGGAGCTTCCTGCAGCTGTGCCACTTTTCAGAGTTAGGAATGACCACCAACAGAATCATCCTGGAACCTGAAAGGATAAGCTATGACCTGGAAGCCAGAAGGGCTGGTGCTTGAGCTGCTGCTCAGATAATGCTGACTGAAATGGAAGTTAAATATGCTCAGGTATCCCTCAAAGGATCCTTACCTCCTGGGGGAATATAATGGAAGTGGTTGATTACTGTTTCCCTTTCCAGTCTTTGTTAACATGTGCTTACAAATCTTTTGGCTGTAGGTATTTCTTTTGTGCTGGAGGAAATTAATAGCTGTCCTATACCTGATACCTACTACTTGGCACAGTGAGTTACTTTTTGCAAGGGACTGTGTTAATCCCTTTTAAAGTAAGTGCTATATATGAGCCATACCTAAGCTCAGATTTCCCCCAGACTGAGGGGATAATGAACCAGATAGTCTAAGAGAAGGGGCCTACTCCTTTATTGTAGAAAATGAATGTAGGTTTGCTTGAGCCAAGGAGAAAAGCCTCTGTACAATAAGTCCATATGGGTCATGGGACTTGGGGGCTCACGCAGAATTTGAGATGCAGATTCCAATAAATCCCAAGTGCTTAATACTACTTTGGGAACCATACATGTTCAGAGCTTATTACTCAGTGGCTGAATTTGAAATGGCCTATGGTCTAGTAAGGATGTACTGGAGAAAAACAAGGTGGCTATGTTTTGTAGGGACCCCTGGAGGAAGTCTATCTGGTCCTCCACTTGGATAGCAGTAAATAATTGCTATGGAATCCATTTGAGGCAAGAACAGGTAACCCTATATAGTAGAAGAACCCATGGAATTTTCAATTAAGACAATGTGACTTCTTACCAAAAGAGGAAGGGGTGACCTTCAGGTAATCCTAAATCCCTAATCTATGTTGGGATGTCTCCATGTGTTCTAGTTCCCTTAGACAGGTGAAGATCATTTTTCCATTTTTCCCCTACTTTTTGTTAGTTTTAAGTTAGTATTAGTATTCATTCTTTCTTAGTTGTCTTTGGTTAGGACAGGCCTTGAAGGTACTAGGTATATGACGATTACTGAGAACTTTGTAAAATGTTTTTTGCTTGTTGAATTTGTATAAGTATCTCTACACAAAGGCCCAAGTTTAGGCAATAAATAAAAGGCACTAAAGGTTATAATGCAATGAGGCAAATTTGACCTCATAGATACCACTAAGACTTAGGAGGACACAACTCATGAGTAGACCATGGCTGTGTAGAGATAGGTTAGCACTGTATAGTGTTAAGACACACTCTTGAGGAAATCCAGGAAGCAGCAAAGGAAGGCATGTCAGACAGTATTTGGGTAAAAATCAAAGGAGTGAGAAACAGAATTGGTTTTGTCACTGAAGTGTATTTTAGACTATCTAGACAGAAAAAAGATATGGATGAGGAGTCTGACAAATATATTGCAAGAATGGCAAAGAAGCATCATATAGTAGTGAGGGGAGACTTATCAAAACATATGCTGGTGTTCTCCATCTGCCAAAAAGCAGAACGACTAAAAAATTCTTGACTTGCCTTAGTATAATTCTATTCTGGATCTGATTCTTACTAACTGGTTATTGGGGTGGAAATTACAGAATTCCTTGTGGGAAGTAAGAATCTGTGATAGAGCAGGAAAGCATAGTATGGCATGTACCTATGATTTTGAGAAAACAGATCTCAAAGGGCTCAGAGGAAAGATGAGTAGAATCTCATGAACTAAAATCGTTCAGGGGAAGTCAGGTCAGAAGGCATGAGAGATGCTCAAGAATAAAATTAAGTTCTTTCTTTTGAAAGAAAGAGTTGACAGCAAAGAGAGGAAAAAGTACAAGAGGACAGGATGGAGGGAAATGCAATTAACGATAAAATTTGTGAATGTGAATCAGATGAATACACCAATAAAACAGAAGGGGATAGCTAAATGGATGAGAAAGCAGAAGATAAGAATATGCTGTTTACAAGAAACACATTTGAACCAAAATGATTCACATAGGTTCTGCTAGAGGAAAACTTATTATGCTTAAACTGAACTCTAGAAAGTAGGAAGGGCAGTCTTAGCTTCAGATGGGCTACAGTAAACATAAAAGGATAAAAGCAAGGAAATTATATGATGCTTAAAGGCAGCATAGGTAAAAAATTACTATCAATATATAGCACAATATAGAAATACTTAAAAGAAAATTAATTGAATTGAAAAGAGAAATAGTAAAAGTATAAAGTAGGCATAAAATGGCAACAGTCAATGGGAGAGGTTGTAGAAGGATAGAGATGCTAATACATTATTAGTGGAACTGAGAAAGGGTACATTTTGGAAAGAATTTGGCATTATGTAAAAAAAAAGTGACTAAAATGTCCATACCCTTTAAACCAGAGACTCCACTTCTGGGCTTATACCCCAAGAAAGTCATCTATAATAAGAAAGTCTCCACATACTCCGAAATATTCATAGCACCACTTTTTGTGATAGCTAAGAATTGGAAACAAAGTAGATGTCCAGCAATTGGGGAATGGTTAACAAACTGTGGTAAATGAATATAATGGAATATTACTGTGCTATAAAAATGATGCATGAAAGAAATGATAATGATGATAATGATCATGATAATGACAGATAAATTGATAAGACAGATAGCATTTAAATGGTACTTACTATGTGCCAAACACTGTGCTAAACAATTTAAAATTATTATCTCATCTGTTCCTCATAACAACCCTGGGAGGTAGGCACAATTATTATCCTTATTTTACAGATAAGGAAACTGAGGCAAACAGAGGTTAAGAAACTTGCTCAGAGTGACATGGCTAGTAAGTGTCTGAGACTGGATTTTAACTCGGGTTTTCTTGGCTCCAAGTCCAATGTTCTACTCACTAGCTGCTTCTGATACAGAGAGGATTACAGAGAAATGTGGAAAGATCAATATGGATTGATGGAGAATGAAGCAAGCAGATTCAGGAAAACTATATATATATATATATATATACACATATATGTGCAGATATATGTGTATATATGTGTGTGTGTGTGTATATATATATATATATATATATAGTGACTGTAACACTGTAAATGGAAAGAACTACACACCAAAAAAAAAATAAAAAGTAAATGTGCCAAAATTATAAAGATCAAACAAGACGTTAATAAAAAGGACTCTTCCTTTATGACAAGATACCCCCAACCTACCCCTTCATGAAGGTAAGAGGAAGTCCAAGAGTTCTTACACACTGAACACATGTATAGACTCTTCCAATGTATCGATAATTTGTGCTGATTATTTTTTCCTCTCTAAAAAATAGTATCTGTCATATGGGATGGCTCTCTGGCAGCAGGAGGAGAAAGGATACTTGAGGATAACTATGGTGATGTAATAAACAAAAAAACTATCATTAAAAACATTTTAAAAAACTATGATTGCAGGGAACTTTAATGTTGTACCCTTTTTATACCCGGACAATTTTAATAAAAGAAAAAAAAGAAGTTATGGATGCCTAAGTAGAATTTTAGAAAAATTAGAAATGGTGGCTTTCTAGAAATTACTAAATAGCAATAGAATGGAATTTATAGACTTGTCAGCTGAACATGGCATTTTTTACCCCCCAAAATGGCAATGAGACACAAAGACCTCACCAAAAACAGGAAAAGCAGAAATACTAAACATATCATCTACAAATAATAGTGCAATAAAATTATATTAATAAAAGGCCCATGAAGAATTAAAAAGTAGATGGAGACAGAAATGCAATCCTAAAAATCTGGTGGGACAAAGAACAATTATAGTAACAAGAGAAAGAAATTACAATCATACAACATACCAAAACTTATAGGATAAAGCTAAAGAAATTCTGAAGAGAATATTTGCATCTCTAAATGGTTTTTAAAAGAGAGAGAGAAAGAGAAAGAACAAATCAATGAATTTGGCATGCAAATAAAAAAAACTTGAACAATAAAAACTAAAAAACATCAACTAGGTAATAAAGTATAAATTATGAAGACTAACGACATTAATAAAACTGCAAGGAAAGGGATTATCCAATGGGTAAATAGAAGTAGAAGCTTTTTAAAGAAAAAAACTAATAAAATAGATAAATGGATCAGCTAACCTATTTTTTAAAAAGGAAAATCATGCAAAAATAAAAAAAAGAATTTACAAAAATTGAAGAGGAAGTAAAGGAAATTATCAGAAATTATTTTGCCCAATTATATGATAACAAAATTGATAACTTAGAGGAAATTGATGAATGCTTTTAAAAATACCCATATTGACAACAGAAGAACTAAATAACCCAATACCATAAAAAAGAAATTGAACACGTCATAAATGAACTCCCAGAGAAAACAACTCTAAGACCCAGTGGAATCACAAGTGAACTGTATCAAACATTCAAAGTAAAATTAATTCCAATACTATGTAAACTGTGTACAATAATAAGAAAAAACGGCATCCTTCTAATCTCTGTGACACAAATATTGTCCTGATATCTAAAGAGAAAAAGCAGAAAAAGGAAATAGGAAGCCAATATACATAATGAACACTGATGAAAAATGTAAATAAAATACTGATAAATAGACTACAAAATATAAAGATTACACACTATGACCAGATTTAGTATGTACCAGAATTGCAAACATTAGTTCAATAAAAGACTACAAAAATAATATAATCATATCATATTTCATAATATAAATATCATATGACTATGGATTCAGAAAACGTTTTTGACAAAATTCAACACTCATCTCTATTAAAAACTATAGAAAGCATAAAAATAAAATATAGTAAATAGTATTTGCCCAAATACAAGAGCAAACATTATATACAATGGAATAAAATTAGAAACCTTTCCATTAAGATAAAGGATTAAAAAAAAAGGATGCCAACTATCATTACTATTTAACACAGTGCTAAAATTTCAAGCTGTAGCTACGGGGAAAAGAAAGTAGATAAGATAGAGAGAAAAAAATCATTGATTTTTGTTCATGTGATATGATAAGAGGATACTAAAGAGTCAACTAAAAACTAATAAAAATAATTAATAACTTCACCAAAATCGCAGGATGCAAGATAAATCCATACAAATCATCAGTATTCTTGTATATAACCCACAGAAACCAAGAAGAACTAAAAAGATAAAATACATTCAAAATAACTACAGAATCTATAAAATATTTGGTAGTGTATCTATATGAACCTAATTATAAAGCACTCTTTGCAGAAATAAAGACAGACATAAATAATTGGAGAAACATTAATTGTTCATGGTTAGGTTGAGTCAATATACAAAAAAGTAACAACATAAACTAAATTAATTTACTTATGCAGTACTGTATGCAATTCCCCCAAAATAATATTTTATAAAGTTATGAAAAATAATAAGAAAATGCATCTAGAAGAACAAAAGTTAAGAATCTCAAGGTTATTAATGAAAACATAAATAGGGTCCAGCTGTAATAGATATCAAACTGTACTAATCAGCAATCATTAAAATTATTTTGTACTAAATTTAAAAAAAGAGAGGTGAACAGTGATAGAGTATAGGGATAGAGACAAGATAACAGAGGCAGGGATTTGCCTGAGCTCTCCAAAATTCACCTCCAAACAACTTTAAAATAATACCTCAAAACTAATTCTGGAGTGGCAGAACCAACAAAGATGACAGGGTGAAACAATTTCCCAGCCCAAGACAATTTAGGAGGTTGGCAAGAAACATCCGTCTCAATAGGGTGAGAGTAGAGCACTGCCCAGCACAGGCTTTGTCCTAACTAGGTATCAGCAGGCCTTGGGGGTCACTAAATTGGCAGTGGTGGGCTCAACAACCAGTCAAAAGATTACAGGGGACCATTTGCTGGCACTGGGTGCAGGACACTGTTGCATTGCCCATATGTAGTTCTGGGTTGTAGTCCTAGGGTAAGGAGGAACACTAACACACTAGAGCATGCAGCAATAGGGGAATAGGGAACTTGGTCACAGTTCTAGGGTGGAAAAGAGTACTTGTGGTAGCTCATAGGCCAGGGGAACACTAACCACATCACTCCTTAGATGATACCACCTTGGAAGAACTGAAAACTTACAGATTCCCAGAACTAGCTTTGAAAATAGAAGCATGAAAACCTGATGCTTGAGACAGTGCCCCCTCCACCTTGGGAGTAGAGCCCAAAGTTACATCAAGAAACCGGCTGGGAAAAGGAGCAAACAACAGAAAATGAACCTGACCATAGAAAGCTACTATAGTGACAGGAAAGATTGAAATGTAAACTCAAAAGAAGACAACAAAGTCAAAACAGCTACATCCCAAGCCTCAAAGAAAAATGTGAATTTGGTATCAGGCCCAGAAAAAGAATTCCTGGAAGAGCTCAAAAAGAATTTTTAAAATCAGAGAGGCAGAGAAAAATTGGGAAAAGAACTGAGAGTGATGCAAGAAAGTAATGAAAAAAGAATCAACAGCTTTGTAACGGAGGCACACACGTACACATACACACACACACACACACACACACACACACACACACACACACACATACAAACACACACAAATACTGAAGAAAATAACACTTTAAAATAGAATAGGCCAAATTATAAAAAAGGCAATCCACTAAAGGGAAGAATTTCTTAAAAAGCAGTATTGGCCAAATGGGAAAAAATGTACAAAAACTCACTGAAAAAAGAACTCCTTAAAAAGTAGAATTGGTCAATGGAAAGGGAAGAACAAAAGCTCAGTGAAGAAAATAATTCTTTAACAATCAGAATTAGGCAAGCATTAGACTCTACGAGACATCAAGAAACAATAAAACAAAATCCAAAGAATAGAAGAAAATGTGCAATACCTCATTGGATAAATATAACTCACTTGGAAATAGATCCAGGAGAGATAATTTAAGAATTATTGGACTTCCTGAAAGCAATGTCAAAAAAAGAGCCTAGATATCATCTTTCAAGAAATTATCAAGGAAAACTGCTCTGCTATCCTAGAACCAGAGGGTAAAATAGAAATGGGAAGAATCCACTAATCTCTTGTAAAAGAGATCCCAAAATGAAAACTCCTAGGAATATTATTGCCAAATCCCAGAGCTCCCAAGTCAAGGATAAAATACTACAAGCAGGCAGAAAGAAACAATTCAAATATTATGGAGCCACAGTCAGGAACAAATAAGATTTGGGGCTTGGAATATGATATTCCAGAGAGCAAAGGAGCTAAGATTACAACCAAGAATCACCTACCCAATAAAACTGAGTCTGATTTTTCAAGGGTTGGGGAAATGACATTTAATGAAATAAAGAATTTTCATGCATTCCTGATAAAAAGACCAGAGCTGAATAGAAAATTTCACTTTCAAATACAAGACTCAAGGGAAGCACAAAAACGTAAACAGAGAAGAAAAAATCATAAGGGATTTAGTAAGGTTTACATTCCTACAATGGAAGATGATACTTGAAACTCCTAGGAACTTTCTCCTTATTAAGGCAGTTAGAAGGAGACATAAAACGTGGGTGTGGATTGACCATGATGGAATGATATGTAAAAAAAAAAATTAAATTGAAAGGTGAGAAAGAAGGATGCACTGAGGGAAGGGGAAAGGAAGAAGTAGAATGGGGTAAATTATCTCACATAAAAGAAGTGCAAAAGAGCTTTTACAGTGGAGGAGAATATGGGGAGGAGTGGCAGACAACACTAGAACCTTACTCTCACCAGAATTTGCTCAAAGAGGGAATAACACTCAGTTGGCTGTAGAAATCTATTTTACCCAATAGGGAAGAGGGGAAGGGGATAAGAAAAGAGGAAGGGGGCACTGATTGAAAGGAGGGTGGATTAGGGGGAGGTAGTGGTGAATAGGTAAATACTTTTGAGGAGAGACAAAGGAGAGAGAGAGAGAGAGAGAGAGAGAGAGAGAGAGAGAGAGAGAGATTAAATGAGATAAAGGAAAATACACAGTAATCATAACTGTGAAAAAAATTTATAGCAAATTTCTCAAATAAAGGCATCTCTCAAATTTAGAGAGAAATGAGCCACATTTAGAAGAATACCATTCAACACACAATTAATAAATGGACAAAAAATATGAAATCAAAGCTATTGATAGTAATATGAGAAAATTGCTCTAAATTACTATTGATTAGAAAAGGCAAATTAAAACAATTCTTAGGTATTACCTAACACCCATCAGATTGGCTAACATGACAGAAAAGAAAAATGAGAAATGTTGGAGGAGATGTGGGAAAATTGAGACACAAATATACTGTTGGTGGAGTTGTGAACTGATCCAAACATTCTGGAGAACAATTTGGAACTATGCCCAAAGGGCTATAAATCATGCATACCCTTTGACCCAGCAATACCACTACTAGGTCTGTATCCTAAAGATGTTAAAGAAAGGAAAAGGACTTACATGTATAAAATATTCATAGCAGTTCTTTTAGTGGTGGCAAAGAATTCGAAATTGAGGGGATGCCCATCAGTTGGGGAATGGTTGAACAAGTTGTCATATGTAATTTTGAGGGAAAACTGTGTTATAAGAGACAATGAGCAGGATAATTTCAGAAAAAAAAACTTGGAAAAGCCTACAGGAACTTATGCAAAGTGAAGTGGGCAGATCCAGAACAGCAGATCTGGTCATAGCAAAATTACATGATGATTAACTCTGAATGACTTAACTATTCTCAGCAATACAATAATCTATTCTCAGCAACACAATAATCCAAGACAATTCTAAAGGACTTATGATGAGAAATGATATCTCCCTCCAGAGAAAGAACTGATGGAATCTGACTGTAGACTGAAGGATACTTTAACTTTAGTTTTCTTGCTTATTGTTGTTGTTTGGTCTGTGTTTCCTTTCAAAACATGACTAATACGAAAATATACTTTGCATGACTGCACATGTATAACTTATATCAAATTGCTTGCCTCCTCAACCAGAGGAGATAGGAGGGAAAGAAAGAATTTGGAACTAAATTTTTTTAAAAAATGGATATTAAAATTTTATTACATGTAACTGGAAAAAAAGTAAAATATTTTTTAAAAAAGTAAAAAGAACGGTTGATGAGTTGAACAACACACACAAGCAAACAAACACAGTTGCATAATATTTGGGTTAGCAAAAACCCAAAAAACCTAGTTAGTGAGAAAAGACTCACTATTAAAAAAACTGGTATGAAAAGTAGACAGCAATTTGGTAGAACCTGGGTTTAGACCAATACCTCACACCAGACGATCACATCAAACAAATTAGAAGAGCAAAGAAGAAATGATGTTTTGGGGCGACGGCCCCATACAAAGAAAAATTCTTAACTAAACAAGTATAAGAAGGATTATACAAGATGAAAGGTACAATTTTGATTATATAAAATTTAAGAGTTTTTCCAGAAACAAATTTAATGTAGTAAAAGGAAAAGCAAAACAGGTAATTGCAACAGGTTCCTTCGAAAATATTGCCATTCCTCTTTCCCATCTTTTTTCTAAAATTTTGTTTTGTTAAAATACTGAACTTAAAGCAAGACTATTTCCATATATACAACATTACACAAAAAGACCATATGTGAAATGAAAACATAAGTATCCATAAGATTTTTATAGTATATAACTGATTTCAAAATTGTCCAGCTTGTCTTTTCTTCCTTCTGAATACCCTTCTGTTTCTTTCTGTTCATTTTTTAAAAAAATGCTCCAATGGCCGTCCTCTTTTTTATTGGCATCACTATTGCTAGCCTTCCACTTCCCCATGAGAAGCAAAGAGAACAAAAATTTTAAAAAGCTTGTTTTGAATGCTTATGCTTATGTTATACTTACAAATTTTACAAATAAGCGAATCAATCGAAATAAATCCACACAATGTTCATCGTCCAAAACTTTATGATCCTTTCTACACTTTGAATCCACTGCCTCTCTCTAAAGAGGTGGGTAACATGCTTTCATCAAAGTTGTTTATCTGTATGTGGATGTGCTAGTATAAATTGTTTTCCTCATTTTGCTCACTTCACTATGCATCAGTACATAATAGTTAGGATTCTCTGAAATCATCTCTTTTGCACAATGATTTTCCATTATACTCATATGCTGCAAATATTTCAGCCATTCCCCAAATGTCTTAAGAGGAAATTTAAGGCAGCACCTTAAATTTTAGCTCGTTACTTTTCTTTTGTGTTTACCTCTTAATATTTCTTTTAGGATTGCAAAGTTTTGTTTGCTTGTGGTTATTTCCTCCCTAGTATTATTCTTTCTTATGTGCAGCTATGTGGCTCAGTGGATAAAGTGCTGGGCCTGGAGTCAGGAAGACTCATCTTCCTGAGTTCAAACCCAGCTTCATCCACTTACTAGCTGTGTGACCTTGGGCAAGTCACTTAAGCCTGTTCCCAAGACCATTTCATATCTATGTATATGTGTATATATGTATATATACACATTTATACACGCATATTTATACATATGTATATACACACACACATATATATATATATTAAATTTTCTTTTTTTCAATCTTTTGCTTTTGTTCTAATATTTCTTACAGTCTCAATGGAGTTATAAATTTCTGTTTGGTATATTCTAGGTTTCAGGGAATTCATTACCTGGTTAAGGTTTTCTACTTTCTTTTCTAAGATATCTATTCTCCTTCTAAATATTTTCTCCAGTGCTTTTATTTCAATATTTGTCTCCTGAATGGATGAATGAATGGATAAGATCATTTAAAATGCTTCCTATGTGCAAATCACTGGGGATACAAATAGAAAAGTAAGACTGTCATGCTCTGAAGCAGCTCACATTCTAATGGGGGAATCAACACATATAAAGGTTCTACTGGCAGCCAAACAGAAACACGCTTAGTGCTCTTAACATTGTCTTCAATGACTAGGTTAAAGGTAGAGACAACTGGTGTGCTTATTACATTTATAGAGATCACTAAGCTCGGAGGAAGAGCTAACAAGGGATGGCAATCTGGATCCAATAGGCTTTTCAAAGCCTGGAAAACTGGGCTGTATCTAATAAAATGAGATAAATGTAAATATAAATGTAGTCTCACAACTGGATTAAAAAATATATGTATAAGGTGGGTGATTGGTTATTGGTTGTTGGCTGTTGTCTGTTCTCGAAGAGGACCAAAATGACATCACTACGCTAGAGTCAAACTACAGTATGCCCAGCTGTAGCTGATCATATCATTACGAGCTCAGAAAGTTCTACCACAGGTTGGGCACAAATAGTCCAGGTGAACATTTGGGGTGGATTCCTTAAATTTGTCTATTTCATGTTTCTTTTGAGCTACTTCAGTTCTGCTTTTCTCATAGAGCACAGCACCTTCTTTTTTTGCAGGTATGCCATGCTCGGCAGTGCTGTGTCAGCATCTTCCATGTCATCTAATCAGTTTCCAAATTTTTCAGAGAGACCTGGAGAGTGTCCTTACATGATGCTGGTAGACTATCCAAGTTTCATAGACTTACAACAATGAGGTCACCACAATGGTTCTGTAGACCTTCAGTTTGATAGTTGGTCTAATACCTCTTCTCTCCCACACTTTCCTTCTGAGCCTCCCAAACACTGAGCTATCTCTGGCAATGCATGTGTCAACCTCATTATAAATGTGTATATCTCTGGAAAGTACACTACCAAAGTAAGTGAACTTATCCACAGCATTCAAAACTCCTCCATTTGCTGTAACTGATGATTCCATATATTAAAGGTGTGGTGCCGGCTGATGGAGTACCTGTGTTTTCTTGGTTTTGATTGTTAGGCCAAAATTAGCACAAGCAGCAGAGAATCAATCTATACTTTGTTGCATCTCAGCTGCAGAGGCTGCATTGAGTGCATAACTACCTGCGAACAAAAATTCATAAACCAACTCTCCCTCCACTTTAGTCTTGGACAAGTCTTTTCATATTAAATAATTTACCATCAGTGTAGTAGGTGATGTATTCATCCTCATGGAAGGCATCTTACAATATTGCTGAAAACATTATGTTAAAATGGAGCAAGCACATGGCCCTGCTTCACTCCACTGGTGACCAGGAAAGTGCAAGAGCATTGTCTGTTATCCAGTACTTGGACAAATGTCTCTGATGGGAATGGTTTGTTGGTAACTCGGAGGAAAAGCTGAGCCAACACACAGCTGGCAAAGAGTTGAGCAGAAAAAGGAATGGGCAGCTTTCAGAGATTTGGGCATACAGTACTGCATTTACTCATCTGGATCAGAACACTCACAAACATCAAGACTGGTTTGACAAAGATGACAAGGAAATTCAGTAGCTGCTAAATGAAAAATGAGAACTCCACTGGCTTTACCAGCAGTATGGTTCATCTGTCTCTAAGAAGGCAGTATTTAACTCCATCAAAAGTAAAGTACAAGTGAAACTTCTTATTCTTGGCTCAATAAGAAGGTGGAAAAAATTCACTTTTGTGCTGATAGTAATAATCTAAAGCACTTTCATGATGCCCTAAAGGCTATTTATGGTCCAAAGACATATAGTACATCAGGATTCACATATTGATTAGTGATAAGGGGAGATGGGCTGAATACTTCCATAGTATTCTCATCAGACCATCATTAATCAATACTGAAGGCATTGTTTACCTCAGGTCGAAGGCAACCATTCTCTAGTCAAAGTTCCAACTGAAGAAGACATTTTGAATGCTTGCTTCAGTTTCCTCATCTATAAAGAGACCTGGAGAAGGAAATGGCAAACAACTCCCTTATAAGGTGAGTTAGAGGGCAGTTGTGCAGAAAAAGATCTGGGAATTTAAGGTGATGTCAAACTCAATCTGATTTAGCAATATCATGTGACAGCCAAGGAAGTGAATACATTATCAGCATTACAAAATGAGTAACTTCCAGAAACGGGGAAGTAAACGCTTTCCTGTGCTCTCATCACGTCTCATCCATCTAGAGAGCACTGAGTTGGGTTCTGGGCTTCTGAATTCAAGCAGGACCCTGATAAGCTGAAAAGTGCCCAGAGAAGGGCAACCAGGATGGTGAAGAGCAAGTCCATATAACATGAAGATTATTTGCAAGAACTGGGCATGTTTAGGCTGGAGAAGGGAAGACTCAAAGGGGAAGTGATAACTGTCATAAAGGGTTGTGATGTGGAAGAGAAAAAGATCTGAAGCAAAAGTTACAAATAAGCCAATTTAGTGATAAGATTATTTCAGGTTCTCTTTCTCTGTCTCCCTCTCTCCCTCTCTCTTCTTGTTGTGTCTCTGTCTCTGTTTGTTTGTCTCTTGCTCTTTGTCTGTCTGTCTGTCTCTCTCTCTCTCAGATTAGCCAAGAAATAATAAAATTGTTTCTGTCAGGCTTGCACCTAAAAGATGAGAATAGTTTTTTTTTTCTTCCACAGGACAAAGGTCAGTCCTATAAAAATAGTTTCAGAGAGAATAAGTACTCTGAATAATCTGAGTCTGAAAAGGGAAGCTAAGGAAGATTTTTGTTTTGTTTTTGTTAAGCTATCCTGAGGGAAAGAGAAGGATCAAGAAGGGGCAGGAACCCAAGAAGTATTAGTGACAGAGAAATAATGACAAATGACAACAGAGAGGTCAAAACTGCCACTTCTTATTAAACGTATGTTTTCTGAAGTGGCAGCACACAACAATGGCTAAGTAGAAATGGACTGACAATGTAAGCAAGGAGACTGGTAATAGAACTCACCAGGCCCAGATGAACTAAAACCTCTGGTACTAAAAACACCAGCAGATGTGACTGCTGAGCCACTTTCAGTGACATCAGAAAGATTGTGAAAAACAATTAAAATAGACTATGGAAAATAAGGGAGGTATATGGGACTGAAAAGAACAGTCTGCAAAGTACAGACTGAGTTTGATTTTAATTTCTGGGAAAATTCTAAGCAGAAGGAAGGAAGGAAGGAAGAAAGCTTTTAGGTAGAAAGGAAGCTTCCTGCTGTGTGTCAGGCATTGGGATAAGTGCTTTACAAATATTATCTCATTTGGTACTCAAAACAACTCGGAGATAGGTGCTATTATTAGTCCTATTTTACAGATGAGGAAACTGAGGCAGAGGTTAAGTGACTTGCTAAGGGTCTTCCTTACTCCAGACCCAGGGGTCTATCTGGACACCAACTACCTTTGTTAAAGAGATAATAAATGACACCTAGGAAACAAAGCAAAGATATAAAGATGAATCATGTTTTCATTGATAGGATACGAGAGATACTAATCTCATATTTTTGACAGGGTTAGTAAAATAGTGGAAAAAGGGAATTCTATACATATAGTTTACTTGGATTTTAGCAAATCATTTCCAAAAGGTTCACATACTACTCTTAGGAAGAGGGAGAAGATATGTGGAACTTGCAGCGTCGAGCCCACATGCAGCCTTCCAGGTCCTTGGGTGCAGCCCTTTTTGACTGAGACCAAGTTTTACAGAACAACTCTTTTTATTAAGGGGGTTTGTTCTGTAAAATTTGGATTCAGTCAAAGGGCTCCACTTGAGGACCTAGAGGGCCACATGTGGCCTTCAGGCCGCAGGTTCTACACCCTTGGACTAGATGGTAATACAATGAGATGAAATCAGTACTGGCTGAATGGCCAGACTTGAGCATTTGTTAATGACTCAATGTCAATTTGGAAAGCAGACTCAGGAGCAGCACCCTAGAGATTTGTGCTTGGAATTATTCTGCCTGTTTTTTTTTCCTAAATGACTTAGATTTTTAAAGCATAGGTAGGCTCATTGAATTGTTTCCTTTTTTATATATCTATCTCCAGCACACAGCAGAGTCTCCAGTGGGTATGGAATAAATGCTTATTAATTGACTGATTTAGTTATTTAATAGCAGGATTAGAACCAAGCTCTCTGGAAAATGAATCCAGTGTTTTTGATATTACACTATGATGCCTCTATTTTGGTTCCTAATGTGCTGACTCGGTGGATAGAGCTCTGGGACTGGAGCCAGGAAGACTCATCTTCCTGAGTTCAAATCCAGCCTTAGACACTTACTAGCTGTGTGACCCTGGGCAAGTCACTCAATCCTGTTTGCTTCAGTTTCTTCATCTGTAAAATGAGCTACAGAAGGAAACAGCAGACCACTCCAGTATCTTTGCCAAGAAAACCCCCAGTGGAGTCATGAAGAGTCAGACAGGACACAGAATGACCAAACAACACCACAGCAGTAGTATTTAAGATGATAAAGAATAATAACTTCTTTTCTTGCTGAGGGGAAATCTTGGAATCACTTTGAAAGCATCTTTGTGATGCTGTGACACAGCCCTTCTGTCTGGTGAAGGGGAATGAGGGGAGAATGGTGAAATGTCAACGATCAGGGATTATTTTAAAATCTACAAACTGGTAGGAATGATTACTTCCACTCTACAAGTGGAAGTGGGGCCAGACTGACAAGCATACCTTTGCTGGGCTGGTCACATGCAAATGATAGTAGGATGCCCCAAAGAGCAGTTGTTTGAGTGAGATGAAGTGGGCAGGATGACAGGCAAAGGGATTAGAAGAAACATGAAACTTTCACTGAAATTTATTAGCTGGGCAAATGTCAGTGGCCATAGAATGGACCTGAAGCTCAGCAGCCATGAGGGCTGGCCTAACTAATCTTGGGCAAACAGTAAGGCCCAGGGTGGGGAACCTGCAGATTTGGAACCGCATGAGGCCCTCTAGGTCCTCAAGTGCAGCCTTTTGACCGAATCCAAACCTCACAGAACAAATCCCCTTAATAAAAGCATTTGTTCTGTCAGATTCAGTCAAAGGGCTGCCCTTGAAGACCTATAGGGCCACATGTGGCCTCCAGTCCGCAGGTTCCCCACCCCGATAGACTATTCTTAAGTATAAAAAACAGAATTGCAAAGAGTAGCAATCCCTTCAAATATCAACTCAAAAAATGATGACAGAGAAAGCTTGAATTATAAATTGATCTTTCTAGCCACACATACCAAACACAAATAAAAATCACTACTAATGACATAATAGTTGAGAAATAACCAAGACTTGGTAGATAAAACTAAAATAGTCTTTAGGGGAAAGGTGATACCTCTGAAAAACAAGCTAGAAAAATGGAAAAAAAGAGAAAATTAATTGAGGATGCACTTAAAAAAACCTAGACAATCAATAAATAAAACTCAAAATAAATATGAAAGAAGAAATCTTTAAAGGGAGAATTGAAACAGACACTATGAAAAACAAAAAGTACCACAGAAACATCAACAAAATCAAAGGCTAGTTTTTGAATAGTAAAATCAACAAGCCTTTAGCCAATCTGACTTTTAAGAAGAGAGGTAAATCAAATTACTAAAAGTAAAATAAAAAGTGAACAAGGTGAATTCACAATGAATGGAGAAGAAAGGAAAAGAATTTGCAGAAATTACTATACATATGCTATACATATACATATATATATATACACTATATGCCAGCAAAACTTATTTAAAAGAAAAGGGATAATGGCCTACAACAAAACAAAGGATTCAAATAAACACAATGGGGGTGGGGCGGTCTTAAGCAATACAGTTTCAGAAACAGACATCGAACAATTTATAAATGAACTACCAAAGTTGAGAGTGTCTGTGCAGCTGATTCATCCAGATGGATTACCAGTGATTTTTTTTAAATAATAAAAATGTCACATCCCATTCCCATTCTCCTGTCATGATGGCCTCTTTGGGTGGGTGGGAGAACCCATGATAACACAGATACTTCATCATGTAAGCTTTTAGTACAGATTTATTTGACACTCAGTGTGTGGCCCATGGGCAGAGAGTATTAATGTGCCCAACTCAACTTTGCAGGTTCCAGAAGGAGTCATCTAATATTGTTAATACTGTACTTATGAACACATTAGTTACCATTTTCCTCCAATCATATTCTAGTATACTTTCCTCTGGATGGCCCTGGCTTACCTCCAGGTTTAGAGCCTACTTCTCCCAAAATGACCTTGTGTTACAGTCTAATAATGGTTAGATACCTTAGTGTGTGTGTATACACACACACACACACACACACACACATATGTGTATATATACATATATACGCATATATGTATATATACACATATAAACATATATATGTGTGTGTGTGTGTGTGTGTGTATATATATATGTATATATATATATATGAAGATTTCATGATTCTCCCTCTTCCCACCAAGCCCATAAAGGTTGGCAGTGGAAGAAGAAAATTCAGTTCTTCCTTATTTCAAAAATAGTCACTCCATTGCATTGCATGAAGTTTATCTCCCTATGTGTAAGGCATTATGCTAGGTATTTTCGGGGCAGGATACAGAGATTATGAGAGACACTGTCTTCGAACTGAAGGAGTTTACCAGATGGTTGGGAGACTAATCCATTACCACCTCAGGCCAAGATAGCCAGAGGCACTGGGGGCCTGCAGTGACAGGCCTAGAGCAGTGGTTGCTCAGGTCCAAGGGAAGATTCCCCATAAAACTCTTGTGAGTACAGGGGCACATCGGAAGGAAGACAATGCACTGTAATCACACAGCTGGGAAAGGGTATGGGGAGAAATGTGAGGCGTCATGAAATAGGAAGAATGCTTCTGTATGGAAAAACGTGAAGTCAGCTTAGGTACAAAGAGGGAAGAGCACAACAGGAAAATCAGCGATCCCAGGAACCATGTGTCTTCCATATGAAATCAAAAGTGATTAAGCACGGTTGTACTGTAGTGCCTTTCTTGGTTCCCTTTCTAGCCTATGGTGGTCATTTTATCGTATGATATGTATGTTTATCGGTGCTTACCTTGATCATGGTTTGGGATCTGGTTGTTGGTGTCCCCACAGTGAGGTAACAACAGATTGACCAAAGCAATGAGCATGGCTTAATCTAGAGTTTGGGAACTTTTAAAAAATATTTTACTAAATGTTTTTAAATATAATTGGTTTCCTCTGCATCCTCATGTTATTTTATGTACTTAAAAAACATTATTCTGAGAAGAGGTCCATAGGTATCACCAGACTGCCAAAGGTGTTTATGACACAGAAAACTTAAGAACTCCTGTCTTAGATCCTCTAGAAAAAAAAATAGATACCCAGCACAAATTAATAATATTTTATACTGTTATTTTTTTTAAAAATTGAATTGTTCACATTATGTATCTAATTTACTACTTAGACGACATTTTCTAAATTTTTTTTTTACCTTTTTGTGGAGCTGGTGGAGCTTCCAGAAAGTTCTATGGTTTTTCTGAATCTATAGAGAACAAAATAAGACAACTCTGGTTGAGAGATCTGGAGATTTGAGGCCTTAAGTTCACAGAACAGGCCAAGCAGTATTAATCTTAACACTAGTTGATGACATCAAATTTGAATAAAAGCTATGAACTACAACAGTTTGCCATTTTTAATGTGCATTTTTTGTTATAGTGGGGTTTTGTACACTCACTCCTATAGGAAAACAAGCATTGTTACTGAATTGTCTTTTAAAAGGACAGCCAGGCCAACAACATAGCCCATTCAGAAAGGTGAAATATTCCCCAAATTTAAACACCAGAGCCCTCTGAATTCCTCCAAAAGGCTAGGGAAATTCAAAGAGAAACACAATGAAAATGAGGAATATTGTTTAAAATCCCACAAACTGATAAAAAAATGATCAAATGTCAATATTTCACCAACATAGACATTTTGAGGAGAATAAATAATGGGAAAGACATCAAAAGCTATGTGATTAGTATAACTGTAATAAAACAATCATTGTTACTGCAAACCACTATAAACAAGCAAAATTATATATATATATATATACACATATATACATATGTATGTGTATATGTATGTGTATATATAGATATATATGTATGTGTGTATACATACATATTATATATATATATAAAATATATATATATATACACACATATGTAAAAATGCAAAGGGTGGAATGAATTTCACAAACTTTGAAAGACCTCTCTAGTTTTGATAAAAATATCTTAGGTCTTTTTAAACATTTGTATGAAGCAACTAAAACTACATTTCTACTATCCTAAAACAATAGTCCTTGTAGTTCAGTGTCAAACAGCAAAATATTATGTTCAGCCTTTACTCAAAGACTATCTTTTTTTTTATTTTTTTAAAGGTCAAGTGCAAACAACTAAGACAGCCAAGAAAATTAGATTAAATGATTTTTTTTTCCATTTCATCGACATGCTGGTCTGTACATACTTAAAATAGTATTGGAGAATTTAGTGCAGCTGTTCATTATGTTAAGAATGAGAAGAAATCATTAAAGAAACTTCCAGGCACTTGACTTCCACACCAAAATAGAAACAAGTGGTACAGATCAGGGAGTTAATTCACATGCCAACAAGGGCTTTCTGCCAAAGTGTAACTTTCTTGGTAATGTGTTTCTCCAAAATGCAATTGACAGCCTTCCAGTTTTGCACTCCTGGGTCTCCATGTTTATAATTCCAGTAGCTAGAATTTACATAATTGCAATTTCACTTTGAGAATGTTATTGGGCTCTTTTTATGCCTAATTTTCTGAATAGTTGCTTCTTCAACTTGAAGATTCTGCTAATTATTTCAAACACAAGGTGAAAATGTGGACCATATTTGATACTACTGCTAAATGAAAAAATAGCATCTCATGGTTTTGGAAGATGAGGGAGCTGCTTCTTTTATTTTCTCTTCAAGAACTACACATGCAAAACATTTGGAAAGCCAACACAGCTGCAGGGCTTACTTACCATTCCAGTACTGTCTACTCAGTATCCTTTCTAGCTTTTTATAGAATCAAGTTTAAAACACATGAAATTTATTTCCTGAAATAATTCCAAAATATTTGCTTTAAAACCAGTGTTTTAGAAATATTGTTCAAGGAATTCATGGATTAGCTATTTTCTTCAATTATCTTTATAGATTTCAGTATTGCCTTTTCTTCATATTCATCCCCATTTCTTTTCATCTGTCAGCAAAGAAGCTGACTGGAATAAACTTTCATAAATGCAAAATGATAAATGCAAAACTGACCTCTTAAACCAAAATATTTGCTAAACTTAATGACTTTATTATTACTTTAATGGATATTAAAGGATCTGTAATTTCACCAATAGGGATACACCTTCCTAGTAGTGCAAATAGCAGCCCATTCATGCCCATTTGAGCTGTGTACATCTTGAACCTGACTTCCTCTAAATCTCCAAAGGCAGAATGACCTCACATGCTGGATACTTTTCTCTGTCTCTTGACATTTTATGGGTACCAATGTTATTCAACTGTTGGCCACTGCTTTCACTATATGACTGGTCCATTTCCTCTGGGATAGCTTACGTGCTGCATTGTGTGTGCGCTTCATCATTGGTAATAAGCTATAGATCATTTATGCTCACTATGCACAACTCCATTGTCTTTGGGTGATCAGCAAGTTTGATTACTCGCAGATGATGGTGTTTTTTGATTCACAGCCAGGCAGTATCACCGCCATAAAACCACTGATGTAAAAAGATATTAAATTCAATTTAACAAATATTTACTAAGCAGCTACTTTGTACCAGGTACTGAGCTCAGCAACATGTATACAAAAACAAAAATAAAACAATCCCTGCCTTCAATTTTAAATTTTATTGAAAGAAAGCAGCAGATATATTGAAAATTAAATACAAAACATATACAAAGTAATTTCCCAGGAAGAATATTAGTGGCAGAGGAAGGAAGGCAAGGGAGGCTTTAAGAGGCTGCATCTGAGCAGAGCTTTGAAAGCTAAGGTATACAGTCAACATGACCAAATAGCAGGGAGAAGTATATAGAACTCAGCTCCTCCAACAAAATTCCTCCACAAAGATCTAGAAAACATACCAGACTAAGACCTAATCAGGAAATTCAAGAAAAAACACCATTGGGTTATTTTTCCAGTCCCAGTCAGCATAGGGAGACAGACTGAAAAGAATGCGGACATTGGGGATGGGGTCTAGTCAGAAACATGCTGAACAGAGAATCTGGAGATCTGTGAGACAGCCAAGACTGGGCAGAAACAAGAAAAGGTCCCAGACCCATACTGGGGCATATGACTCCCTGAAGGATGTAGGATCAGGTGCTATTTGTCAGATTTCTATGTCACTACCAAATTCTGGGTTACAGATACAAGGGCAACTGAGGAGAATTGCACAGAGGTAGCCTTTAAGGGTAAGGGGAGATGGTAAGCTCCTTGACTGTCTACTAAGCTAAAAACATGTTCAAAAGCAAAGAGTAAGCTGGGTGGCTCTGATGTGAGGTGCAGAGCAGGATCTCAGCTCCAGCCTCCTGCTCCTTCTAAAGCCTGAAGACCAGGGCAGGATTGCCAGACCAAAGAGAAGTCTGCAGTTCTACTGCTCTAAACCAGCAGAAACTCTTAGCTAGCTGAGGGGATGAGTCCAGAAACAATCTATTACAACTTCCAAACAGGGACGAGCCCACTGGAGTATTGCTCAGGCCCAAGCCTTGATCAGGAACAAAGTCAAAAGGCTGAAAAAATAGAAGAAAATATAAGGTATCGCACAGCAATTGGAAAACAGATCAAGGAGGAATAATTTAAGAATCACTGGATGACCTGAGTGCTTTGACCAAAAAAGAGCCAAGATACAGTTCAAGAAATCTTAAATCCCATATCTCTTAGAACCAGAAGGCAAATTGGAAATAAAAAAAAAATCTACCAATGAACCACTGCAAGAAAAGAAACCCCAAAATAAAAAGTCCCAGAATATTATGATCAAAATCTAGAGCCTATAGTTCAAAGAAAAAAATAATTGCAAGCCACTAAAAAGAATTCATGCACCAAGATGTCACAGTCAGGATCACACAAGATTCAACAACCACCACCATAAAAAATGGAGAGGTTGAAATGTGACATCCCAGATGGCAAAAGACAAAGGCATATATCAAAGAATAACCTAAATAAGCAAAACAGTATAATATTACATGGGGAGAAAACATACCTTTAACGAAAGAAAAGACTTCCAAGAAATCCCGATGAAAAAACAGGAGCTGGGTTGAAACTTTGAAATACAAACACAGGAGTCAAAAGAAGCACGAGTGCGTGCGCGCGCGCGCACACACACACACACACATGCATGCACACACACTACATTAGTGAACAATCGCAAGGGTCTAAGCAAGGATAAACTGTTTGCATTCTAATACGGAGAAATGGCACATGTAGTCCTTTAGAACTCTATAATCACAGAAGTCACAGAGGGAGTCTAATTGGACAGAGGAATTGGGAGTGGTTCTATTATATTTTGATGATTCTAAAAGAGTGGGAAAAGGAGGAAAAGAGACATGCTGAGGGATGAGTGGAAGAAGAGGAAGAATGGGAACATTATCTCATATATTTGGGATGTGCAAATAGAAGTCTACACACACACACACACACACACACACACAGAGGAGAAAGACTTGGGAGAGGAGTAGGCAAACATCACTTTCATCTGAATGAGTAAAAGGAGGGAGGAATACACATAAACATAGTTAGAGAAATATATTTCATTAAGCAGGAAAACAGGAGAGTAAGGAGAGGAGAAAGGAAGAGTAAGAAAAAGAACTGAATGAGAGAGAGATTACTCTTAAACTATTAAAAAAAGAGTAGGGAAACAAAGAGAAGGACAAGTATAAGAGAACAGGATGGAGGGAAATATACAATTAACAATCATAATTGTGAATGTAAATGGGATGAGCTCACCCATAAAATGGAAAAGGATAGCAGAATGCATTAGAAAGCAAAATTCAATAATATGCTATTTACAAGAAACACATTTGAAACAGAAAGATGTATGTAGAGTTAAAATAAGGAGATGGAGCAAAATCTATTTTGCTTCAGATGAAGAAAAATAAAAAGGCAAGGCTAGCAATCACAACCTCAGAGAAAGCAATAGCAAAAGTAGGCCTAGTAAAAAGAGATAAAAAGTGAAGCTGCATTTTGTTGAAAGCTAAAATAAACAATGAATTAAAATCAATATTAAATATATGGACATCAAATGCTATATCATTTAAATACTTAAAATTAAATTAGTTTCAGGAAGAAAAGTATGAAACTATAGTGGAGAAATCATCATTTTACCTCCTCAGATCTAGATATCTAAATAAAAATTTAAAAATAAAGGATTACAGAGTATTATAAAACTTAGTTTTGATAGACTTCTGGAGATTACTGAATAGGAATAAAGGAGTATACATATTGCTCATCAGTGTATAACACACACGCCTTCATACACACACACAAATGGCTGTAATATAGCATAAAAACCTTGAAAAGAAATGCAAAAAAGAAGAAATTTTAAGTATATCTTTTATAGACTAGAATGCAATAAAAATGAATTCCAAAAAGGGCCTTCAAAGCAAAAATTAAAAATTAACTGGAGACTAAATAACTTAACTCTAACGAATGGATGGGTCAAAGAACTAATAATAGAAGCAATCAATGATTTCATTAACTATAATGACAACAATGAGACATTATAAGAGTATAGGATCACAAGATCCAATACTGGAATGATCTTAGAGATCAACTAAATCACTCCTTTTTACAGATGAGTAAATCATGAATCTAAAAGGTTAAATAACTTGTGTAAGGTCATGAAAATATTAGATCTTCTGTTCTGATAGTACTAATGGGAAGAAATTGATGGCATTAGAAGTTTGAAAAGGAAAGAGATAATGCTAGAATGTCTACCAAGTTATGTCTTCTAGGGCAAAACTTAACCAAAACTATGTCTACAACCCTTCTTCCTTTGAGTTCTTTTCAAAAATCATAGCTAGAATATTTGACTAAACATATCCTCTAATCAGTATAGGATGGAATTCTACCAAATGAAACAAGGAGGTCATCATTAGTTTATGTTCATTTCAATGTAATTCAATCCAACAAACAAGTCTTAAACATTTACTATGAGGAAGGCACAAAGGAGAAACAAAGAGAAAACAAAAAATTAACCTACTCCTGGTTCTAGGGGAGATATATCTCATATTCTTCAGTAGAGAATCTAACATAATGTACAATAGAGATAAATGTTAAGACTTATGCCTGAATTTAAAAGAAATAAATTTCACAAATATAAGATGGGACTAGTCAGTAATTTGAGTGAATGGAGGTGGAGAATTAGCGGCCAGTAAGCTCAATATGGTAGGCACTGGGAGCTCAATTATTAAGTAATGACATTTTTACCATCCTATTGCCCTATTACCTTGCTGTGGCTTTGAGAGATCTATGAATACTGTCAATCAAAACTATTTTTGTATTACCATCTATAAATACTTATGATAAAATTAACATTTCATTTAATCCACTAATAAAGTTTTTTAAAAGACTTAGAACTTTTGTACCAATCTTTCCAAAGGACTTTGAAGACTAAGCAGCCTTCCCAGAAGATGAGTATTTATTACTACAACATAATGCAAAATGCAGAATTAGGCTTCCATTGGAATTAATCTTCTTCTACACCAAAGAACTACAGTAATTACCTTATTAGAGATTAAGATAATAACATACAACAAGTCATCAATTTAAATTGGATACAGGTGGCCAGCCAGCAATGGTTACTAAACACTAAAGCCATGGTGAAAGAATTTCCAAGCTAACTAAATATCACATCTGGTTGAAGCATGTCTGTTCCTTTCTTTTTCTTTTATTTAATAAATATTTCATGGGATGAAGGAATGTTAAAGCCAAATGCTCTAATACAGATGTAGAACATATGCATTTGTACTAGCTGGAATAGAGATTACAGATGCTCTATACACAGTTGAGGATGGCAGTTTGAAACCTTCCATTTTAATTAACATATGATCCAAAGACACTATCTCATTGGGACTATTAGATTAAACTAAGACATGTCTGCTTAAGTTAGCAATGTGAAAGGACCTAGAGGAGCCTAGATCTATAAATATACTAGCAAAGATCTAAAAAGCCACTGGGGAAAATAAAGGAGGCATGAGTAAGGTCCTCCATTCATTCAAAAATTGCACAAGAAAACAGCAGAAAGCCTGTGGTGAGAGCACTTGGTGAGAGAAGACAAGCCAGGGAGATGAAAGCCAGAGAGAAGTTACCCAATCATCACTTAACTGCCAAATCACATTGTTTTTTCTCAATCCTCTTCCTTATCTCTGCAGCCTCTGAATTGTCAACAACCAGGGCGTGCTAATAAAGGCTTAACAACCAGCTCTCTGAAAATTAGGGCATACTTTTATGCTTAATCTGCATTATTAACATTTTCTCTGTCACTTTCTTAAGTCTAAACAATCAATAAAACAATAAATGAAGCTTTATTTGTGGCTTTTGCTGCTTAGTGCTCACACTGAAATTTTAACAATTCCAAGACTGGTTCAGCACATCCTCATAAGCCTCTTTTTTCTGGATACTCTCTCCTCATAAGTTTGTTGGTTTGGGGAGTTTTTTGATTTGGGATTTTTGTGTTTTTAGTGACACTACCTGTCTGACCACTCCTTCTGAGTGTTCTTTACAGGTTCTTCAATAAGATGACATTCATTAACAATGAATGTCCCCCAAGGCTCTGTCTTTTTATGGCTTAGTGATCTCATCAACTCTAGTTTATTGTTTCTATGAAGATAATTTCCAGATATATACATATATCTGTGTATACATTCACACAATACATGCGCACACACACACACACGCACACACACATATATATGGGAATCTATATTATACTATATCATATCACATATTTTATTATACTATATTACATGATACTAATATATTATGTCATGCTATATTATGTTGTATTGTGTTATATTTTATATATTTCTAGGCTCTCTCCTAAGCTCTAGACTAGCATGACCAAATACCTCTTAAACATTTCAAATTGAATGTTCCATAGGTATCTCAAACTCAACATGTGCAAAACTGAATTCATTATCTTTCCCCACTAAACCCTCTCTTCCTCCCCATTTTCCTAATACTGTCGAAGGCATTATCATACTGTCAGTCAGAGGCTTACAGCCTCTGTATCACGCTCAACTTCTCACTCATGTTCACCTCACATATCCAATCTCTCATCAAATTGTGTTGTTTATAACTTTGCAACATTTCTCACATCTGTCCCCTTCCCTCCACTCACATGGAACAGCCAAGTCTGTTCAGGCCCTGTTCACCTCTTGCCTGGACTACTGCAAAAACATTCTAGTTGGTTTTTATGTCTCAAATGTCTTCCCCACTCCCATGTATCTTCTACCCTGCTATCAAAGTGATTTTTCCTAACATACTGCTCTTACCCTGCATCCCCTACCCAATAAGCTCCACTGGCTCCCTATTACCTTCAAGATCAAATATAAAATCTTGTTAGGCATTTAAAGCCCTTCATAACTCGGTTTCTTCCTAATTCTCCACTCTTAGTGTGTTTTATTTCCCTCCATCCCACTCCCTTGCCCCCTACACACAAACACACTCTACAATCTAGCTATACTGGCCTAGTTATTATTCCTTATACATAACATTTCAAAATGACCATGAAGCTAAACAGATAAACAAACACAGAGCAGGAATTTTGAGATCGATAAATTATTAACTAATTTGATTTTTAAAATAAGATAGAGAAGAAAACCCTATTATCAAGGTCAAAAATAAGAGGAAATTTGTAATAAATGAAGAAGAAATAAAATCAGGACAAATTACAGTCTCCAGTTACGTATCCCCCTCAAGTAATAAATAAAAGGAATGTATTTTATACTTATAAAAATACAAAATATTCAAATTAACAAAAAATAATGAATCAAAACAACTTGATCTCAAAAAGAGAAATTGAGCAAGTAATAAATGTTATCCCAAAGGAAAAATTTAATTTAGATATATTTAAAAGTAAATTCAATCAAATATTCAAAGAACAAATGTACATAAACTATGTACATAAACTGTCCATCACGTCCACCAAAAAAATTAAGAAGACATTTTAAGAATCTCCTCAGAGGTAAATGATTAAAAAGCCACAGTATATACTAGTAGACACAAAAAAAACCTTCAACAAAATCTAATTATCATATATGTTAAAAAATTTTAAAACTATAGAATATAAATACTGTATTATGGACAAAGTATCTTTTCAAAACCACTGATTAGAATTATTAACAACGATAGAACCTTTCCAAATATGGTCAGTAATAAAGCACTGATTCCATTATTTGCACTATTATTTGATCCAGTCATAGATATGCTAGTTACAGCAATGAGATAAGAAAAAGCTGAGGAAATAAGAAGAATAAAAATAAGAAAAAGAGGAGATACTGATTTACTTATAGAAGTCTAGCGATCTTTTTAAAGGCAACTAAGCTTTATAAAATAGCAACAAACAAAATGAATATTTTCAAAAATCAGTTTTTCTACATAATACATTGGTTGAAGAGAAAGGAGGAGAAATTCTATTAAAGATAACAACAAAATACACAAAAAATCTTGGAACTGGCTTTTTAAGACACATGTAGAATTTATACAAATACAAGTATAAAACAAGTTTTATGAATTTTGCTCCACGATAATCAAAAGAGCAAAAAGGATAGTTTTATAGGATTAGGAAAAAGTAACAAAATCCATTTGGAAGAATAGAAGTCCAAGCATATCAAGAGCTATAATGAAAAAAAGTAGAGAGGAGGTCTGCTCTGCTGCAACTAGATCTCAAACAATATCATAAAATATTAACTATCAAAGTCATTTGGTGCAGAGTGGAAATAAGAAAAGAATATTTGAAAGTCAGGCAGTCAACAAGCATGTATTAGGTACTTAGTATATTCCAGGAACTTTGGGAAAAAGATATAAAATCCTCTGTTTAGCATTCAAAGCCCTTCAAAACATAGCCGCCATACCTTTCTAGTATTTCTACTCTATCATGCACTCTTTCCTTGCTCTTCTTGGAAGAAGACACTCATCTGCAGGCATTTTTGCTGGCTGTCCCTGAGTCATGAAATTTCCTCCCTCCTTACCTCCACCTCCAGGCTTCCTTCAAGTCCCAGCTAAAATCCCGCCAGTCTTCAACTGCAAACCTTTCCCAATTCCCCCTGAATCCTAGTTCCATCTTTCTGTTGGTTATTTCTTTTTACCCTGTATGTAGTTTGTACATTGTCGTTTCTACATTCTCTTTGCCATTATATGTTGAGCTCCTTGAGGGTAGGGAGTGTCCTCTGCTTTTATTTATATTTCTAATGCTTAGCATAGTGCCTGGCACATAGTAGGCACTTAATAAATCTTTATTGACTAATTATGGTATATCTATGAAACTAATGGATGATTATAGTACTTTAAGAAACAGGAAATGGAAATCATCAATCATCATCATTTCCCATTTATATAGCACTTACTTCCCCTGTGAGTTATTTATTATTTTCCCAAAGATCCACTGCTACAGATTTGAGAAATGGAAGGGACCTCATCAGCCACCTAGCCTTAAACCATTCACAAAAAGAATCATTATAAAATATCCAGTTGTCCAGTCTTTGCTTTTAGACCTCCAAGAAGGGGAAACCCACAAGCTCTTGAGACAGCCTCGTCCACTTTCTGGCCTGCTCTAATTGTTAGGAAGTTTCTCCAGACATTAAGCCCAAATTGGCCTCTAGGGTCAAACAAAATACTTGAAGACAGCCATAAGTCATTCAGTCAAAGCTAGGCCTGGCTGCCTTGCAGGAGGAACGAAACCACTCAAAAGTCTGGGAGTTGTATTTCTTCCCAGATTAGGAAGTGATGAAACTCTAGGGAACCATAGAAGAGTTTTCCCCTGCAGGGGCAGTTTTTAAATCTCTCTGGAATGGCACAGAGTTGGAAATGGAGAGAGAGAGAGAGAGAGAGAGAGAGAGAGAGAGAGAGAGAGAGAGAGAGAGAGGTTGAAAACAGAAGATGAGAGCATGATGGTGGCAGCCTCAGTGGCAAACTGAGGATGTTATCCAGTGGAGTAGCTAGAGTCTTGTTCTTTCCTTAGGTAGCTGCTAAACTTGTAAAGAGAACCCAGAAGAGAGGGAAATGACTGCAGTGAAGCAGCTGGACTGATGGGGAATCACTGATCTCACCCCTCCCCACTTGTTTTATTGCTGCCTATACACAGTTCATATAGTTTACTTTCTTTAATTTTTCTATATCTTCTTAATCATTATTTATAGTTTAATGATGGCCCTAGATAAAGATCATTTTTATTGTGTGTTAATTTTTTTGCCTCAGAAACCTGGGGGGTGGTGGTTTAATAATGGCTGTAGCAGGTTCAGATGGCTGGGAAACCCAATGGCTTACCCGACGGGTCAGTGCATTTTAAAAATTTTATTAAAAATCTGTATTATTAAACTTTCTAACTTTGCAGTGAAAGGAAGTCATGGGTAACTGGGACATTTACCCTAGACTAAAAGCTTCATGAGTGAATCTCATCTCCAAGCAGGCAGGTCACTCTGTACCACAGGCTTTGGGGTCTTCTCCATCGCACTCCCATGAGGTGAAAGAGGTCACAGAATCCAGCTTAGAATCCCTCACATGCTCCAGTCCCTCCAAGACCCTATTACATCTCATCCTAAATCTCCTGGAAGCAAGCTACTCAGTCTTTCCATGTAGGGAGGCACCATCAAAGATTTATTTTTCTGCATGAATCAGATCTTTGCTCTACAAATATGAAAAAGACAATGTCCTAAAGACATGCCCTTGGTAAAGGGTATGAGACAAATATGGAAAAAAATATGAAGAATGACATGAGAATAATGAGAGTTGTAATGATAAATACTAAAGGCAAAATGTTTTTAAGTGCATCTGATTTATTCCCAAAACACTGTTGTAGAGCCATTTCCACTTATGCTATATTTATTCATCTTCAACCCATGAAACAAGTATTTACTTACTCATTTGCACTGTGAATTCATTATAATTTCAGACATAACTACAGGACCTCATATTCTATCATGATGGTGTGGCAACATCAAAGAGCCTGATTCTATATTGGAACTGCTAATTACAACATGGCCATGGCCAACTAAAACCACATTTAAGCAAATATATTAAGTAGCATATGCTACAATAGCCTAAAAATCATGCATGCATATGCCCCAAAATAACATAACTACATATACATGGGTATAAGACAGAGAAAGCCCACACCATATGCATGGATGGAAGGATATGGCATATTTCATTAAAGAAGGCACTGTAGCATATAGCCAAAGTCAATGTGCACTAGAAATGTGGTTTCTAGCTGTAATTGTACTACTAACTTTGAGCACTTTGCAAGATGAGATAGATGACTAGAACAGCTCTAGATATCCTTTCAGTTAAAAAAAAATTCTACAACTCACCCCAACCCCCCTTCCTGATGACCATAAACCTCTGCTAGTGAAGGCAGGGCCTCTCTGGCCCACTTAACAAAATCACCCCCACTAACACTGAAACACACACACACACACACACACACACACACACACACACCCCCCACACACATGGTAGTGTTTTTCCAGGTAATGATAGCTAAATGGGATGGGGAAGATTGATGGATTGTTATATGTATTAAGAGGCCTTAAGTTGTGCTTTCTCTAATAACTAAAAATTCACACATGATTAGGGTAAAAGGAAAAGAACCTTTATGTTTTAAAATATTAATAGCAGCTCTCTTTGTGATGGCAAAGAACTGGAAATTGAGGAGATTCCTATCAATTGGAGAATGGTTAAACAAGCTGCGATATATGTGTGTTATATTGTGCTATAAGAAATAATCTCATTGATATTAGGAAAACTTGCTAAGATTCGCACGACATAATGGAGAGCAAATGAGTATTTTTCTTCACATGTCCTTTATAGTTAAATGCTATTTGCATCCAAAGAAATAACTGATAAACAGAAGTATGTATAGAATAATTTTACATATATGTGTATGTACACACACATACCCATTTGTGTCTAATGGTAGCCATCTCTAGGGCAGGTTTGGGGAAGGCAGGAAAAGAAGAAATAAAAGAAATCCATGTGATAATTTTGTTGTATATTTGAAAATAAACCAAGTTGTGCTTAGTAGATTTGCAGTTTCATGTACAAAATCATCTTTTTTTATCATAGTATGTGTATGTAAGGAGGATTTTCTTATCCTTTTTAGAGTTCAGTTTCTCAGGACCCATGGCCACGGCAATGTCTAGTTTCCAGGTGATAGATAATAACTCCCAGAACAGCCCCAAGGATCCTAGATAGTAATTCCTGGAATCATAGTGATAGACAGTCCTACTGAGGCTGCGCCATGAGATATGGGGGTGACAGAATTGATATTTACTACACTTGCACAGAATGACACTATTGCTAAAGTTAACCTGTAAGCTATTGTTGGCAAGATGCCCTCTTTGTTTGTTGCCCTATAAAGTAAGTGGGCACTTGTCAGAGATGGTTGTAACTGTGGGTAATGAATAGAGGAATGCATGCACCTGCCTCAACTGGCCCCCACTGAGGCTTGAGGGGATTTAGAGGAGTGCATAAGATGTACATGTCTTGATTGACCCCACTGAGACATGGGGGTAGTTGCCCCTCCCACTTCTTACTGGCCCCTGTGAGACAGGTTGTTACAGAATGCTGTAGGAGCTCGTTCTCCTATTATCAGCAACTCTTTGAGAAGACTAGATTAGAATAAAGCTGATTATTAACCCTTCTGAAGGTGTCTGCCTGTCTGACCAGATCAAGAGTGAACCTATTAAAGGCTGGAGTCTAAAAACTTCAGTGACTCTTGTGTGTTATCTGTGAAACACTATGTTATAGGAATGCTTGTTTTATTCCATAAATAGGTAATAATTATTACCACAAAAAATTTCACTAGAAACAAGATATAAAGTTCCCTGAGACTGCCTAATGTTTGTTCCCTTTTCAACAAATAAAAGTAATATGCCATTTGCCCTTGTTTTTCCTTTGGTTTTACCAGTAGAACCTGGTAAATTGTAAAATATGACCTCTACATGAACTACAGTTATTGAACTAAAGTTACTTTTAAAAGAGGTCACATACTTAATTATTCTATGTTTACTACTCTTCTAAGTTGTCTGATAGACTTGTCCTACCTCTGAAAAAATAAAAAGGTCATCTTATCAATTGGTACTAATTATATCAATTTCACATTCTCATTTTTAGAATTTATGAGAAGCAAAGAGGATTCAGAAATAGCAAGCTTTAACTAAGATGAAATGTAATAGGGCTAGGAATTCCTCTTCAATTTTAACTTTAGACTACATCCTTCTGCTGCATGACTGACCATTTTATCATTAACTTTACTAAACTTGTCCCTCAAAACAAAATGTTGAAAAGCCCATCCACCAAAGACAAATGAGGCCATTATTTCTATCATGATGTGATCTGCCTTCTACTCCTCAAATAAAGGAAGATTCACTAGAAAGAAAATGAATATCTACTACTTCTATTTTTAATATATATTGTTATATCCATTACAGCTTCCTGACAATGACATTTGCCCTGCCATTTTTACTCTATTAAAATAAATTCAGAAGACAGATTTTCTTCTAGATAGATTTTCAAAATCCAGTATTTCCAAGAATGATTAGTTAATGAATAAAAAATTAATGATGGAAGCATTATTTTAGGTTAACCATGGATGACAATGGTCATCTTTGAAGATTTTCTGTGTAATTTCAAACATATTTTCTTTAAAATCCACCCTCACAGAGCTGTGAATTGGTCCAACCATTCTAACAGGTAATTTACGGTCACGGTTTATTATGCTTTTTCTTCTGCATCCTTAAGTTCTTTGTGTTGTACTTGGAAAGAGCTGAAGAATCAAATGCAAAATGAATGCTAAGATCTTGGGATTGGAGTGATGGTGGAATAGTTGTTCTCCACCAACCTCTCCAACCTTGTTGTTGTTCAGCTGCTTCAGTCACGTCTGACTCTTTGGGACCCCATTTGGAGTTTCCTTGGCAAAGTTACTGAAGTGTTTTGTCATTTCCTTCTCCAGTTTATTTTACAGATGAGGAGACTGAGGCAACCAGGCTAAAGTGATTTGCCCAGGGTCATACAACTAAGCTAGTAAGTGTCTGAGGCTATATCTGAACTCACAAACGTGAGTTCTCCTAACTTCAGGCCCAGAACTCTATCCACTGAGTCACCTAGCTGCCTCTCAATCTAAAAACCTTAAAAAAAAAGATGAGCCAATGAGAATAAAGAGTAAAAGTTGAAAGAGAAATACAAAAATAAGAGAAAGCAAAGCATAATCTCAGCTCTCGAGCACAGACAAAAGGAAAACTGAATAAAAATTCAAAGAGGACATTACACATTGAAAAATATTATATGTGAAAGAAAATAAAACATAAATTTCCCCTCTGAAAATATTTCTGTACACTGCCTAAAGATCATGGAAAAACAGCAAAAGACTCCAAAATGGTTCAAAAGAAATAAAATATATAAAAGAAGATATCAGGAATAAACTAAGTTAGAAGTACAGTTTGAAAGTAGAATTAAAGATAAACAACAGGAAACACAGAAATAGCTAAAGATAAGGATATAAAAAGAAAGGAAGAAAATTAAGAATTCCAAAGAAAGAAAGATTCTGAAAGGCTCACAGATGTGAAAATTAAGATATAGAAGTTGAAGAAAATTGAGTAGAAAAGAAGCAAAAGGAAGTTAATGTTAAAATAACAGTATATAAGTCAAAACAACTGTCCTTGAAGACAGGATATACAAAATTTTTAAAGATCAAAGGTTTCCCAAAAGAACATGAATTAAAAAAAATACCATACTACAGGGAATAACATAAGAAAACTGTTCAAAACTTTTATAATGAAATAGTGATTTACTGAAAACACAGATCACTAGCAGAGAGAAACCTATCAAGAGAAAATGGTTAATCACAGAGCACTTCCTTGACAGCTACATCATAACAGAAGCAATGACATTATTTGTTTTTAGTATGTGGACATTTCCAACATTCCGTATTGAGGGACAAACTCTAAGGCATGGTATATAATGGTTAAACTGCACAATTTCATTAACAAGAGAAAAAACTTCAGCTATGGAGGAATGCCCAATGAAATAATGCAGACATTCAACATCCTTTAGAAGTCACAAAAGTGGAATGGGATATTTTAAAAAGCAATGGGACTCAAGTAGCAACCCAAGCTAAAACATCCTGCAAAGTTCAAACTTAATCATGAAGAAAAAACAATAGTTCTGCAAAAAATCAAAGGCATTTGTGGCATTCTCCCAAACACACACACAGACACACACACAGACACACACACACAAACAGTAGGGCATTCAACTGAGAAACATTCTAAATAAAAGAAATACAAGTAAGCTAAACAGTTTTTGCTCACTAATTATACTTCATCAACAAAATCAATTCACTAGTACTTATACTCTGTAGTAAGAAAGGAAAGAAAAGAGATTGGACTGAGTGATAAAATAAAACCCAAAGAGAGATCATCAAGAGGAAAAAAATATTATAGTTACTAGTGATTTAAGATAATCTTAAAGAATTAGGAGAACGGAAGAAAGGAAAGCTGAATTATTACATGGACTAAATTCCAGGCTCCTCTGAGCTAGGGATGCATGCCAGAGTATAGAGTACAAAGAAAGGATGATCTGATTTTAAAAGTGAAGAAAGATCATAATAAAGGCAGGTAGTAAGACCAAGACTTAGGATTCAGGTTGTAGAGGGATACCTTCTATAAGATATGGCTTCCTGGACAAACTGATACTTCTAAGAGTAAAGAATAGCAGAAAAGGTCATTTCCAGAAGTAAACAGGCTCACCTTCTGCAGGTAGAAAATGCTACACATGCTCTAAGAACTAAACGGCAATGTACTTTGCCCTCTTCCTTGTTTCCATCCCCTACTGGTCTGTACAGGATTCAGCACAGACCAGGAGGGGATAGAAACAAGGGAGAGGGCAAAGCCAACTGCAAGTAAAGTAAAAATCTAGGGGTTATTATTAGTATTATATGATGATGATTGTGATGGTGACCGTGATGGTGGTGGTGGTGATGATGACGATGACAACAATAACAACCAGAGAAAGGGGAACAATTCTCAACCACACACCAATCTAGATAGGAAAAGGGGAGAGAGATTAGGTAGGAATAGAATATTCACCTGCCCCTGTAAGGACCCAACAGAGATTAGACAATAAAAGGAATGAACCCAGTTAGGGCAGTTTCATGATTTCCTCTAGCTCCTCCCAGGGGCATGTAAATAGGAGCAAATGAGGTAAATGGTGAGATTAATCCAAGGTCCAGATTCAGCAAGCAGTGATCAGTAATAAGACAACACAATGGATCAAGTAATTTTATAGTAAAGACTAGAGTAGAGTTGAACCGATTCTAAGAGGTCAAGACAGGAGAACCCTGCTTTCCCTACAGGAAGGCAGGAGTGATGCAGGGGGAAGGAGTAGGGGGGTAGAAGGAAGAAAGGTCACAGTGAGGACAAAGAATGAGGGAAGATAAAAGGTTATGCTCAGATAAAGGAATTCTGGAGTTAGTGACCAAGGAAATAGAGCCTTTGTGAGTGATGGCAAGCTCAAGGTATGACCATTCTTGTGTGTCATACACATATACTATGTATGACAAAATTACTATTGGCATACATAACTAAAAATATTTGAAGTGCGATAGAGTGGAGGAGTTTGGTCATGGAATTATGATTAAGTGTAACCCTACTCTAGAGCCCTAAGCAGGGGTGGGAGGGTGATGCCCAAAGAGGTGCTGTATGATGATGACAGGAAGACTTCAGAAGGTGGGAGTCAAAGGATGAATGTTTTAATGTCAGTTTAAAAATCTCCCTAGATCCACAGACGTGGAGAAACCAGTCCTCCACTCAAGTTCCTGACTTCCAGTGTCCACATCCCTAGTGATTACTAAGAATGGACTTTCCTGGTTAAACTGTTCTTTGTTTGGTCTAGCTGAAATTTAGTCTCCCTCCCAAAGAGCCCATTTACCCCCATGTATTCTTTTGTTGGCTTCAATCTGTATAACTTCCCTTTTTTATTGTTTGCTTGGATAAATGAGCTTGTTTGAATTTAAGATTTCTGTCCTTGTGTGTGTGCGTGTTGGGGTCCCTAAGACCCCGGACCCAAGGCCTTTGTCCAGCAAAGGCTTGGTCTCAGGAGTAATGAAAGAGGCGGGAGGGCAAGATGGTGAGCAACTCCGTTTATTCAAGCTAGCAGCAAAGCCTTTATAGCCTTAGTTACTTAGGCGCTAGGGCCGCCTTGATTCCTCCCTCTCTCCTCCCCTTTCCTCCCCATGTTCTCCCCATGATTCCCTCGCAATCAGGCAAGTCCAGACAAAGACCCAGAATTGCCACGTTGTCGACAAAAGCAAGACCCTTCCTCCTGTCGCCATCTTGTTCCACCCTTGCCTCAGAGCCCTGAGTTTACCTCAGCAGACCCTGGGCACGGGGTCCAATGAGGGCAGGGGTCAACTCTAACTCGCCCTGTTACAACTCCCTCTTTTTGTTTTGCCATGAAGCGGACAGGTCACGGAAGACCATAATGTTGTGCTTCACGCCAAGCAGGGAGCGGTGCATAAGGGAGAGGAGGCAACGAAGGAGATAGGGAAGGAGACAAAGGCCCAGAACTGCCACATTGCAAACAAGGGCGAGACCCTTCCTCCTGTGGCCATCTTGTTCCACCCTTACCTCAGAGCCCTGAGTTTACCTCAGCAGGCCCTGGGCACGGAGGTCCAAAGAGGGCAGGGTTTGGCCCTAACTCCCCCCGTTACATGAGTGTGCGTGTGCGTGTGCATGAGTGTGTGTGTGTATGCATGTGTGTACCAAGTCTTTGGTAGCAGTGAGCTAAATTGGCAAAGAATAAGTTAAATGTTGTCTTCCCCTTTAGAGTGACCAGGTGACATAGGTTTTATTTTGAACCCCTAAAGAAGAGCAATGTATGTAACTCCAAGTTAGGGCATGTGAGGGAACATTAAATATCTATGTTGAAGTCCCTAGGGTGAGGGCAGCAGTTGAGATAGAAAGACTGGATAAATTCCTTAAGAAATGAAGGAGAATATTCTGGAGGCCACCAGGATCTGGATTGGTGATACACATTTTCATAAAGAAGAGGATGCTGAGTTGGTGGTGGTAGAAGATGAGTCTGAATATGGCAATGGTGAACAAAAAGTATTGTAATTCCTATCATGGCCAGTACTTGGTAGCTGGGGCCAGGGATGAAAGAAAGTGTAGCCAGTACAATAAATAATGTTGAATGAAATGAAGGGTGCCAGATCTCAATGATGGCCAAATTATGGGAGGAACAGGAAAGAGATTTACGATGAAGAGAAGTTTGTTAATTATAGAACAGGCATTCCAGAGGACAAAGTGGAAGAGGTAAACATATTTTGAGTAGGACACTGGAGGAACGAGGTTGAGTTGGGTAGGAGTAAGCAACTGCTTAGTTGCACATTGAACCCAGAACAGGATTTGTACATCAGCATCCTGGGGTTCAGAATTTCTAGGATGGGGCAAGTATGGGAGTTTGCTAACTGTGTGAGAGTGAGTCAAGACAAAGTATTAGTGTTTGGGGGAGCTTAGACTGTTCTCAGTCTTCTGTGGTTCAACCTCATGGCAGGTGGGGATTTCCTGTGCTGTGAAGGCCCAGCTCATAGCAGGCAGGAGTAGAACGGAGATATGGAAACCCTAGGTGAAGGAGGCCCTGGGTGGCAGGAAGTGAGAGATCTTATCCACAGAAGGCAGTCCCGTACTAACAGTGGTTCTGGAGTAAGAGCCCAGGAAGGGAGAAGCCATTGATGACTCTCTGGCATGTAACTCTACATGGGAGACAGGCCCTACAGAATCTAGCAGGTGGCAGGTATCAATAATTCTACCCTGAGAGTTGAGATTTCCAAGTTAATCTCACTCACAATATCTTCTTCTAAGAGATAATGGAACCTCGGTAAGAAACTGCAACACATTTTTAATATTTGTTTGTTTAAGGTCCACAAAGAACTTAAGAGACTTAATTGAGGTCATACAGTGAGGATGTGGCAAAATCAAAATCAAGACTAGCCTCCCCCACAACCATTATTTTATATTGAGAAGGAAGAAAATTGGGAATATTTTAGTTTTACTCCAGATGACAAACCTAAATAAACCATGCATACATTAGCTTGTGATTTCATTTAAGGAAATGCAGGAAAGATAACAAGCAGCCTAATCGTATCTCCTTATATTTGGAATGTGTGTGTGCGGGGAAGCTTATGACATAATTCAGAAAATTTATCCTTCAGAACACCATGACCACTAAATGAAAAATCACTGTTAAAAATCCATTAAAATAATATTACTAGGGGGAAAAATGTCTAAAGTGAAAACACACTAGCAACTTTCTTATTTTAAAGTTAAAACATCCGGTCATTATGCAATTAGCATGCTCTTCATTTTAAGGAAGAAGTGGCAATAAGCCAAATGTTTATTCATCCTCCTCCTCACAGCAGTTATAGGAAAAGCAGAAATAGAAGGAGAAAAAATAAATACGTTTCCTAGGCATAGCAGACTGCATTACTTAATAAATGTTCATTAAATGAATGTTCCCTTCATGTGCCTGTCCCCTGGCTTTTTAATAGTTTTTTTTTACCTTTGACACAATGAAAATGTGAAGCATATGAAGCTCATTAGAAATGTGTTCATTATTCTACATGGTCTTAACTGGTTGGCCTAGATAATAACCCGGGTCTTCGGAAGCTAAGAATCAGTGCAACAGCACGTGGCATTCCGTTGCTTACTTGAAGGAAGGCAGCTTGGGAAAGGGAAAACGCGTTCTACTTGGTGCCACAGGACCTGAGTTCGAATCCAGGCTGCCACTTTTCCTGCCTATATTATCCTACTTTGGGCAAGTCATTTTTCCTTTCCCTCTTTCCCGGCCCTGAAGGTTCTAGCTCTAGGGCGCCGGGTTCAAGGAGCTGTCCAAAAGAGGCAGCGGACATGAACCGGCTGTGATGCGCTCTCTACACCTCTCCCAATCCCAGCCCCCGGGTCAAGGTCACAGCCAAGATTGGGGGCTCGCTCTTACTTCTTGGTATTCTTGGTGTCCGAAATCCTGGCCAGGCTGAGTAGGGGCCTCGTGCTGGGTGTGGGCGAGCGTCTGCGGCGACTCACGGTAAGCGAGGCTCCCCGACGGCGCCGGGGGCGCGGCCGCGGGGATGGCGAGTGCCGTTTGCTGGGGCGTGGGGAGCGGCGTCGGCACGTCGGGGAGCCCCTCTTGGCCTTGGGAGGCGCGGACGGCACCCGCAGTCGGGCGCCGAAGCCCGAGGAGCAGCAGCAGGCGCGGCGGCGGGGCGAAGCCTTCTGCTGGTGGCGCCTGGAGAACGGAGACTCCGACAGTCTGCGCGGGGAGGTCTTGTGAGACAGCAGCTTCTTGCCCGCGGGGGACGGCGAGCGCCGCCTCCGGGGACCCTGCGAGGTACGCCGCCGCCGGGTCGAGGGCGAGTGCGGCCGGGGCCGAGGGGGCAGCGAGGGCTGCAGCGACGGTGGCAGCGACGACGTCAGCGACTGTGGCAGCGACGGCGGCGGGCGGCGGCGCCTCGACAGGGCCCGGGGACTGTGGGGGCTGCGGCGGCGGCGGCGGCGGCGGGGGGTCGGGCTCGGGGGCGGGGAGAGGTGGAGTTCTCCCCAGCCTACGTGGAGGGGGCACTTCTTGCTGGCCCGGTGGTGCTCCGTGGTGCTCCCGGGTGGTGGGGCTGCGCTGCGCTGCGCTCTGCTCCGTGGGGCCGGCCCGCTGTGGGCGTCGGGTGGTGGTGGTGGTGCTGGTGGAGTAGGTGGTGGAGTCGGTGATGGTGGTGTACTCGACGACGCTGCCGGCGAGGGGCCGTTGCGCGCCTTGGAGCTTTGGGGATGCTCGCCTTCGGAGGGGGTTGGGAGTGGGGGGCACGAGCCATGTCGCCCTAGTCAGCGCGCAACCTTCAACCTGCCCTGACCTCGGCTCCAGGGCCCCCAGACTCGCTCCTGCACCCGAGGTTGTGCGTGGAGAAACTGAGGCAGCCGCTCCCCCGGGAGGAGCGGGGAAGTGCCAGTTGCTTTTGTAGTGGGCAGACAGGAAGGGATGGCCGGGCCCTGGCCGGAGAGAACTTGCCAGAAATGACCCAAGTCTAGAGATCGTTTGGGGTAGGAGGAGGGGGTCTCGCGGGGCTACGGCGGTTTGGTCCGATTTCCTTGGGGGACGCAGCGACCCAGGAGACCGTGACGCGAAATGATACAAAGACCTGATGATGTTGTCAGAGGTCACACAGGCAGTAAGCATTGGATGCAGCAGGTGAACCCAAGGCTTGTGATCCCAGAACCGTTGTTCTTCCCTTGGAACCACCCTTGACTCGCCTTCAATTTCTAATTGTAACCATCTCATGAATGTTAACAAGGACGTTAACATTAAGGAAACCCATCGAAGTTTACAGTGAGACACAAGGAATTGAAGAGAAAAAAAAATCATATTAAACGTACTCACGGATCTGTTTACTTTGGCCCCATGGGAAGCTTCAATCCAACTCCCACCCGCCCATATTTAAAAAATAAATTATATGGAATCATAAAACGTTAGAGCTAAAAGCTACCTTACAAATCATGACAGACTCATTTTACAGATGGGGAAACTAAGGCAAACAGGGTTAAGTGACTTGTCCAGGGACACGCCGCTAATAAGTAACTGAGGGCCAGATTTGAACTGATTTCTTCCTCACTCCAGACATGGAGCTGTATCTACTGTACCACCTAGCTGCCCTAGCAGGTTAGGGGAAGCTGGAAATCCTTGAAGACCCTACAACAGACTGCATAACAATACTTCACATTTATATAGCACTTTAAGGGTTGCGAAGCCTATGAGGTAGGTGTTGTTATTACCATCCCCATTTGACACATGAGGAAACTAAGGCAGATTAAATGACTTGCCCAGGGTCATAGCTGGTAAAGTCTGGAGGCAGGATCCACACTAAGGTCTTCCTGAGTCTTGAGTCCAAAGACAGATGAAAGATCTTTTAAGGGTCTTACATACTGTTTGGTGGGAGGTGGGAAATACCCAAATGCAAGTAAATGTCAAGGGGATGAAAGAGAGAGTACTAATAGCAAGTGGGACCAGGAAAGGCTTTATTTGGAGCCAATTGTGAAATTTTCATTCTCAAGCATTTACACTTTCAGAAGTTGGCAAATGCTGTTACAAATTGGGGCTTGATTTATTGTTTTGTTGGTTTTCTAGAGCCTCCACAGAGAAAATGTTAATGAAGATAAAACTTAAAAGTGTGTCCCAAGAACATTTCCCCCCCCACCCAGGAGAACCAGTTGTGAAAATATTCTAGCAGCACATCCCCAGCAGCCTATGCAAAGGCAAAGAATGGGAAATGAAATGCTTGAGTTTTGGAAACAGGCCAGTTTATTTCTTTGTCTATTTATGGTCATGATATCCCTTAAAATGGACAAAAACAAAGTCACTCCAAGGTCACTGCCTACAGTAATGACAGAAGAACAAAGAGGAAAAGGTTTTCATCTTAAACAGATCTGAGCACATGCATCCCTGAATCAGTAATTTCCTTTTGCCTTCTGTATAGACTACTCTGTTTAGCTTTTAAAGCCCTACCCATCCTGGGACATCTATCTTTCCAACCTCATTACACATTACTCAACTCCATGCCTAGAATCCACTTCTTGCCTCCCTTCATAGAGTACCTTCCTTTGAGATACAGCTCAAGCACCATCTTCTATATGAAGGCTTTCCTAATTCCCCTAATTTGCTAGTGCCCTCCATCCCAAACTACCTTTAATACACACACACACACACACACACACGTACATACATATATTCATGTTATATATAAAACATTTATATTAACTACATATATAGCTAATATGAATAATGTATAATATGCAGTTATCCAGCTATATGTGTGTGTATATATATATATATATATATATATATATATATATATATATATAAATATATATATGATATTTCTATATGTACTTGTCCTTTCCCCACAATCCCCACAATAAAATGTAAACTCCTTCTGACAGTGGATTGTTTCATTCTTTGTGCTTATATCCTACTGTACCCAACTCATAGTAGGAGCATGATAAATCTTTGTTCATTCATTCATAGATCGTGAACATTAACTGTTGTTAATGTACCGTCTTTGTACAACTATGACAAGTTAACACATTACTGAAAGAACTGAACCACATGCGAAATGACAAAAAAGCAGACTAATGTTTTTCATAGACATACCCTTCCCCAAGAATTTTAAAAGTGAAATATATATCAAAATATTTATAACAGTATTTCTATGGGAGCAAAAAAAAAGAAAGAAAAGAAAAAGAAACAAAGTAATTGTTCATCAATTAGGGAATGCCCCCCCCCCAAACTTAGTTATTGAATATAATGGAATATTACTATGTGGTAAGAAATAGTGGATATGAGGAATTCAGAGGAATTTAGGAAGATTTGTATGAACTGATGCAGAATGAGCGTTACTAAAAAAACTGATATGTACAGTGACTATACCAATGTAAATGAAAAGACCACTAAAAAGAACTTGAATTCTGAGTAATTGAAATACAAGCAAAGGTCTTGGGGAGCAGATAATGAAATACACCTCTTCCCTCAAGGCAAAGAAATGAGGAACCACTGGGACCAAATAATGTATGCATTATCAGGCACATCATTGTATCAGATGCTTTTGCTTTATTATTTTGTGATATGGTAGCATTCAGTCTAGAAGGGAGAAGTGGTAAATGACTTCTGAAGATAAAAGACATAAAACTTTTCAAAATTATGTTTTAGACAGGAAATGACCAGTTATAGACATTGGTCACTGAAGAATCAGCTTGTCTCTGTGCAGCTAGTTCAATGACCATTTCAAAGGAAATATACAATTAGGAGAAAGCATAAAGATCATAGGATCATGGATTTCAGAGGCCACCTAATGCAACGCTCATCATTTTATTGATAAGGTAATTGAGGCCCAGATGGTAAGACAGTTTATATAATGATAGAAGCTCAGTTTTATCTACTTAAGCTGCAAATTAAAAAAAAAAAACATTGAAACAAAAGATAAAAATGTTATTTTTAAAAGTAGTACCTGTTGATATGCCCTAATTTTGCAGGACAGGTCCCCTAGAGTACAGATACCCTTGGTTCAAGGTCCTAAGAGAGGCTGTATTCCCTTCCAGGGGTAGGGAACTGTAGCAACAATCTGCTGGCAGCTACTGTGGCTGTTTAAAACCAACAACCAGCACACAGAAGGTGGCTAACACAGGTTCTTTTGATCCCCTTTACTAAGGAAAGCAATGTTAAGGTGTTAACAGTCTTGCTTTAATGACATACACACACACACACACACACACACACACACACACTCACTTAGTTCAGGAGGAAAAGCCAGCACCCTGAACTTCAGAGCAAATACAAACAAATTACAAACAGAGACAATGTAAACAGACTAAATCACAATTCATACTTACCAGGAAAGCATCAACATCTGGCTTGACAAGCCGGGAGCCCTTAAAATGGCTGCCCAGAGTCCCTTGCCACTCTTCCAGCAAATGAGAGCCCCAAAAGTCAAAGGCCAACCTTGGATTCACACCTAATCAGCAAAAGGGTGTGGGCCTGGGGCTTTGCACCTAGTAAGGCTTAATCAAAGCCATTTGATTACATTAGCATTTCTAAAAGAGAAAACAGTAAAAAAAAAAAAAGTCCCACCTTAATTACCAATACAGGAACCTTTGGCCTCCCAAAGTTGGCCCTCTAGGTCCTCGTGTGGCCCTTTGACCATAATTCACAAGTTCATAAGGTAAAAACCAATGAGTTGACCTTGGCCAGAGGAAATAATTAGTCTAAATGGAAAGCATTCGGTGAAATAGTTTAGTAAGCAACAAAACATTCCCTGCTAAACCTGGGGAGCACTTTGCCAGACATCCATGAGAGGCACATATGCGAGGAACATATGTGGTGAGGGTGTAAACATGGAGAGATTCACATTTATGGCCAGGGCATATGCACGGAGAGCTAGCGCTTGTCTCTGATGTGGTCAGGCTATTGATGTCTTTCTAGTGATCCCGTCTTGCTCCCCCTACCAGGGCCTCTTTTCTGCTGGGTTTATTGTTTCCCTCCACTGCTGCTCAGCTGTACACCACTGCTACTCAGCTGTACACCACTGCCAGATGCTGCCTATGGGCTTGGCTTGATGCTGCTTGACTGGATGAATAATCTTCCCTGCTGGACCCATCTCTGTGGAGCTTCTCTCTGCTCCAAGCTCTGCCTCATTTGAAATCCTTTCCGCGTAAAGCTCTTGTAGAAGAGACAGGAACGCTTGTCTTAGATCAGCAAAAAGCCTTCTCTTGGCTTCTATCTTTTCTCTTCTGGATCATAGTCAAACCACAGCATTAATCTCTTTAAAGCAAAAGTCAGGACCCTTGTAGCTGGATAAAGACACCTTCAATTAGGCTTCATTTTTTTTCTTGGTATGCTTTTTTTTTTTTCCTGGAACATGGGCTTGATCCCCCTGTTACAGATTTCACTCTAATGGTCAACATTCCACATACCTCTTTAATCTTTGAAGTTGAGACTTTAAAATAGGTAATGGTTACCTGCCCAGTCAACTATTTGGCACAGTAGATAGATCACTGGGACTGAAAACAGACCTGAGTTCAAATCCAGCTTCAGACACTGGGTTGAGGGAATTACTTAACGGCCTTCTGCCTCAGTGTCCCCATTTGTAAAATGCAGATAATAATAGCTCTTACTCCCCAAGGTTGTTTTGTACAGGTCAAATGAGATAATATTTGTAAAATTCTTTGCATATCTCAAAGTATTATATAAGCATTAGCTATGATTATTAATGACCAAATATCTCTAGGATTTGGGTTCCACAATTTTTCAGTCTGATACTTTTTCCGTTTTCCCCTGTAAATGAATAGGAAGGATAAAAGGCATGAAGACAAAGTTAAATTCAAATTTACTGTCTCTTCTACCATTTAGCTGCATTCCTGGATATTCCACATATGCATGCAGCTAACCAAAGCCTAATGGAGGCTTTGAGGCACACCTTAACATCAAAAAATTACTGATTTACAACAGGATGACTAAACTCAGAAACCACCTGAGCCAGCAAATAATCAATCCCTGTGTTAACAACAGTCAAAAGTCACACTGATTTAGAGTTCAAGCTCATTTTCAAAACATTACAAGGTAGGATGACTGAAGATTATAAGCATAATTATCTCATAAATGATAGGTAAGGGAAATACATTTAAGAGGCAAGAGAAGTGAGTTTATAAAAAGCAAGCCCAAGGTTAAGTGACTCACAAAAGGTCACAGCTGATATATGCCAGAAGTAGGATTCTTCCTGGATCTTCCTAAGTTCAAGCCCACCATGGTTCTCACAGTAGATCCTGAGAGCCCCAGAAGTGTTCAGGAGGTATGAAAAGTCAAAAGATTTTCATAGTGATACTAAAACATTATTTGCCTATTAAAATGCCCATCCCTGTAAGGCTGTATTCATATATTTCAACCAAAACAATATATCACATGATTGAATGCACCAACAGGTATGAAAATGCATCTGTTTTGTATTAACCCACACATTAAAGGAATTTGCAAAAATATGTAAAAACAATGCCACTCTTCTCACTAATTGTTTTGGGAAATATAGTTGTTTTTAAGGGCAGGGCCAAGGGAAGGACATGCCTGGGCTCTCCCAAATTCCCCTCCAGACAATTTTAAATAACACCTCAAAATGAATGCTGGAGCAGCAGAAGCCCGAAAAGGATGGGGTGAAACAATTTTCCAGCCCAAGACAACTTAGAAGGTCAGCAGGAAAGGTCTGTTGCAATAGGGTGAGAGTGGAGTACACTCCAGTGAAGACTACACCAGTGCATACTGTGCCTCAGCAAACCCACAGCAGGCATTGGGGGGGGGGGTGACTGAATCAGCAGCAGAAGCAGCTTCCAGAGTTCTCAGTCCACAGACAGTAAGGGGATCAGACGACTAGTCAGAAGGTGATTACAGGGGTGCGTTTGCTGGAATCGGGTGCAGGACTATGCTGCCCATATGTGGATCCAAGTTACAGTCTTAGGTGGCAGTCCCAGTGATCTACCCACTGTGCTTGCTCAGAATGGCACACCAGAACTTGTGACCACAGGGCAACATGGAACCCTGGTCACAATTTCAGGGTAAAAAAGAGTATTTGTGGTCATTCAGAGACAAGAACACAGGCCAGGAGAAGAGTGACCATACCTCTCCTTAGATTATACAATCTTAGAAGAATTGAAAACTTATGGACCCCCAGAACTAGCTCAGAAAGCAATAGTAGGAAAGGCCTGAAACTTGGGACAGTTCTCCTTCTCCCCTAGCAGCAAAGCCTCACTTTAACATAGAGTTAAAAATCAAGAAAAAGGCTAGAAAAGGAAATGAACAAAAAATAACTGACCATAGAAAGTTACTGTGGTGACAAGGAAGATCAAAACACAAACTCAGAAGAAGATAACAAAGTCAAAACTACAACATCCATAGTCTAAAAGAAAAAAAAAGATGAATTGATCTCAGGCCCAAAATGAATTTTTGAGAGAGTTCAACATTAAAAAAAATCAAATAACAGAGGCAGAGGAAAAATCAGGGAAAGAAATGAGAGTGATACAGGAAAATCATGAAAAAAAAGTCAATAACTTGGTTTAAGGAGGCACAAAAAAATACTGAAGAAAAGAAAACCCTAAAAAAAAAACAGAATAGGCCAAATGGTAAAAGAGGCACAAAAACCCACTGAAGAGAAGAACTTAAAAAGCAGAATTGGCCAAATGAAAAAGGAGGTACAAAAGCTTGCTGAAGAAAATAATTCCTTAAAAATTAGAATTGGGCAAGCAGAAGCCAATGACTCTATGAGACATCAAGAAACAAACAAAATCAAAAGAATGAAAAGAAATAGAGAACATGGGGCAGGTAGGTGGCGCAGTCAGTAGAGCACCGGCCCTGGAGTCAGGAGGACCTGAGTTCAAATCCGGCCTCAGACACTTGACACAAGTACTACCTGTGTGACCTTGGGCAAGTCACTTAACCCCAATTGCCCTGCCAAAAAGCAAAAAAAAAAAAAAAAAAAAAAAAAGAAATAGAGAACAATGTGAAATATTTCATTGGAAAAACAACTGACCTGGAAAATAGATTGAGGAGAGATTAATTAAGATTATTGGACTACCTGAAACCATGATCACAAAAAGAGCCTAGACACCATCTTTCAAGAAATTATCAAGGAAAGCTACCCTGATATTCTAGAAATTGGGGGCAAAATAGAAATGGGAAGAATCCTGTATTCATCTCCTGAAAGAGATCCCCAAATGAAAATGGCCAGGGTTATTATAACCAAATTCCAGCTTCTTCCAGGTGAAGAAGAAAATATTGTAAGCAGCCAGAAGGAAATGATTCAAGTATCATGGCTCCATAGTTAAGATAACAGAAGATTTAGCAGCTTCTACATTAATATATCAGAGGGCTTAGAATGTAGCATTCCAGGGGGCAAAGGAGCTAGGATTCCAAACAAGAATTACCTAACCAGCAAAACTGAGTATAATCCTTCAGAGGAAAAAATGGAGATATCCAATGAGATAGAGTACTTTCAAGCATTCCTGATGAAAAGAGCAGAGCTGAATGTAATATTTGACTTTTAAACAGAAGATTCAAAGGAAGCGTTTAAAGGAAAACAGGAAAGAGAAATCATAAGGGATTCAATAAGTTTAAATTATTTATATTCCTATATGGGAAGATACTTGTAACTCCTAAGACTTTCTCATTATTAGGGCAGTTAGAAGAAGTATAAATAGGCAGAGGACATATGTTTGAGTTGAACATGATGGAATGATATCTAAAATAATAAAATGAAGGGGTGAGAAAGAGGAATGCACTGGGAGAAAGGGAAAGGGAGATGCAGAATAGGGTTAATTATACCACACAAAAAAGGTGTGAAAGAGCTTTTACAGTGGAAGGCAAGATTGGGGGTGGGGGTAGTGCTTGAACCTTATTCATCAGAATTGGCTCAAAGAGGGAAGAACACGTGCTCAACTGGGTATAGAAATCTGTCTTAGCCTGTGGGGAAATAGGAAGGGAAGATGATAAGAGAAGGTGGGGAGGGCTGATAGAAAGGTCGACTGGGGAAGGGTAGTCAGAAGCAAAACACTTTTGAAGATGGACAGGGGGAAAGGAGAGAGAGAAAACAGGATTAATGGGAGAAAATAAGATGCAGGGAAATACACAGTAATCATAACTGAAAAAAAATTATAGCAAGTTTATCTGATAAAGGCCACATTTCTCAAATACACATAGAATTGAGTCATATTTTTTAAAAAATCAGAGACATTCCCCAATTGATAGTCAAATGATATGAAAAAGCCATTTTCAGATAACATAATCAAAGCTATCTATAGTCATATATAAATGGTCTAAATTACTATTGACTAGAGAAATGCAAATTAAAACAACTCGGAGGCATCACCCCATGCTTGTCAGATTGGCTAATAGGACAGGAAAGGAAAATGGTAAATATTAGAGGGGATGTAGGAAAAGGCACTAATGCATTATTGGTGGAGTTGTAAACTGATTCAATCAATCCGGAGAACAATTCTGAACTATGCTCAAAGGGCTATAAAACCATGCATACCCTTTGATCTAGCAATATCCCTAGTGGGTCTGTATCCCAGAGATAAAAAAAAAAAAAGAAAGGCCTTATATGTACAAAAATTTTTATAGCAAATCTTTTAGTGGTGGCAACAAATTGGAAATTGAAGGGATGCTCACCAATTGGGGAATGGCTAAGCATGTTGTAATATATGATTGTGATGGAACACTATTGTATTATAAAAAAATGATAAGCAGAATGCTCTCAGAAAAACCTTGAAAAACTTTCATGAAATGATGCAAGGTGAAATGAATAGAACCAGAACATTGTGCATAGTAACAGCAATATTGTACAATGATTGATTGTGAATGACTTAGCTCCTCTTAACAATAAAATGATTCAAGACAATTCTTAATGACTTAGGATAAAAAATGCTTACATCTCCAGAGAAAGAACTGAGGGAGTCTGAATATAGATTGAAGCATACTTTTTTTAAAACTTTATTTTTCTTGGGATTTTTATTTCAGTCAGTGTTTTTTTCACAATATGACTAAAATGGAAATATATTTTGCATGACTGCACATGCATAACCTACATAAAATTACTAGCCTTCTCAGTGACTGAGGAGGGAACGAACTGAGAAATTTCGAACTCAAAATTTTAAAGAAAGAATGTTAAAAATTGTTTTTACATGTAATTGAGGGAAGTATTTTTAAAACAGTTGTTTTCTTAAAAAATCTGTTATTTATGTTAACTTCTATCAGCCTATTTTTGTTTATTATTGTTATTTTTAGTTAATAAATTTAAAAAATTTTATTGGTTTTCTTTTCTAATATGGTAAACATTGATAGAATGCACAGAAACCAAAGTTTTTTGAAGTCCTCAATGATTTTTAAGACTATAAAGGTGTTCTGAGATCAAAAAGTTTAAGAACCTCTGAACTAGACCATGCTGTTGTTTTCATATGCTATTAAGACAATGATGACCATTAATTGGCTCTAGCTTATCCTGTGACACTTGAATAATTCTATTATTGGTGAAAAGGACTATCAGCCTAACAAGATTTTAGGACTGACAACTCACATTTGTTCTAGATGAAGAGTATTCTTACATCAGCAACAGTCAGGATGATAGGGTTTAACATGTAATTGCTCTAGATCACATGTATTAATTTTCTCTCCTCGACTAGATCATAAGCTTATTGAGGTACAGAACCATATCTAATACTTACGCTCACCACAACTGTCATGAAGCAAGAAGAGTGTCCACAAAAAAAAAATCCACTCATCTGACAGCTATTTGTCGAGCCTCTGCTACAGGGAATTAGTGCAATGTGGGGTACAAAAATGATAAAAATAATAAAAATATATGGTTACATTTTCTACCGTTTAATGCAAGCAATAAATCACATTCGTTTTAGAAAAGAAGAGGCATTACAGCAATTGCTTATTTAAATGTCAGATTAGAAGTAAAAGGTACTTGATACTCGCACTGGACCCTGAGCAGGTGACTGCCATCTTGTGGTAAAGTGATTTAGGGAGCTTAGAGTGTCTTCCTAATAGGCCTCAAAGTCTGTGGATTCAGGCTGGGACTTTTTCCCAGATATTTACCATGGTAGTAAAATATTTGTAGGTAGGTTTCCCCTTACAGGAGTAGTCATTCCTTTCATATTTTGTTTTCCAATCTTACATGTTCTGACAAGGAGAACATTACCATATGATTTTAAAAGCCACTTCAGTACATTACTCTTTATTTAAAAAAAAAATCCCACAAATACCATGTGAAGTAAAAACCAAGGTGAGTAATGGAAACCAAAGCTTTAGCTTAGGAAAAGCACCTTACTCATTTTTTTTAAATTGCAATTTCCCTAAATTAAAAGAAAATAATTTTGATTATAGCAATGTCCAAAAGGGAAAAAGGCAGCTCCCAAAACAAGTGAAGTTTCCTTTACTGACAGTCTGCAGGTGAAGGGAGCCCACTTATTGACTGTGCTAGAGAAGGTATTCCTGGGGTTTTTAAAGTGGACCAATCCCTTACAAATGTGATTTTGTTGCATTGTTCACCACTGTTTTAAAGGACTCCTGTTCATTGAGGACATTAGGTTGGCTTTTCACTCTTTCAATTAATAAATCTTTCATCAGCCTTATCTAAGAAGATGTATCTTCTCTTTTGAGTGAGACCATTTTCAATATCCACTTTAAGCTCCATCACGGTTTTTCTAAACTTACACTTTTGATAAATTGTGAATGTTACATAGGTTTAAAAGTACACAAATCGAGTTGATTTAAGAGCTTTAAAAATTACATTACATACCATGTTATTAAAGTTAACTGAATAAATAAAAGAAAAAGCTAATTTAAGGGGAGAAACCCCAACACACTAGTCTTTTTTTGTGAATTTGAAGTAGTTACTTTTTAAACTGAAAAGAGCCTTGCTACTTTATTAGCAAACAGATTCATGTAACTTGTGCTTAAAAATCTGATAGAATGGCTACGAATTGGGTTGATAAATACACCATAAAGTAGAGGAACCCCCAAAGTCAGTCTTGTTTAAAGCCATCAAATTGATCTTGATTTCCACATTGGTCTATGATTTCCACATCTGGAAAACCACCATGATTCACTATCAGATCTCCACACAAGAAACCAGGAAGCAGGAATACATACTAAAAGGGGGAAAAAGGGTGATGCCTTCCATGGGGGAGGGAGCAGGCAAGATGTATCTAATCAGAAGTCTTTTGTTTTTCTTTTTTTCCTTGTCCCTAGTGCAATTCCAGGGTCATACGACAGAAAAGTCAACCATGCAGATTGAATATATATCAGAGGCAATACAGGACATTTACTGATGAGGCAAGCACACTCTGGCTGAGGCTGCTGCAGCTTCCCCTTAGGGCTCTAGGGATGCTCTGGAGGGTTGAGGTTGTGTCTCCTCTAGAGCAACTTGAGCCCCCCCACCAGTTGTCCCTGCCCTCCCCCCCACAAGGATAGGTGCATTAAGTAACTAGCACTGCAGTTTCATTTAACCGTTCGTCTTGATTCTGTCCTGCCACTGGACTGTGATGACCCTGGAGGAGAGAGTAAGGTGGATGACTTTGTGCAACTCTGCCTCACTTAAATCCAATTTACTTACAAATCAAAAGACATTACTACTCTAGCATAGTGATATGTTGGTCCTCTTCGAGAATGAAAGACAACAACCATTTCTTTTAACTAATTAAAACCAACTAGCTTTCCCAAAGGGATATTTACTTCAAAGGTATAGCAATAACAAAAGAGCAAACATTTCCCCTCAATACTTTGGGGACACATCATGCATTCCCCCACCTCAGTCTCTGAGAAGTATGCTTACTCCTAGCACTGCTTCCACATAGCATTAGTCCCACCTGTTCATATCTTTTGGCCATTTGTCAACCACAGAATGGCTCATATTCTTATAAATTTGAATCCATTTTTATATATTTTAGGTATAAGACCTTCATAAGTGAAAATCTCATATTTTGTTGCAAAGATTTTTTCCCATTTACCTATTTCTCTTCTAATTTTAACTTAATTGATTTTGTTTATACAAAAACTGTAAATTTATTTTTGCCCTTTCTAATTTATTTATTTTTAGTTTTCAAAAAAACTTTTTTAACTTTTTAAAACCAAAAGCATCCATTTTATCTTCCATGATATATTTCTCTATCCATCATTTGGTCAGGAACTCTTCCCCATCCATAGATCTGAAAGGTATTTTCTTCCTTGTTCCTCTAATTTGTTTATGATGTCACTCTTCATGTTGAATCATATTTTCATTTGGAATTCATTTTGTTTTATAGTTTAAAGTACTGGAGTGCACTAAAAAAAAGTCAGACTACTTCTTAGTTTTCCCAGCAGTTTTTGTAGAACAGTGCATCATTACCGCCAGAAACTATGGTCCTTGGTTTTATGGAACCCTATACTACTGTGTTTATTTGCTTCTGTACTTAATGTGTTCCTCTCTACTTAATGTGTCAACCTCTCTATTTTGTAACTGGTACAAAATTGTTTTGGTGTTTACTGCTTTGTGGTATAGCTTGAGATCTGGTGCATCTAGGCTCTCTTCTTTCCCATTCCCCACCACCATCCTTTTTCTTGAGATTCCTGACCTTTCATTCCTCTAGATGAATTTTGTTATTATTTTTTCTGGGTCTCACAATGCAGACAGGGAGTGGTCTGAATGAACAGTGACAGTACTAAACATTGATGACAGCTAACAAAACTTTATTGCTACTCATAACAGAGGAGAGGAGAATAGATGTCATAGGGAACAGAATTAGAGTAGAGACTCCATTGGCCTTAGTCTTTGGGTAGCAAACAGTGAGGCAGATTTGAGTGCTTATTCTCATTCTGGTTGAAGGCCCAAAGGCCCTTAAGCAAGGGTGTGTTGGAACCAGTACATCTTGATTGATGAGAGATGATTGTTAAATTTCAGGGTGAAGATTTATACCTCAGAAATCAGTGGATGCTACAAATTATGACTTGATTTGTTTTGTTCACTATCTAGAGCAGAGGAGGGGAAGAGTCGGCCCCAAGGACATTGGAATTTATTCTGTGAAGTTTGGATTCAGTCAAAGGGCCACACCTGAAGACCTAGAAAACCACATGTGGCCTCAACACCAAGGTTCCCCACCCCTGATCTAAAGTCAGCAAACTATGGCCCAAGGAACAAGTCCAGCCAGCTACCTGTTTTATTCTATTTAACATTGTAAGATGATTCTTAGCTTGTAGTCATATAGAAACACACTGTGGGCTGGATTTGGCACTCAGGCCATAGTCTTCTGACCCATGGTTTAGACTTAAGAAAGTGGTGGAGAGGGGCAGAGTCAAGATGGTGGCTGTAAAGCAGGGACTTGCTTAAGCTCCTCACCAGGTCCCTCCAAACACCTATAAAATGGCTCTGAACAAATTCTAGTGCTGCAGAACCCACAAAATAGCAGAGGAATGCAGAGCTCCAGCCCAGGACAGCCTAGATGGTGGCTGGGAAGGTTCTATCGCATGGAGCTAGGAGCAGAGCAGAGCCCAGCATGGGCTGCGCCAGGACCAACCAGACCAGGAGCTGGGTGGAACAGGCGTAGTGCCCTGAATCAGTGACCTGTGGCAGTTACCAGACTTCTCAACCCACAACCACCAAAGACAACAGAGAAGGTTAGTGGGAAAAGCTGCTGGGACAGAGGAAAGGAGTTTGCAGTCAGCCACTGGAGGTGGTGCAGCTCTGAGGCTTCTTCCAGAGATACAGCTGCAGTTGCTTCCAGCCCCAGGCCCACCTGGTGGGAGGAATTAAGCAGTTGATTAGAGCCAGAGTGCAAAGCCTGCTTTGCTCTGCCTGGATCTGGGCCGCAATCTTGGTTGGCAGTTCTTGGGAGAGAAGGAGCACTGGTGTGATAGAGCTTGCTGTGTAGAAGTAGCTCTGAAAATAGCAGCATAGCCCCTCAAGCTTGGGACAAAACACTCTCTACTTTACAAGCAGTCGTATCCTGACAAAAAGCTCAAGGGTCAAGTAGTTAGCTGGTAATATGAACAGGCAGTGAAAACAGTCTCAGATTCAGACTCAGACTGTGGAATCTTTTTTTGGTGACAAAGAAGACCAAAACGCACAGCCAGAAGAAGTCAACAAAATCAAACAGCCTACATCAAAAGCCTCCAAGAAAAATATGAATTGGTCTCAGGCCATGGAAGAGCTCAAAAAGGATTTGGAAAAGTAAGTAAGAGAAGTAGAGGAAAAGTTGGGAAGAAAAATGAGAGTGATGCTTGAAAACCATGAAAAACAAGTCAATGACTTGGTAAAGGAGACCCAAAAAATAATGAAGAAAACAACACCTTAAAAATAGACTAATTCAAATGGCAAAAGAGCTCCAAAAAGCCAATGAGGAGAAGAATGCCTTGAAAGGCAGAATTAGTCAAATGGAAAAGGAGGTCCAAAAGACCACTGAAGAAAATACTACCTTAAAAATTAGATTGGAGCAAGTGGAAGCTAGTGAATTTATGAGAAATCAAGATACTATAAAATAGAACCAAAGGAATGAAAAAATGGAAGACAATGTGAAATATCTCATTGGAAAAGACACTGACCTGGAGAATAGATCCAGGAGAGATAATTTAAAAATTACTGGACTACCTGAAAGCCATGATCAAAATCAAGGAGAACTGCCGTGATATTCTAGAGCCAGAGGGTAAAATAGAAATTGAAAGAATCCACTGATCACCTCCTGAGAAAGATCTCAAAAAGAAAACTCCTAGGAATATTGTGGCCAAATTCCAGAGCTCCCAGATCAAGGAGAAAATACTGCAAGCAGCCAGAAAGAAACAATTTGAATATTGTGGAAACACAATCAGGATAATACAAGATCTAGCAGCTTCTGCATTAAGGGATCAAAGGGCTTGGAATATGATATTCCAAAGGTCAATGGAGCTAGGATTAAAACCAAGAATCACCTCTCCAGCAAAAGAGAGTATAACGCTCCAAGGCAAAATATGGATTTTCAGTAAAACACAGGACTTTCAAGCTTTCTCAGTGAAAAGACCAGAGCTGAATAGAAAATTTGACTTTCAAACACAAGAATCAAGAGAAGCATGAAAAGGTAAACAAGAAAGAGAAATCATAAGGGACTTACTAAAGTTGAACTGTTTTATTTACATTCCTACATGGAAAGATGATGTGGGTAATTCATGAGACCTCAGTATTAGGGTAGCTAAAGGGAATATCTCTCTCTCTCTCTCTCTCTCTCTCTCTCTCTCTCTCTCTCTATATATATATATATATATATATATGTATGTATGTATGTATATATGTATATATGTATGTATATATAATATGCACATATATGTGTAATATGCATATATATGTATATGTATGTATGCATATATATAATATATGTACATATATATGTATATATAGACAGAGGGCAAAGGGTGAGTTGAATATGAAGGGATGATATCTAAAAAAATAAAATCGAATTAAGGGATGAAAGAGGAATATATTGAGAGAGGGAGAAAGGGAGAGATAGAATGGGGTAAATTATCTCACATGAAAGTGGCAAGACAAAGCAGTTTGTTGGAAGGGAAGAGGGGGCAGGTGAGGGGGAATGAGTGAATATTGCTCTCATTGGATTTGGCTTGAGGAGGGAATAACATACACACTCAGTTGGGTATCTTACCCCACAGGAAAGAAGGAGGAAGGGGATAAAAAAGGGGGAATGATAGAATGCAGGGCAGATGGGGGGGAGGTAATCAAAAGCAAGCACTTTTGAAAAGGGTCAAGGGAGAAAATTGAATAAAGGGGGACAGGATAGGATGGAGTGAAATATAGTTAGTCTTTCCCAACATGAATATTGTGGAAGGGTTTTGCATAATGATACACATGTGGCCTATGTTGAATTGCTTGCCTTCTTAGGGAGGGTGGCTGGGGCGGGGGGGAAGAGGGGAGAGAATTTGGAACTCGAAGTTTTAAAAGCAGATGTTCAAAAAAAAAGTTGTTTTTGCATGCAACTGGGAAATAAGATATACAGGAAATGGAGCATAGAAATCTATCTTGCCCTACAAGAAAGTAAAGGAAAAGAGGATGGGGGAGGAGTGGGGTGACAGAAGGGAGGGCTGACTGGAGAATGGGCAATAAGAATATATGCCATCTTGGAGTGGGGGGCAGGGTAGAAATGGGGAGAAAATTTGTAATTCAAAATCTTGTGGAAATCAATGCTGAAAACTAAAAATATTAAATAAATAATAAAATAAAAATTAAAAAAAATAAAAAAGAAAGTGGTGGAGAAAATATTAATGCATATTGAATATAAAAGTATGTCATCCATTTTTAGAGAGCCAGTTACTAAACATTTACCATCACACCACAGCCATCAGGGCTTAAACTTTAGTATACAGAGAGTTTTAGATAAAAAACAAAATGGCACTAAAAAGACAATGCTGCATCATCCACAGAAGAAGATAGTTGCATAATCTAGATAAGTCAAATAAGTATATTTTCTGAATTACACAATAAGTAAAGAAGGACTCAAGAAACTTAATTCTGTGCCATATAAGTGAAAATCTAGAAGTGGAGGAATGACAGTACATATAGCCTATCTCTGAATTTATTATCTAGTCTTAGTATACATATATACTGGGGGACTGACATCACACCCATCAAATTGGTTTTCAACGTATCACTCTCTAAAAGTAACCATTGGGCACTTCGATCTGAATGATACTTAATAAGGAAATTAATTTAGGTAGTATTGTCATTTTTATTATATTGACACGTTCTACCCATGAACAATTAGTGTTTACCTAATTATTTAGGTCTGTGTTAATATCTGTAAAAAGTGCTTTGTAGTTGTATTTATATAGTTCCTGAGTATATCTTGGTAATTAGACTCCAAATAATATATATGTCATGTAGTTATTTTGTAGTTATTGTAGTCTAATGGAGTCTATTTCTTTTTACTGAGGTTTTTGGGGGGGTCAATATGTAGAAATATTATATGTGATGCTTTATGATGGATTTATTTTATATCATGATGAAACTTTGCTGACACTGTTTACTTTTTGGTCCATTCTAATGTTAGGGAGTTCAATTTCTTAGTAAGATTTGCCACCATCTGTTCAAAAGTATTAATTCTTCTTGCCATTCTTTGTTCTCTAGATATTTTGCATCATTTATTTCATCTATTCAAGATTTCTTTGTCTGTCTGCATTTTGTCTTTTTTTTCCTTCACATAATGGCTTCTCTTGTTCTACATATATATCAAAAGGAACAATGATTAAAGGGAAATATCTATAATTTCCTCTATCTAGTTCAATACTATACAAATAGACTGCTGGAAGTCTGAAGAGTCTCTGAGAAGAGACAAGCTTGGGTTTATGCTTTGAGAATCACTTTATCATTGGCGTCTTTTTTTGTTGGCTTGTTTACTCATTCTTCCAGATTTACTTTGTGTTAAGGATAGGTTCTGCACACTTCTGTAGGCAGTGTTTGTCTTCTCTGGGGTCCTGCCTCTATGTTCTCTGGTTATTGAGTACTTGTGTTTCTCAAGGATCATAAGGGTGGCTTAAGCCATTGAACTGAAAGCTATGAGTCTTTCCTAAATAGTCTGATCAATTGTATGATCTTAGTTTTTCAGTCTCTAGACTTCAATTTCGGTTTGAACAACACAACTAAAGATTTGCCCCTGGGTGGAGCTCCAGTAGAAAGAGGTATCTGAAAGACTCTGCAAGGTCCCAATGATAGAGCTCTTGGTCAGTCCTTGGTTAGCATTGCCAGCCCTGGTTATTTACCCCCTGGGCAAAGAGTGATATCCCATTTCAGGAATCAAAATGATAGGGCTGCCTGAAGCCTTGTAAGTAGCCCTGGTTTGTGCCTACAGGTTGAATATCAGTTCTTACTTTGAGATTAGAGGTATAGAGGTGGTGAGTAAACCATGTTCCATAATTCTTGTCCTGATCACTTTACTTGGGCCCAGTTTATGATCTTGGGTTAGAAAGATGACCCACTGTGGTTTCCCTTTGATTTCCTCATCACTTCTTAGTCTGGTGCTCTTCTTAGACCACTGTTGGGAGTAGTTTTGGGGAAGAGCTGGGCTGTACTGCTTCCTTCGATCTCACCATCTTTGCTTATCTCCACATTCTTAGATGTTTTTAAAGACTGGGTCTTCCTATGTCACCTAGGCCTGAAATTCAAGTGCCCAGTCCCACTCTGATTGGCACAGTAGCTTTGACCTGCTCTGTTTCTGACCAGAGATGGTTCACCCTTCCTTAGGCAAGCTAGTAGCTCATCATTCCCTGGAGGATCACTATGTTAATGTCAAACTTAGTATAGACACAAAACTGGCTTAGTTCGTTGAATGTCAATACTCTAGCGCTCAAGGGATCCTCTAGCTTCTGCCTCTCCAAGAGTAGGGATTATAGGAAAGTGCCATTATGACCAATCACCCTTGTATTTTAAGATATGGTCCAGAAATCGAAGTCCAATTCTCAGGTATGATTTTAACTAGCTGATCAATTCCTAAATTTTTTTTATCTACAATTGTTATCTTTAATGGGCAGCAATGACTAAAACATTGCCTGTACCACACTGATTTCTTGCCCAAGAGTATAATTTGTGCCCATGTGAATTAGCAGAAATGAAGAGTAATCATCCATTTTGATTCATTATGGAAGGTTCCCTGTTATGTCTTGGATGAATGCCCTGGGCAACTAACCAATTTCTATCATTGTTTTCAAGTCAATGGATGTCTGTGCTGGTACCATAGTGTAAAGGCAATCAGTGAATGGGAAGATCTTTCCCTCCTATTCACTGGGCTTCGGGGGCAGGGCTTTCAGGGTCCTGGGGGGAGTGGCTAGGACTGGAGCCAATGGTAGGCACCTGAGTTCTGGTCCACATGATGACATGAAGCCTGTGGTGGGAGGAGCTTGCTGAACAGTTGGAACAGAGCTAAGAAGCAGTTGGTGAGAGCAGTTAAGAGCTAAAGGAGAGAGGAAGCTGGAACACAGCTCGGAGATTACGGTGGAATCGGCAGCAGGCACTACAAAAAAGCAGGGCTGACCCTCATGGAGACCGGAGAGTGCTGAGCAGGGGCTTGAGGCCAGTGGGTGGTCTTCTTGCTGGAGGGCTTTGGCACTGTGGGGGAAGCACCAGTATGGCTTGGCTTGCTGCCATAATGTTTTTCTGTGGCTGCCTGGTCACTATTGTGAGATGGGCATACTGGTTTTGGAAGGTTCTTGCCAGGATGTCGAATTGAGGACACTGGTCCGTGGGTCTGCTACTTTTGAGTTTCAATAAATGCTCTAACTCCTCTGCCTTCTACTTAGAGAATTCCTTATATCCTATGATTCTGGGCCATTCAGGCACATTCATGATTATCTTTGAAGTCATGAATTCTGCCTTAATGATATACATAGTCAGGACAGTGACCGAATACCATTTCTCTTCTCTGAAACATATTTCGTAATTTTTCATGTGATAGTTTCTGTGACTATACTTTATAATTACTTGGGGGATAAACTTTTGCTCTCTTCTTGGAACATCTAGCTTCTTCCTCTTGTAGAATAGTTTCACATATATGTAAATATATACATATATATACATATACACATATGTACAGATATATGTGTATATATACATATATGTACAGATATATGTATATACACATGCACAGATATATGTATATACACACATGTACATATATGTATATGTACATATGTATGTATGTATCTGTAGCTCTAAGTGCATTTGGCTTCTTTCTCTTTCTCTTAAGGAAAAATCTCAATTTTTTTCAACCTCCAAGTACAAAGTTTTTCTTTTATTTTCCTTTCTCTTCTGTGTGACATTTTTCTATTCTTCAGCATTTCAGCAAGAGCCAAGTTTCCCTTCTGCCACATCAGATCTTATTTTCCCATTTGAATCCCTTTTTTCCCCCAAAGGACTGTTAATTGACCCTGATAACTGGATTGTTGCAAAGCACCCATTGAGCCACTAATGCTTCTCTTGTAGGAGGGAGAACAGCCTCTACCTTAGAACACAGATAGAATTACCTGACTATGAGAGAAAGACAAATGTCTCACACTCAATGAAAGTCATTGCAAAATTAACTTTTCTATCCATATTGGCTGAGATTCTCAGTGCTTTTTTAAAATCACTGTGGTATTCACACTTCACCTTTTAGTTACTTCAGGCCTTTCCAACTTTTTCTTTTCTAAAAATTTGGCAATCATAGGCAATTTGATTACCCCACTCATCGAATTTAGAGATACTCTACTTTGTTGCTTTTTTCACCCTATCCTCTTACTTATTTCACCAATTTAGTAAACCAATTTATCCTACTTTTTCTTCTTTAACTTTTTTTCCCAACTGTCTTCCATTTTTCCTCCTTCTTGAGTTCTTCTCTTCTATATTTTTTTCTTTTTTTTTTTGGAGGGGGGAAGGTAGTGCAATTGGGGTTAAGCAACTTGCCCAAAGTCACACAGCCAGTCTTCTATAAATTAATCTTTAATCCTGTTCTTTTTCATTCAACCATCTCTCAAAGAAGTATGAAGCAGGAAGCAGAGCAGTAACATGAAAATTGTTATCTTCCAATTTCTTACAGCTTTCTCCCCAAATTCAAATTCATGAACTCTCCAAAAGCCTAAACCCTTCCAAAGTAATTACAACATTTTCTTCTCCTTTTTTTCAGCTCATGTCCTTATCTTCTCCTGTTGATTCTTTAAATAGTCTTTTCATACTCAAGATTAAAAAATATAAAATAATTAAATGAATTCTTTATAGTGAATGCTAGACCTGATACTTTCTGAACAAAATAACCTGTTTATCAAGAACTTTGGTGGAAGAATAGCATTTAAATTCTATCATATCTGTGCTATTTAACAATCTGAAAGTTATATGCCATAATGAGCTTCATTTCATACAATTGCACTTGTATATTTCATTATAATGTGCTGGAGACATTATCACATTTTACATGTCTATCTCACATTTTAAAAAATGTTGCAATATTCACAGATATTTACAATTTCAGGTTATTTGATGATTAATTATAACATTTGTGAACTCTCGATGATGCTCACTTTTTCTGGTCTTTGTCTACCTTTTGAGCATTTTATTGCTCATCTATTATAAATGAGATGAAAGAAGGGAAAGAAGTCAAACTCAAAGAATTTCACTTTGCTGGTATTACATGGTGGGAAAGTAGTCTGAAAGATAGTATCAGCAAGATGTATGATTGGAAATGGAAGTGAAGTGGTCATGCATTAAGAGTGAGGGATAACTGAGAAATAGCCTACATATTCCACTGCTATCACACAATGCAAAGAAATCTAGAAGGAGATGTCCAACATGTTGGGTGGACCCCTGTAGAAGAAATGAGGTTGAGTAGTGGATAGAATACTGGGCCTGGCCTCAGGAAGAAGTAAATTTAAATCTGGCCTCAAACATTTACTAGCTGTGTGAACAGCTCTTGTAGGAGGGAGAACAGCCCTCCTACAAGGGATGCTTTGCCACAACCCAGAGGCAAGTAACCTCTGCATGTCTCAGTTTCCTTAACTGTTGATAATAAAAGGGTTGTTGTGTAGATCAAATGAGGTAATATTTGTAAAGCACTTAGCGTGGTGTCTTGCACATAGTAGGCACTCAGCAAATGCTTTTCTCCTTCCCTTTCCCTGTGAGAAGAAGTTGTGTGGAATCAATCGATAAATACCAAGTGCCTACTATGTACCAGGCACCGTGCTAAGTGTTGGAATTAGATGGTATGGATGAATTGTATAGTCTCTACTATCAAAAGGTAATAGTAATGACGATAATGTTAGTTAACTTTTATGATGATAATGCTTTAAGGTTTGTAAGTGTTTTATATGTTGCCTTATTTGATGCCCACATTACACATTACAGATCTACAGAAGTATTGATTCCAATTAAAGTTCTGGGACCAGGTTTGCTAAGTGATCAGGCTGACCTCCTAATGAAAATGAGTGCTGGTAGATATCTGTTGATACCATTTATGCAGACTAGTTTTACCACAGATCCCTGAAAACTAGCTATGATAATTCAAGGCAGTAGTATACAAGTTCCATTTACCCCTAGGACATGTGGCCAGAATGTACGTATCTCACTGAGATGCTCTTCCTTAATTCATTGATACTGAATTAGCCTATTACACAAAGCATCCACTTAGACCACAAAGAGGCAACTGGTAAAAGGCCATGTTTAGGGGAGCCCCCTCCCTCTTACAAAAATTTTCCTTTATAAGTTAAAAAAAACATTCTTACCTCTTCTTACAAGTACTCCCCTCCAAAAGCCTATTGCTACTGTTTTTCATATTATTCACTCATCGAGTTAATGAATGGCAGTTACGAATAGTGTTTCTATTGCAATGTGCAGATGTTGATAGTTTCCATGATTTTCTTGGATTAAATAGAGGGTTTTCATATTGAAAATATTCATTTCAGATGTAAGAGGAGAACTCAAGTTTCCAATTTTTCAAATGTAGTGTTCCACTTTTAAAGTTTACTTCAAGAGATTGTCTTCCTTGGCAATGATAGGAAGCAGATGTTACATAATGGAGCCAAGAGGGATATTGAATGATCATGGAGAGTTAGGAAGAGAGACAAAAATGTATAGCAGGTCAAAGAGAGGGGTGGGATCCTTATTGGAATTTACAAAAAGCTCACATTGTGGGGTGAGAAAGAAATAAGAAATAATGAGAAATAAGAAATAAAGGCGAAAGATGGTGGGGTTGAAATGTTTCAGGAAGAAGAAGAAGAAGAAGAAGAAGAAGGAGGAGGAGGAGGAGGAGGAGGAGGAGGAGGAGGAGGAGGAGGAGGAAGGAGGAAGAAGAAGAAGAAGAAGAAGAAGAAATGTGGACTTGCCTAGATTTCTTAATTTTAACTAGACTTATTTCAAATTACATTTAAACCAGAATTTATGTAATTTAAAAAGTATTATTGCATCTGTTATACTAAGAGAAAACCAACACACATTACAGGTGAGTTTCTAGGTGAATATTTGACGAACATTGAAGAACATTTAGTGTCAATGTTATATAAAAATCTTTATATGTTACCTAATGACTAAGAATGTCTTTTAAAAGGAAAAAAATTATTTTGATATATGCTATGGATAAGTCATCAATGTTTTCACCTGTTTTGAAGCAGACTATTAAATGTTTTTATGTCAGTAAAAATTTCTGTTAGAGTCTAATGAATGTACTGAGTTGAGAAATTATGCTCATTCTGCAGTGTTGTTTGATAATATTAATGATATGAGAATATGTTCATTCTCTGTGCTCTAAATTTCTGATGTATTATTGGGTTGTGGTGTTGACATTGCTGTTGAAGGGTAGGTCAGCAAAACACAAGTTCTTGCAGGTCTAGCCACACTAGAAAAGCTTTTCATTTGCATATGTATTTACAAATATTTTATATTTACATATATATTTACATATTCACTTAGAAATGTATGTACATACATTTACATCAGCCCCATTATTGGCCTGTATATTTGCTATCCAAGGAAAAGCCTGGCTAAGTTCAGCAAAGTAGAGCATCAAAAGGTTTGCTATCACTGGGAGATAAGTCCTTTAGCAAAGCAATTAATGAAGTTCTTGCTTTTAAATTTTTCTACAATGTTTATAATTTTTGTTTTTTTATAGTTATCTTAATATATAGCAGTCTCAAGCAGGAATTTGTGAAGCTAGTACTGGGTGCAAACACTTGTGTTTTTATTATTGCTGCTATTTCTTAGTCATTTTCATAATAAATGGAGTCAGTCATGGGGCATTTGATTTTTATGGTGCTGCTGGCATTTAAACCATTTAAAACTTTATTGTTTATTGGAAATCTATGGGATTTCCTGTCATTGGGATTTCATAAGTATGTTTTGGTAGCTCTCCAGTAATACACAGTCTTGCCTTTATATTTGCATTTCATATACTGAACTTTGTAAGCTATCTGAACCAAGTCATTATGAATGTTAATGATTTATGCCTTCTAAGAATAAGGGTTTTGCTTGACTAGTCCACAAATTTCGTTCAAAAAAAGAAAGTTAAAAATTATTCAAATGAATGAATGAAAAAAAAACCCACTTAATAAGCACTTACTGTGTGTCAAGAAGCAGGAGTTAAAAAGCGAAAAGCAAAGACTCTGCCCTCAAGAAGCTTACATTCTACTGGAAAAACAGCACAAATAGAAGAGCAGAAGCCAGGACAGGATGTGACTTTTCAGAAGGGGAGCCCTGAACGGAGAAGATTGACACAGCCTCTGGACTAGCAGTGGCATTATTCATTTGCTGATGGTCAAACTGGAAAAGAAGAGGTGGAAATTACATGGTGAAGGGTACCAAGGCTAGAACCTGTGTAGAAGTAGGGAGCTATTTAAAGCACTCCCTCAGGAACCTCCAGGCTTCAGAGCTCATCTTAGGATGTGACAAGTCAAGCCTTCAGGAAGCGAGAGGTTACTGCAGGGCATTGTGTACTGGAGTGGCAAGGTAGCCAGTGAGAGGGTGACTGAGTTAAAGAATATGAGCTAGAGTTAAAAAGTTGATGATAAAATTCAGTTCTACAAGCATTTATCACATGGCTATTCTAAGATAAAGTTTCAAAGGTAGCAAGTATATGAAAAAGTTGCATTCATGAAGTATGTTATTTTGTTGAAAGAATTTAAAAAAAGAAAATATATTTATACATATATAATGCTTCGCAAAGTACTTTGTGAATCTTCTGCCAATCTGTTCAAAGCACTTCATAAACTGAGGCAAATCTCTGTATTCCTTTGTAGTTAACCTATCTATTCCCTGTTGTTTTTGTTGTTGTTTATTTTTTTTGACATGTCTTCATGAATTTAAATAGAAAGCTCTAACTTAAATATGAATTGGGTGCATAAAGGTATGGAATGTAGCCTCTTTGCTCACAGAACCATTATTTAGCAACTACTGAAGCGAAATACTACTGGACACTCTTAAAAAGAGGAAAATCTTTTAAAAAGACTTCAAGGAAAATTCCAATGTACAAATGATATGAATTCCCTCATAGAACTGACAGAACTTTTGTTTTTTTTTAACTCTTTTATCTAACTCCCCCCACCCCAAAGAAAAAAATTATTTGGAAAACATTTTATTTTTGTTATAAGAATACTTATACATAAATGCACACCCCTTCCACAACAGGGATTTGGAATGAATATAGAATCATTATTTCTGATATGATGATGCCAAATCCTCTATTTTAAATGTTGCTACTAGCCCAGAACCTGGCAGGCTAAGGGTTTTTGTGTTGTGGTGGTTATGGTTGTTGAATCAGATACAGAGAAATTATTTCTAGAGGAGTGCAAAGCATTTTTTTCCTCTTTATGGTGTGGATATGCTGGTAATATCATTTGTGATCATGCACTAAGGTGTTTTAGTGACCATCCCAAAGTAAATGCAAACAAACACATTCCCTATCCCTTCAGAACACACTGTAAATCTTTGTAAGTCCACAGCCAAATGGTAAACCACAGGACCACATGACTTAATTCCCCTGAGACAGTGAATGTTATTCCTGTCAGACTTTTCTTCCCTCATTCATCTTTCATCTCCTTTTAAAGTCATGACCTTTGGAGTAGGGGTGAAATTACACCTGTCAGGAATAAATGTTCCTAGTACTCCATCATTCTGTCAGTTCACAAAAGAAATTCAAAGGACCCATGTCTTTCTTCACATACAGTAAAGAACACTCTTTTTTCCCCTTTGTGCTACACTTAAGGACCTTCTAATTAAATACTATGTAAAGGAGACAAAATAAAAAAGAACCCTTGTCAGGATTGAGAAAGGGGGTGAGAATCGCAGACCTGTGCCTGTCTATTCAGCTGCTGGGGGATTACATCTTTACATACCTGCCTGTCTTTGAATACAGCACATTCAAGAGCTCTGTTAAAACCATCCTTGAGAAACTACATCTTGATTTGTTATTTTATTTATCAACAATGGCAGTCTAAATGTGCCCCTTAGCACATTTACTCTGTTTTTGTTGGTTTTTTTTAAAGATTACACTCTGATAAGTTTATGGTTTCTAGCAACACCGCATAACAGGTGCACCTGAGTAGTTCCCACTTAATTTATAAAGAGAACAAAGTTAATGTTTTAGCAGATTCATGCCACACCTGGCTGGGGATCTCAGGAGGAAGTCAGGGTTCAAATTAGAATTGCATTGTATTGTTTGCTTAAAATTTTAATTCTGTTGAACTAAGCCTCCTGAGAGCTTTTGAGGAAAAAAATCGCAGTCTCTCCCACTTAACTTGTCCATTAAGCTTATGAATAAAGGCAAACTTAAAAACTGAAAAATATGCTGACTCATCACTCCAACTAATGTTGAATTGTACCTTGACTCAAAGAGTAAGACTCACTGGACTGCTTTAGAAGTCACACAAATATTTTTGCGACTATAGAATGAATACATTTTAGTGTACCTGAGGACATCCTACTGTATCTGAGTTTCTGAGAGACAGAGCTGGGGATACATATTCCACAGTTAATTGTCAAGGCAATGCCAGACAAATGAATGCTTTGCGAACCTCACCTATAATTGATTGTAGGTCAGAGTCTAAAGTCTTTTCATACCTTTCAAAGAGCAATGGCTCATAAAGCCATTTTTAGACAGGCGATGAGGCCAAGAAGGCAAGAAGAAAACAGTCACAGAATGTTAGAGCTAGAAGTGACCCCTGACCATCTATTTCAACCTTTATCAGAAAGGACTACCCATTTCCTTGAAAGATCACCAATGTGGGGAAACCCAAAGCAACTCATTCCATTTTTAGACAGCTTTATCAATAAATATTTTCTGACACTGAGTCTAAATTTGCTGCTTTATAATGTCCAACTATACCTTCTCATTGTATACCCGCGGCCAAATAGAAGATCTAATCTTTCTCCCTGATAAACTTTCAAATTCTTAAAAATTACTATCGACTTCCAAACCTTAGCATCCTACAGTAAATAATAATAAGGAGGATGAAAATGATGATGATGATGATGATGATGATGGTAACTGCTCAAGTTCAGCCAGTTTTCTATGAAGTGAGCCACTGAATGACTTATGAACAATGGCAGAAAAACAAACTATATCAAAATAAAGGAATATTCACTAGAGAATAAGGATTCTATGTAATTCCTACAGTAACTATAACTTAGCAGAAACACGAGATGCTAGCCATTTGGGCTTTGGTAGCACCACTGATTAGGGTAATTCCTTCTGAGATCCCAAGCCAGGTGTGGCATGAATCTGCTAAAACATTAACTTTGTTCGCTGTGTAAATGAAGTGGGAACTACTCAGGTGCACCTGAGGGAGACACGTGAAGTTCATTATGGTTTTTCCACCCCTCCCCCCCCCCAAACCAATCATTTCTTCTAAATAGAACAATGCGTACGTTTCAAATTAAAGAGGGAATCAATCCAAAATAACTTAATCGCTTCATGTTTGTGGATCAAACTTTGTGGCTCCAATGCCTACCTAGCACAGTGCTTGGTACAGAGCAGACATTAATTAAATGCTTGTTAATTCATTGAAAGATAATCTTCACTATTCTCCACAGTACCTTCTTTTACAGTAAAGTCATGAAAATAGCAAATACAAGTGTTGTCTCTACCGTATTTCTCATATTCTTCCATTCTCTCTGTTCCAGTTCAACACTGTATTTGAGCTTCTTATCACTTTCTGGGCCCCTAATCTTTCCTATCTTATCCCTATTCTCTGTACCCCTTTGCCCTCCCATCCACTCCCACATTGGGCAAAGGAAAAGGAAGTTCTGGTAAAAAATATGCATAGTCAAACAAAAATCAGTTTCTTCACTGGACATGTCCAAAAATACATGCCTTATTCTGTATCTTGAGCATATTACCTCACTGTCAAGAGGTGAGTAGTAGGCTTCATCATCATTCTTTTTGAGCCATAGTTGGTCATTGCATTGGTAAATGTTTTCTAGTCTTTCAAAGCTTTTTTAAAAATTTCATTATTTTATACTTATATTATGTATTTTCCCCTCATTCTGCTCACTTTGCACCAGTTCATATAAGCCTTCCCAAATTTCACTGAAACCATCCATTTAGTCATCTCTTATGATAACAATATTCTATTATACTTATATAATGCAATTTGTTTCACCATTCCTCAGTAGATGGGAACCCTTAGCTTGCAATTCTTTGCTACTACAAAAAGAGGTGCTACAAATATTTTTTTCTATATATGGATCCTTTTTCTTTGGCCTCTTTTGGGTATGGGACTAATAGTAGTAGTGGGTCAAAAGGCATACAACATCGGGGGTGGGGTGGGGATGGGAACTGCATATTGTAAGTTGCTGTCCAGATTGGCTGAGACAAATCTTGGCCCCACTAAAAGTATGTTAATGTGCCTATCTTCTCCAGGCCCTCCAAATATAATTTTATTTTTCTTTTTTTTTTTAATCTTTACCAATCCAATTTCTTTGCTTAAAGTGATTCCAGGGCTCCGTATTGCCGTTAAAGTCAGGAAATCTAGTCTAACTGAAGCAGCAAGGTGCTCTCAGTGTGAGAAAGAAGGGGACAACCATCTTCATCCCCAGCCAGCACACTCCTCCTCCAACTATCTAACATCAATCAGATCAAAGCAAGTCATGAGAACTGTGAGTAGTCAGGATCTACATATTTAGGCAATCCATATATACACCATTCATTATGTCAACACACAGTGGTCTTACATCTTGGTTCCTAATCTTATGCCTTGAGTACGTTGCCACAGGAATGTTAGATTCTGAAAATGGCAAATAGATTCTGTCCTAGAGCTCATCAGCTCAATGATATCTTTTTAAATTTAACCATTGAAGGCTTCTGGGAAAAAGGAAGCCAGAAGTTTATCTATCTTACATCATATGGAAGAAAGTGCTTTGGACAAATTCTGAATACCTTTTCTCCTGCTCCCCTTCTCTGGGACCTGGGAAGATTGCTGCCATAGGATCCATTCTCTAAGAACTAATTGGACATCAGTTATCAGTTCCACGCTGTTGTCTGTTAGATTAGGAAGAAAAGAGAAGGGGAAACAGAGGTCTGCTTCCTACAGCCACTGCGACCAGTGCTTGTTTATGTTAATATCTCCTTCCTATTTCAATTGAGTCTACCTCTCAGACCATCAGGTGTGTCCCTGTGTAACTGTAAACAAAATTTTGGTGCCCCTCTCTCATATACACCCTGTTGCCCGGGACGGATAGAGTTTTGTGAATAACTTTTAAGGCTTTTAATGAAAGATGATCGACATAGCTTCCCTGTTTCACCATCAGCTTGGAGGAAGGAAGGGGCTTGTGGATTTTCCACATGTGAGAGAAATAATAATTGTATCCTCTAGGGAAATGCAAGTTTCCTATAAACAGGGAAATGTAGAAGAAAAAATAACTTACAAACCCCTGGCCTTAATGTAGATACACTCTTGAGGAAAATGAAATTCTGGACAGGACCAGCCTCACATAGAGTTGTACTGGGAGGCAAGGGGCTGCCTCACCTGAGAGGACCTTCTTCCTTGATCTTCTCTGCCCTGCGTATTGCTAGTAGACAGTCGAGTTCCTCTCATCTCACATGTCTTCCACAGGGCATTTCTGTTCTGTGACCTCTCAAGTTAGGTGTGATGGGGTGTTGGCAGCATCTATTAAAGTGGCATTCCTCCCCCTAAAAGGGGCATAATCTTACACACTAATGTGGGAGTCCATACAAAATACTTACATGTGTGTACTTTAGCTCCAAATTAGCTCATTCAAATCTCTCCCTGCCTTTTCCCCCACACAGACTTTTGACATTTTATATCGCTTTATTTTCTTATATAAAAAAATCAAATTTTAGAGTCCTATATTTAAGTTTACAAAATAGTAGCAACAGTCATACAATTATAGAATAGAAATGTGTGGTTTGGCAGCAGTTCGTGTGAAAGGATCCAGGAGATTGAAATGATCAAAAGCTTAATATATAGGGTGTGCTGCTGTTGATGCTAGAAAAGCTAGTGAAATCTTGGGCTGCAGTAATTGAAGTGTAGTGAACAGATGCCCCTATGCTCTGCAGTCTTCCAACCACATCTAAAGCTGCATTTCCAATTCTAACATCACAATTTAAAAGGAATGTTGATAAATTAGAACACATCCAGAGAAGGGTGACCAGGATCAATGGTTAAGAAAGAACAGTAAGAGAAAACTATCTATTTTTAAATTGAAAAAGAAGAGACTTAGAGGGAATGTGTTAGTTGTACAATATTTGAAGGATTGTCATAAAGACAAAGACCACCAGTGCGGGGGGAGTTACAAAGTGATGAGTTTTGAGCCCACCTAGGAAAGTCATCAAGTAGAGCTGTCCAAAAGCATGATGAACTCCTGGAGGCATTCAGGGCTTGGGGAGCGCCCCTTATGGATGCTGCCATAGAAGGATTACTGTGCCAGGTAGGAAGCTTGGACCAGATGACCTATCAATTTCCTCTGAATTATGAGACTTTATGATTCCAAAATCCATTTTTTCCTAATATTGGCCTAATGCTGTGGATGCCTCGCTTTAAATTTAAAGAGTTTCAGTATTTGGAAATCAGTCACTATCATCCTAAATATAAAAAGTTAGCTTAATCTAATAGGATTGTTGTTAGAGAATTAGAACCTTGTCCCCTCTATCATCTACAAAGCAGTGTTTTTGTTTGTCCTTCATTCTCAAACAGGACCATAACATAATGGAGGTGATGCTATGGCATGCAAGTGGATTGGATTTAAGTGAGGGAGAGCTGTGCAAAGTCACCAGTCTTACACTCTGTGTTATTACCATTGGTGTATAGTGTAGCAAATTTAGTCCTTATCTTTGTATAACACAAAATATGCAACTAGGCTAACATATAAAAGGACTGCGTGTAGTTTAAAATAACATTAAACAGGATAGCATAATGAAATGTTATTCAAGGAGTGATATAAGACTGTTTTAGATATTATAAAAGCAGACTGATTTTTTCCCTTGCTTTATTTTCTTTGCAGGTATATTTTGAGCCAGAAGGAAATACCATAGGCAAAAGGCTCACGCTTCAAACACATTTTTGACGACTGTCTTTTTTCTTTTTGTTAAAAAGCTACATAGAAAAACCAGTGATGGTACTCTTTAATGTCATTTCATACTGAATATGTAATTCAATATTCCACTTTTCCAGTTTGTATTTGAATCCAGATTTTAAAAGGACATTTCTTATACGTTTTAGGAAAAACAAATTTTTACTAAAACTTTAGAAAGAAACTTTTTTTGTTGTTTTCATCTGCCAATTTTGACAGCTTTTTTGTCTTTAGAAAATAAATTACCAGGTTCTTATTTATTTGGAGAGGAAACATATGCTAAATATATCTTCACAGAGCATATTTCTTAATAAATCCAATGTCTTTCTTACAAGAGAAAAAATGTTTTGATGACATTAAAGTGTTTTTGTGTGGTATGGTGGAAAGAGAGCTGGATTGTGGGGCAATGAATTGGTTCAGGTCTCATGGTCAGGTCACTTAATTTCATTGGACCCTTTGCCTTACCTATAAAAAATGAAAAGATTGGACTAGATGATTCTCAAGTCCCCTATGGCTTTAAATCAATGATCCCTCATGGCTTAGATTCATGATTGTTAATCTAAAATATTCATACTTCATTTAAAAGTAACAATCCTGCGTTGGACAAAGGAAAAGTCAAAATAAGACTTAGTATTCTGCTGTTTTCACACAAAGCACAAACTTCTCAATTTTTTTTTCCTATGTGAGATTTATTAGGTTTAGAGAACTAATGGCTTGATTTCAGTGGTTATGATTAAATCAGATCCTAAATTTTGTCAATGAGATATGCTTTTATAATTTATAATCCCTCACTTTCAAATACAAAATATATGTATAGTAAACAGAAATCTTTAATATCATGTAAGAATTATATTTACATCACAATATATTGTAATTATATATTTTATAATTATTATGTTATATATTTATAATATAATAATATACGATATAAATATTAGTGTATCACATACAGGTATAATATAATAATATAACATATAGAGGTATAACATAACAACATAATGTATAATAATATAACACATAATTATAATATTGTAATTATAATTAATGATTGTTTTATTATTGCATATTATATTATATTATATAACATTATATATAATATATTATGATAATGTTATCATATGAAATAATATATGATATGTATCACATTAATAATATATGATATATAATGATAACATATAATTGTATATATTTATATTGATCATTATTATAATTACAATATATAAATATAAATACTGAGAAAGGGAGTGTGGGTGGAGTAAAAGGGGGAGGAGAATGTCTTAACAGTGGAGGCATTGGGAAGAGCCCACAAGAATTATACTGTTTGGGAAGTTTCTCATTCTTCCATGCCTTTCTTTCATTGAGTTAGGAAAACGTTAAATTGAAAGCATGGTAGGAAAGTCATTTGGTCAGTCCATAAGTGTTGAGTACACCATATGCTAAGCACTGTGCTGTACAAAGCAGTGGAGATTGTAAGCTCCTTTACTAATTATTTATATTTATATATTATTAATTAATTAATTAGTTAATATTTATATATTATATCCTCAGCTCTTAGCTGAGATATATTTAATAAATGATATTTAAAAGATATTTAATAAATGTTTGTTGGATTTATTTTATTGAATAGGAAAAGGGAAATGCCCTCCAGAAGTACAGTGGCTGTAGGAGGCAGTTATAATGACACTGCTCTTTTAGTTTAGGTTTGAGGATGGGATGAAATGAGACGATCCCCAGTCATTGAATACTTTATAAAATTTATCTGACCCTAACAGAACAAGGACGTGAAGCAAGGATATAGGTACAATTAATTTCTGTGGACTTGTTTATGCATGTGGTCAGTAGGATGGGTGATTCACATGGGCTTCAGAAATCCAACATGTCTAAGGGGCACCTACTGCCTCTGGCTGGGACTTTTTATGCCTTTAAGTGACCAGGATGCTTCAGAATTTTGGGGCCAATCAGATCTAGGGAACAGCTTTATCTCCTTTTAGGGAAAGATAATGCCTATGGATTGGGGAAGGTGGGGGAGCTAGGGCCTCCCCATGTTGTGGGTGGAGCAAAAAACGCTAACAGGTACATGTTGCTCTTGTCATAGTGGCGGAGTTCAGAGAATGGGAAATGGTTAATCTGTGCCCATACCCAAAACGGGGGTTCTAGGAATTACTAATGAGAGAAGTAGACTGTAGAGACAGATGGAGAAGTAGCTAAGTCATGGCGGTAAAGCTGAGAGAATGTGGCATGGCTCATCTGGAACCTTCCCCAAATTCTTACAGTATCTTTGACTTGACACTAGGTATGTTTCACTTGTCATTTTGTGGTACAGTAGAGAGTTAGATTTGGACTCCGAGAGATTTGGTTCAAATCTCAGCTCTGCCAATCACTCTTTGTATGACCTTGGGCACTTCATTTCAAGTCACTTAATTTCTTTAGGCATCATTTCCTTATATATAAAATGAGGAGTTTGGTCTGGTTGACTCTGAGGTCATGTTAAATGTTTTGATACCAAACTATGTTTGCTTGAGGGACTAAACAGGATGATTTAATAACTCTTTTATAAATCAGGAAAAGACTTTTTTGTAAGAGATGGCCCTTGAACTAAATCTAGGGATTCAAGAAAGGGAAAGTGCATGCACATATCTTTTGTTATTTATTCATTTTCCCAGTCGTGTCTGACTCTCTGTGATCCCTTTTAGGATATTCTTGGCCATAATACTGGAGCAGTTTGCCATTTCCTTCTCTAGTTCATTTCACAGATGAAGAACTGAGGCAAACAGGGTTAATTGACTTGCCCAGGGTCATATAGCTAGCAAGTACCTGAGGACAGAGTTGAACTCATGATAAGACTTCCTGACTCCAGGCCCAGTGATCAATGCACTGTGGTGCCACCTAGGTACCCCTTAAGTATATGTACAGAATGCAGGGGGAGCCAGAGTTGGTCTCAGACTGGGTCCCCTTCCCAGTTCAGCAGAGTGGGAGTTTCCCATATACATTCAGTGACAAAAGCTAGTCCAGCAGTTTGGATGACTCCCCAAGAAAGACAGAATGTAGACCTTTGAGCTAGGCCAGCAGCCCCGGGATGACCAGAACTGATCTCTAACTCAGTCCACTGTCCAGGTCAGTCTTGAGTTTCTGAAAGGGACTAGTAGCAGAAATTCATCCTTCAGAACTCCCAGCTAAGCTAGTAAAGCCAGACTGCCAAAAATAGAAGGCTGGAAAAATGACTTAACAATAAAGGATAATGAACTATTATGAAGTCAAGGATGCCCAAGACACAAACCCAGAAGAGGATAATAACTCCAAAGTACTTCAAGCAAAGCCTCAAAGAAAAGTTGGAATTCCTAAAACATATGGTGCAAGAATTTACAATTATTTTAAGATGATATTATGAGATGAGAGTAATAGAGTAATATTGGAAAAGAGATGAGATGAGACTTGGACAGAGAATTAACAGCTTAAAGGTATAAAATTTTCCCAAGAAACAAACTCCTTGAAAATTAGAATGGAACAAACAGAAGTTAATGTACTTCATGAGACAACAAGAAATATTAAAACAAAGTAAAATAAACTTGAGGAAAAAATAGAAGAAAATGCAAAGTAGTTCATATAAAAAAAAAACTAACCTAGAAAACCAATCAAGGAGAGATAATTTAAGAATCATTGGTTTACATGAAAGGTAAGACCAAAAAAAGTCTTGATATCTTATTTCAAAGAATAATTTTTAAAAATCTGCTTAGATCTCTTAGAACCGGAGGGGAAAAGTAAAAATAGAATCTACCAGTGAGGTCCTGAAGGAAACCTCAAAATGAAAACACCCAGGAATGTCACAGACAAATTCAGGAGCTCCAAGGTCAAAGAAAAAATACTGGATGAAGCCAGAAAAAAAAGTTCAAGTCCCAATTAATCATAGTCAGGATCACACAAGATTTAGCACCTACCACTTGAAAGGAGTGGAAGTGCTGGAATATGATATTCTAAAAAGCAAAAGATTTAGGCTTTCAGCCAAGAATAATTTAACCAGAAAAACACATGGGGGAAGAGGCTTTTTAATGAAATAAAGGACTTCAAAGAATTTCTGGTGAAAATACTAGAGCTAAATAGAAACTTTGAAATAAAAACAGGCAAGTTAAGTGAAATATAAAAATGCAAACAATCAGAAAAGACCTAATTAGAATGAAGCATTTGCTTTCTAATGGGAGGGGGATTAATGTAAGCATCCCCTAAGAACCAAATTGTCATTAGGGATCATGGAAGAAATAAAATAAGAGGAAAATTCTGAGAGTGAATTTTGTTATGTTGTGATAATCTTAAAAGAAGAAAGCAAAGGGAGAGGGGAAAGGGAACAACAGAAAATAAAAGGGCAAGAATGGGGCAAGACCTATCACCTCACATAATTGCAGGGGATACAAGTAGTGGTCTCTATAAATGAGGAATGAGTTGGGGGGGCAGGTTTCAATGGAACCTTGCTTTGAAGTGATATAGAGTGAAGTGGACAGAACTAAAAAATAATTGATACTATGATATTATAAAAATGAACACTTTTGAAAAATTGAAGAACTCTGATCAACAGTGATTTCTGAGGACAGGTCATTTAGAAATCTGTCTACCTTCTGATAGAGAAGTGATGAATTAGGTATGCAGAGTGAGATAGGCAAGAACAAGCCATTGGGATTTCTTGAGTGGGAGATTCACTTGGTTAGTGCTTTAGCTGCTTGAAGGATAGATTACATAGGGGAGAAATTTAAGAGAGGGAGACTAATTAAGGGGTGATTTTACTAGTTCTATTATTATTAAATTCTATTAAATTAAATTCTATTAAATATTAACTATTAATATTTGATATTTTAACAGTGAGAGGTGATAATGGTCTGAATTAGGGTGGTGATTAGAGAGAATAGGAAATGCCTGGAAATAGACAGGAGAGGCATTTGGCAGTAACAGCTATAGCACTTGGAAATGGATTGGATTTAACAAATACTTGTTGGATTTGAATTCAAATGCTCATTTCCATTCATGATAACTAGACCATTATTTGTTGTTGTTCAGTGACTTTTCAGCCCTGTCTGACTCATTGTGACCCCATTTGGGGTGTTCTTGGCAAAGATACTGGCATGGTTTGCCATTTTCTTCTCCAGCTCACTTTACAGATGAGGAAACTGAGGCAAACAGAGTTAAGTGACTTGTCCAGAGTCACCCAGCTAGTAAGCGTCCGAGCCCAGATTTGAACTCCTGAAGATGAGTTTTTCTGATTCCAAGTCCAGTGATCTATCCACTGCATCAAGTAGCTGTCCTATTTAATAATGTTTAATAATAAAACATATCATAGGCAGGGAAGTAGTGATTTACTATGACTAGTTGGAATATTTTTAATCTTGCCACTTTGGGAAACTATAAAAGATTTTGAAACAAAATTTGCTATTGGTTTAAACAATTGAGGAAGACAAAAAAGCAGAGTTTTTATTTCATTTTCTGTCCACAAGGAAAATTAACTCACTGTCAAAAGGGAGAAGTAATTGAAGTCGAGATTGAATAAATGTTAGAAAATAGTTTATTTGGGGCGGGGGGGGGACCTACAGCCTTGAAGCTACATGTGACCCTCTAGGTCCTCAAGTGCAAAGGGCCATACTTGAGGACCTAGAGGGCCACATGTGACCTTGAGGCCACAGGCTCCCCACTCCTGGAAGACACTGTATTTGTTGAAATGATTCCAAAAAAATGACACCTCTGTAAAGAAATAACCTAAGTGGCATCAGAAACATGGGAGGCAGTGAAAGGGTAGGAGGGAAAGTTCATTCATTCACTTTGAGAGAGAGAAATTTTCTTTGGATTGGCCATATCAGATAATATGTTTGTACAAGAAAAAAAAAACAGATGGAAAAAAATTTTGCATGTCTAATGTGGAAGGAAAGCATATTTGTGCCTAATATATTGCAGAAACTAAGTATACCTCATTCTTTCAAAAATATTGCCTTCATTATGTGGCCAAAGTCAGCATGAATTTTGGTAATCTGCTATGTAAGTTCCGATCATATAGGTTAAACTGGCCGACGACGTATTCTGACATTCTGCCTTTTCAAAACATTTTCTCTGTTTATTATTCATGAGTTTTTATTTTCTTTTCCTCAGAGATTTGGTAACCTCTAGATTTTTTTGTTTTGTTTTATGCACCAGTTTCAACTGTATATCATCCAAGTTTCCAAATGCATGCATGAGCAGCAGCCTTCATTGCTCCACTGCTAAAGATACATATAATGATTTGTTCGGGGGCCTTATAAAAGCACTGCTATAACTGTTTCAGGAATAAATTGCCCTAAATGCTGGTATTGGGCCTCAAAGGTTGTCTTATGGAGTAGCCTGGTCCTAATGTAAAAGGTCAAGAACCACAGCATCTTGCTCTGTGCAAAATCCATAACAATCTTAAGACCCTGGGATGTGAATCTGGGGCATTTAATTCTCGGTGATGCGTGTTAAAATCATGGAACCACAGAATTTTAGAGCTGGAAGGAATGTTAAAGATCACCAAGTTCAATAACTTTGTTATATAGATGAGGAAATTGAGATCCCGTGACAGGTTTTGGAATTTCACAGATCTGTTGATTGACTTTTGGGCCGTCTTTTCTTTTCTCTCTGTATTCTTTCACTCGGTGATCTCATCCGCTCCCATGGGTTCAGTTGTCATCCCTATATTGATGATTCCCAGCTCTGCTCTGTCTTCTATGCAACAGTCCTGAATCACCAACTGTTTAATGGATATTTTGGAGTGGAAGAACCATCAACATCTTAAGTCGTTTAAACTCTAATACCACCCTGGCTTTAGTGCCCTGTTACATTACTCCCCTATGGGGTCTGCTCTGATTTTCCTTAGTTAAGTTAACCTACCAAGACATTGACAAGATTTATGTGACTATAACTATAAATGTTCTGCAGAAATAAAGAGAGAACAAATAATTGGTGGGGTAGTCACTGCTCATGGTTTGTAGACACATAATCAAAATTACAGTACTACCACATTAATTTTACAGATTTAGTGCAATATTGATTAAATTATCTTGGGCATATTTTGTAGAACTAGACAAAAAACTAAAATTCATTTGAATTAAAATCTCAATAGTGATATGCTTAGGTATATACTACATATATATTCCCTACACATAAATTAGGCATATACTCCTAAGGAAGTCAGAGATAGTCAGAAAAAGGCAGAGGCGACTAGGTGGTACAGTGGATAGAGTGCTGGGTCTGGAGTCAGGAAGACCTGAGTTCAAATTCAGCCTCAGACACTTATTAGCTGTGTGACCCTGGGCAAGTCACTTAACCTCTCCTTGCCTCAGTTTCCTCATCTGAAAAATTGGGATAATAAAAACACTTATATCCTAGGGTTGATATGAGGATCAGATGAGGTAATAATTGTAAAGGGCTTAGCAAAGTGCCTGGTACAGAGTAAGCACTATGTAAATATTAGTTACTATTATTAATCATTATTCAGTATTATTATCCATTTTCAGATGTGGTCAGTATGCTGACAAGGAAGTAGGACCAAGAGTCCTAAGAATAGCAACATTCCCCAGACTACTGGCCCTGCCTTTCAGCCCAGCCTCTGCTGCCATCAGTGGGAAGGAAGCTCCTTTGGAGCATGGATCAGCTATCTCTATCAGCTGTGGACCAACCAACAAGTATAGGGAAAAGAAGGTACCCTAAAGGAGAGACAGAAATGCTACTTTGTCTCCAGACCTCAATGAAGAAAACCTGGGGCCCTGAAGCCAGCCTTGAGAATGGTAATTCTTTCTTGACCATCAGGTCTCCTTCCATCCTGTGCCCCATAGCCATCACTGAGGAGAGAAATCACTGAGAATACTCACCTTCCACACAACCACCACCACCACCACCACCACCACCACCACCACCACCACCACCATCAACCACTGACCAATACCACCAATGGACAGGCATGCTCAAGAACCCTGGGTGTGGAAGCACTCTGTCCCCACTGATCCTGCTTCCAGACAAGCCCCCAAAGCCATCATCCCAGGAAACAACCCCTGTGGAGGTAAGTTCTGGTAATGACTTCTCCAGGTACCACAACCTCTATGTTCTTAGTAACCCAGAAAATAAAATAGTTCTTGTTAGAAGATTCAATACCAGAAACAAATATGATTTTATCAGGTAAAATGGCATTAAAGATCTACATCTGCATTGCCATTTGCTTTACCACTATAGCCTAAGAAATATAGGGCCTTTTCATCTGCCTGCAGCTAAAACGTCCTCTATGTGGACTCCCCCACTAGAACATGAGCTTCTTGACAGTGGAGTCTGGCCCTTCTTTTCTATTTCCACTCCAGCATTTATCATAGTGCTGTGCATATAGCAATATCTTAATGAGTGTTTTTTAAAAATTCATTCACTTAATTTGTTTGGCTATAATTATTTAATTAAGAATGAGTCTTGGGGAGAGTAAGAATGATATAGAAATAGAAGAGAATTTTGTACAAGGGGAAGAAAACTGGCATATGAATGTGATGGAAAAATCACTGTGTGGTAAGAAATGATGAATATGAGGAATTCTGAGAAACATGGAAAGATTTGTATGGAATCTGATGTAGAGCAAAATAAGCAGAATCAAGAAAACAAAATACATGATGAATTCAACAAATGTAAATGGAAAGCTCTGTTCAGTGAAGTCAGACTCTAAATGACCAGATAAAAAATTAAGGTCTTGGAGGACAGATAATAAAATATTTCTCCCACACCACAGGGGAGAGGTAAGGGATAACTAGAACAGAAAGTTGCATTCATCATTAGATTGGATGATTTTCTTAATTGTTACTTGTTGTCTCAAGGGGAAATTCCAGGAGTAGCAGGAAAAGTGAATGCTATTCCCTTTAGGATCTTAGAAACTGGTAATCTGGTGGGTAGCTCTCTTCCAAAAACTAGCTCCTGATCCTGACTGCTATACTTGCCATAAATAATCAGCCAATAGACTTGGTTAATTAGTGAAGGAATTTACTCAAATAGCACGGAAAAAAACAACACAAAGCATTTCCTCTCTCTCAACCCCCCCCAAACCCATATATATCTATATCTATATATATCTATCTATCTATCTATATATATATATATATACATATATTATATCTATATATATCTATCTATCTATCTATATATATATATATATATATATATATATATATATAAAAGGGGCATACTCTTCCACAAGTATACATAGAGTCTGGGAGTTAGAGTAAGCATGAAGTTAAAATACAACGGTGGTGAGGTATGTGTAGGGAGCACATGTGACCAAAGCAATGAGATTATGACTCTGGAACTGCTGGACCACTATGTCCCTTTTCTCTCAGAAAGTCCTCACAATGTTCTCTGTGGGTTGTTCACTCCACTGCTCAGCTGGGCTGGCTCCTTGAAAGAAAAGCATCTCTGTTAGACAGATGGCTCAGCCAGGCTTGCCCCTCCTAGGGAGCGGTAGTGGTGTCTTGGCTGGATGACCCAGTTTAGTTCTTGGCTGGGTCAAACTGGTCATTGGTGGCTACATTCTCTCCTTACCCAACCTGGCTGTGGCTGGACTGGCCAGATAGCTTGTGTTGCCCCTGGGCGGTGGCTGCCTCCAGTAACAGAGAGGCCACACTTCTCCTGAGCACTGGCTGCCATGTTTGGTCAGAAAGATCGCTCAGCTCCTGGACTCTTCTCAGGATGAGACATCTCTGCTCAAGGGGTTAAACTTCTGGATCCTCTGGGCTCTCTCTTGAACGGGCAGTTGTTGTGTTCCACCTTCAACTACTGGCTTTGCTTGGTGGTTTAGCTGGAGTATTACAACTCCCTCTCAGCTGGGGCAGTGACCCCTGAGCTTAGGCTTGGCAGAAACTTCTTCCTTTTGGCTCCCTCAGAGCTATACCTCAGAGACTATTTATCACAGGAGTATAGACTCTCCTCTTTGATAATATTTTCTGGCTCAAAAGCCCCTTCCCTCAGTAAGGTACTCCACCTTTCCTTAGAGTGATTGATTCAATAGTCAATCCCATATCTCATATTCTCTTAGGGATATTAGATAGATTAGTGTCCATAGAGCAGTCTCTAGACTGGTACAGGCTTCTTCACATGCAACTGAACTATTCAAACCTCAGACCCCTTCTAGAGTGGGGAATGTCTAATTTGCATCGAATAACTTCCTTTTCTTATTTTGATGTCCCTGTCTTTTAGCCCTTCCAGAACTTAGCTTTTGCTGAAGTCTCACGGCTGGGGGTGGAGGGGGAGAAGGGGGGAGGGGCCTTCTTACGTAAAGAAAAAGGAAAAAAAAAGTCAAAAGTCATTTCAGTAAAATAATTTCTTCAGGCTCCTAATAGTCATTCCAATTGGATGAATTGTATGGCATGACCCTAATAAAGATTTTCTAATTGGTAACCATTGCTGAGCAGACATAGGCATAAAAAGTGGTTATCAAACTCAATGAAGAAAAATATTTAGGTTCTATGTTATTTTTTAAAAAGCTGATAAAAAGAAAGTTTGTTGTTGTTGTTGTTGTTACTGGAGCTGTGTGTTATTTGTGGGGATGACTCTAATATTTCCCTTCCTTACACCAAAGAGCTCCATGAAAGAAAGCAGTGATTGTCTTTTGCTATTTCTTTGTATCCTTAGTGCCTGGCAAATAGTAGACACTTAATAAATGCACTGTCTGAATGACTGACTTCTATGTCTCCAATCTTCCCTTTCTGCTCCATCTTTTTCTTTCTTACTCAATTGTTTTCTTAACTTTCATGTTCTCTCCACTTCACACCCCCAGAACTTGTTTTCAGGTGAGAATCTCTGATACGCTCATTCATCTTAGATGCTCTGGTACTTTCATGAATCTGAGATATCATTGTTGCAGATTTTCCTTAGACTAAGATAAATCTAATCCCTAGCACATCTTAGCTTGTGTGTTTCTTGTCCACATTTTCCCATGAATCTTCCACAAAATATTAATCTAAAAAACTGGATACCTTCCTGTGTATTTGTTACTTCCAAGTTACTAAGGTACTACTTAAGTTGAATACATGTCTTATTCATACCACATGATGAGTCCATTACCCTTCTGGCTACACATAAATCACATAAACTATGATATGTCATAAGGTCAACCAAAACTCAAACATAACAAGGTATAAATGACTGATGAGGCTTAATGTTATTTCTTCTCTGATGAGGCTTAATGTTATTTCTTCTCCTGTAGGTGTATGGATTTAATGTGGGTCAAAACCTTTAAGTCTAAAGGAAAATTTCTTCAGTAATGTATTTTAGTTATCAATCATTCAATGAGCATTCTTTAAGCATCTACTGTGTGCCAGGTACTTGGGTTACAAATACAAAGAATTAGACAATTCCTATTAGCAATGACTTTACATTCTAATGTGAAATATATGCAACAGTGAGTAGTTTGGGAGGGAGGGCACTAGTAGTGAGGGATCAGGAAAATATGTAGAAAATGGCACTTGATCTGTGTCTTAAAGAAAGAGGACTCTCTGAGGAGTAAGGAGAGAGTACATTTCAGGCATGGAGAATGGTCAGTGCAAAAGGAGAGAGCTGGGAGATGGAGCACTGTTGAGTGAGGAACACCCAGAAGGCCAATTTGGCTGGATCACAGAGTGCCAGAGTCAGCAGAGTGTCTACTGAGGCTCAAAAGGTAGATTTTGTGAGTTAGGTTGTATGGAGCTTGAAAAGGTAAAAAACTATTTTATGTCCTGCTCATCCAGTGACCAAAAAAACAAACAAACAAAACCAAGAAAAAAGTCCACACCCTTAAAGCATTGCATTTCTATAAAGGGAGATAAGAAATTCAAATATAAATACAAAATCTTTATATAGAAAACAAATAAAATTTTTAAATGAGTTTTGTGGATTTTTCCAGGAAAGCTGTACTGGCAGCTAGGAGGATCAGGAAAGACATAACATAGGAGGCATTCAAGCCAATTATTTAAAGAAACTAGATATCAATGAGACAAGTATTTAATGGGGAGAGAAATTTTTCCACACCTCTTGAAATTATGGTAAAGGACATTGGGCCTTGTACTCTTGAAGACAGCCCTCCTCATGGCTACCTTCCAATCTAGAAAATGCTTTCTGTGGCATCAATTCATCATGTAAAGATTTTCATCTAAACTACAATGTGATGATTACTTGATTTAAAATAACATCATCCATAATTTAACTTATAAATATATGAATTTAATGAACCAATTTGCTGATCAAAAGAAAATAATGCTTTGGAACACTGCGTGCCCTAATTTGCTCCTCACGGCATGAATATAAAAATACAGCTGCAACATTATATAACTTGTTATTTTATTTTATTTTTTTTGGCCAGGCTTGCCATCAAGTTCTATGGAGCAGATGAACAATTTTCATAAAATTCTAAAAGGAATCATTGGTATGACTCTTTTCTCTGAAGGCCAGCTGTATAATTTATTGCAATGTTTTGAACATCCTGACAGCTGATTTTTACAAGAGTCTCACTTATCAGACCATTAGTTAATTTTAGGAATTGAAATGATCTGTTGACAGAATCACTGTTTATTTCACTCATTTCCATTAAAATTTTTCATGCATAAACAATTTCTTCCTTTTCCCATTGCTTGTTTGGAGGTAATCAGTCATAATGTGAAACTCATTGTGTTTGTTAACTTTCAGCAGCCAGCTGTTGTTTTTTGTTCTTTAGATTCATGCATTTGAAGAAAGAAGCGCTGTTGTTCAGGATCAAAGGTCAAGTCTACTAACAAATGCAGATGGGGATAATTGTATTTGAAAAGTACATAACCAGAGAAATCTTAACTGTTGTCTTAGTTTAGTACAGCCTGCTGTATAGTACTGAGAAAGCTCTTATTTACATCAGGGAAATTTATAGATTTTCATAATTCTAACTCAAAGTTCCTGTAGTTCTAGTTTGTCATCGCATTTCAGAAATCTGCACTAGTTTTTCAGAAAGGCTTGGTTAACATGGCCATTGGCTTCTGAGAAAATAAAGGGCATTCTACCTCTGAGTGAGTGGTACCTTCTTTAGCTATACATAGAGGGGTGGCCATTATTCTGCTGGTGGGATTCCCTGAGCTGGGTAGAAAAGTATGAGACTTCAGATCCCTTTCAGAGGGAGCTAAAGACATTCGACTGGTTCCTGGGGCTGAAGTGAGTCCAGAACGTCAATGTTAATTGCAATTTGCCGACATTACAGAATGTCAGAATTTGAGAATTAAAAGGGACATCAGTGGCCATCTTCCCAATCATCCCACTCAGTATGACATAGTGGTCACCAACTGGTCACCTGGGCTTGTCCTAAAAATACCAAATGAAGGGGATCCTGCTACTTCTCCAACAAAACCATTCCACTGTAGGATGGCTCTAAGTGCTAAGAAGTTTTTATTTATTTATTTTTCTGATGTCAAACCTAAATTTGTCTCTTTGCAACTTCCATAACTTGTTACTGATTCTGTTCTCTAAGGCCACACAATATGCCTAATTCCTCCTGTATATGTCAGTCCTTCAAATACTGGAACATAGTTATAATGTTCTCCCTGTGTCTACTGCTATTCAGGCTAAATGTGCCTAAGTGAGAGAGAGAGAGAGACAGAGAAAGAGAGAAAGAGAGAGAGAGAGAGAGAGAGAGAGAGAGAGAGAGAGAGAGAGAGAACACACAAGCTCAAATGTTAAGAACAAAGAGGAATATATATGACAAAAGGGTACTGTATCAGTAAGGCAAGATTCATGATATCAATGGTGACCATGAATATGCCTGCATAGTTCAGAATAGCAAAATATAAGAGACTCCCTATGTAGAAGGCAGAAGAATTAGACACCAGAGGATCAAGTCCCAAAACCAATAATTCCAATTTGACATAGCAACAATTGTATTCCAAAACTAGTAAGTCCACTTCAATGTAACAGCAAGGAAATTAAAACACAATATAGCAGCAAGGAGCTAAGCCATCCTGTAACCTTCGCCTCTACTAGGGTCTTCCAGTAAACACTCACTCAGAAATCCTAACTGCTTACCTTCATTCTCTCTTCCCGAAGTTCTGAAAGCCCTTGCAGTTCTCAGAGCCCTTCCAGTTCTCTCTCTGTCTTTCCATCTCTTCCAGTTCTCCATCCTTTCTCACAGTTCTCTCTCCTTCATCTTCTTCTTCTTCTCACAGCTCTCTAGTCTGAGCTTAATGGCTACCCTCAGGGTATGTATACCTTTCTTAGTGCCCAAGGGCTTCACATCTAATTAGCAAAAGGGTGGGGGCCTAGGGCTTAACACCTAGTTAGCAAAAAGGTGTGGGCCTGCCTACAAACAAGCTTCCCCTAATCAAGCTTCCCTTAACTAGCTCCACCTGAGGCCTATTAAATGGGTGGTTGGGGGGGGGAGGGAGGTTGAAGATCTTTAATCACATTAACACCACAGGTACCTAGCAAGTTATAGCCCTGGCAGTCTTCTCCTCATTTTCTGGAGTCTTCACAAAGCTCCCCTTAGATAGAATACTCTACTGTGTTCTCTGGATCAGTGCTTTCCTGGAATCGACAGCCAGCAATCTCTCTACCAGAGAGAGCACACTCTCTGAAGCTGGTTCTCCCTTTAGCTAATCTTTTCTAGTTGTTTGTGTTTGCTGTCCTTCCTATATCTCTCTCTGCTCCTTACTGAAGGCACTATCTCCTATTGGTCCAGAATTTCTAATTACATGGGCAATGGGGGGTAGGGGTAGGTGAAAAGATTGAAGCCTTCCCCTTGGGACCATTGCCCATCCTCCACCCTCTGGAACAGGTACAAGATTATCCTTCCTCAAGGTGCTCCTAGGCCTGGAGTATTCAACTGCTTTGCTAGTATACTGCTGAACTGCTTTTAAAAAACACAGCCCAACAGAGGTGACTTGATCTTCTGAATCAGTGATAAGATATTTTCTGTGTGGCATCATCTATCTTTAATCCAATACCCAAAATTCTCAAGAGCCTTTCAAATTAATTAAAGTCTTGAGCCTACCTTGTGGTGAGTTCATTAAGAAACACCTAGTTTGCTCTGTTGATTGAGTGATAGAGTAAGTCTCAGCCTCTCAGGCTTGGTGGTTGCCTCAAGGCCAGAAGTCTTCTGAGTCACTATATCCTGCCTTGCTGACTAAACCTGTTTCTTTGAGGAGGCAAAGGAGGTCACTTGAAGTTAAGTACACCTTTATCCTTGTTGCTGTCCTTTCTATAGGATACTACTGAGGATTCTATAGGATTCTACGGAGCTATGGCTCAGTAAACACCTTTTGCTAACTGTTCAATGACCTAAGAATATCTCATTCCATCCCAATATGGATCCTTGAATTAATACAGTATCAGGCCACCCCTAACACCCTCACCTCAATATTTCTCTGCACTTTCCTCCATTTTTTTCTTCCTTCATTTCTTTCCCTGAGGAAGACTTATCTTTCCTCTTTAACAAGGTTTATCCCTCTACCTGTGACCTTGATTTCCATCCCTTCCTGACTCCAGCCCCCTCTAGGATGTTGAACCATCAATCATCCCTGCTGTCTCTGTCTTCAATCTTCTTGTTTCCACTCAGGCTGAGAACATGTACAGCTCTTCACTATCCAAAAATAAAATAGAATTAAATAACAGGAACATATTCATTGTCCCTGCTGCCCTTCACGTTGCCAACCTATTTCTTGCATTCCATTTCTTGCCAGACTTCTAGAAAGAATATACATTCAGTGTCCACACTGCCTCACCATCTACTCATTAAACCTTTATAATTTGATACCTGTACCCACCATACAACTGGCACTTGCCTTGCCCAAGGTTAAATATGACCTATTTATCATTCATTATGATGGCCTTTTCTTCTTCAATTTCTTTGTGACTGACGTTGTCAACCACAACCTCTTTCTGAGAGTACTGTCTTGGTCATTGTGACACTACTCTCTCCTAATTCTCCATTTCTATCTACAACTTCTTAGTCTCTTTTGATGGCTTTGTCTATGTTCTGCCCCTTATGTTTGTTTTTTTCTCAAGGCCTCATTGTGGGCCTTCTGCACTTGTCTCTCTACATTCTGTCTTGTTGGATTACTCTCCGGGTTCAGTTATCATCTTTATAAGACTTCCCAAATTATATATCCAGGCCTAATCTTTCTCCTGAATGCCAGTGAAGTATAATCAATTATCTGAAAGACACCTCTGCCTGAATGTCATATAGGTATTTCAATCTCAATATTTCAACAATGGAACTCATATTTCCCTAAACCTATTCTTCCTCAAAATTTCCCTGTTTCTATTGAGGAAACCACCATCTGTCCAGTTACCTCCATTCACAATCTTTTGTTCAGCCTCCCCTCTTCCTCTTCCTCCTCCCCTACATCCAATTAGTTGTCATCTTCCAAATTCTCCCTCTACATCTGTCCCCTTTGATGTATTTTAGACTTTTATTACATCTCGTTTGGATTCCTGTAATATTCTTCTAATTAATTTATGTCTGTGTCTCTTTCTCTGCCTGTTGCAAGTCAGTAATCCATATAATTGCCAAGCTAATACTCTTAAGGCACAGTTCTGGTTGCATCACCCCTTTAATAAAAAATATTCAGTGGTTCCCAGATGCTTTAGGAACAAAATATACCCTTCCTTAGTTTGTTATTTAAAATCCTCCTAACATTTATTAAGTGCCTAATATGTAATACAAATGGAACACTCCTGGCCCTCAGGGAGCTTATATTTTATTGAAGAGACAGCACATGCATATTTGTGTGTGTGTGTGTGTGTGTGTGTGTGTATGCATAAACAGAATAAACAAAACAAATACTTGGAGATGAAAGTCTTCATGTAAAAGGTAGAACTTGAGATGATTCTTGAAAGAAGAGATTCTGTATGGCAGAGGGCAGGAGGGAGTACATTTCTAGTATGAAGTAAAGCCATCACAAAGTCATAGCTTTGTGGAATGGAGTGTCATATTTGAAACACTGGAGGAAGGACAATTTGTCTGGACTGTTAAGTGAGGGAAGGGGAAAACTATGTTATGAATGAGATCAGAAACATAGATTGGAGCCAGTTTGGGAAGGGCTTTCAAGGCCAAAAGGAGTAGTTTATGTTTTATTCTCGAGGTGATAGGGAGCCATGGGAGTGTACTGAGTAGAGGAAGGATATGGTCAGACTTTCACTTAAGGAATATATCACTATGGAAGCCATGTGAAGTAAAGAGAGACAAGAATGGGAGACTAAACATCACTGACTTCTCATCTCCCTTGAATCCCACCCTCTAATCAGTCACTAAATTGTATTAATTCTATCTTTTCACTTCTATTGCCACTAATTCACATTCACATTATCTCTTTCCTGGACCACTCCAATAGCCTCATTCACTCGTCTCTTGGCTTCTTCAATCCATTCTACACATTTGTTGTTGTTGTTCAGTCATGTCTGACTGACAGGGTACAGGCCCAAGTGGAGACCTTCACCCCTTACCCCAAAAGAATTTGAGGACCACCCCTAAACCTCAACATGACTCTTTGTGATCCCATGGGATTTTCTTAGCAAAGATATTGGAGTGGTTTGCCATTTCCTTCTCCAGTGTGTCCCCACTTTACAGATGAGAAACTGAGTCAAATAGAAGTTAAGTGACTTGCTCAGGGTCACACAGCGGGAAAGTATCTAAGGCTGAATTTGAACTCAGATCCTTGTGACTCCAGACTCTAGTGTTCCATCCGCTGTACCACCTAGCTGCCCCATTCTATATACTACCAGTAGGTAAAAGGTGCTACAAATAGCTTCGATCATCTTACTGAATACTGAAACCTTTAGTAACTTATCCCTGCCTTCTACATGAAATCCATATTCCTTTGCCATGAGCTCAAGATCAGTCACACTCTAGTCCTAACCTAAAATCTAGAGTTATTTCAAAGATTCTCCTTTATGTAACCAGTGCGCCAATTAAACTGTACCAGTGGTTCCAGAATACATGCCACACTTCTCCCCTCTCCCAAGCTTTTGTTCATGTTATCCTCTATAACTATAAAATCTTTCCAAAGTTTCCTCCCAAGGGTGTGCTGGTGAATGTGTAACAACCATCTCTTATGCTCCTTCCCAATATTTACATGCCACAATTTTGTTTAATATGAATTATTAACATTTTTTCTATCACTTTCTTAAATCTAGAGTCTCTAGACAATCATCAAAACAAGAAATCAAGCCATTTTGTAGCATTTGCCCATTTCCAAAATGTTTCCAATGCTCACATTGAAAATTTAACTATCAGTTCTCTTGAGCCCATGTGAGCTGACTAGCATACCCATAACTCTTCCCATTGAATTCTGAAAGGCCCAGATTAAAAGCTAGCTCCTTTATGAAGTCATCCCTGATCCCTTAGCTAGATGTACTCTCTCCCTCTCTGAACCTCTATGGCGTTTGTAGACTTCTTATGGTGCTTTTCCTTTTCTATCTCATATTTCTATAAATTTATGTATCTTTGTATCCCTTGACATTCATCTCTCCAGTAGTAGGTGAGGGGAATTTTGTAATATAAATACATGTGGAATATTTCATGAAGGCAATACCTTTTGATATGAACTTATACATTTTGATATCCTCTAACATTATTCCCTATATGCATAATAATTAGGTTCATGCAAACCATTTGTTAAATAAATGGATATCTAATGGAGAAATAATAGAAGTCCACTCCAAGTTGAGGGAAATATTTTTGAGTAGTTGCTTTCTACTCCACATTTGAGTAGATGCCATCTACTCTTTTTTTTTTTACCACATTTACATGCTGTATATACTTTGTATTTCATTGCCTAGTGAATTAATGTAAAAATATAGTTATAATTTAATAAGGCTTAAGGATAAACCCTTTCTTCTGGCTTTTGAAGACATCTCCCTAAGGAAAGTATGGGGATTTCCACTGATAACACTAGGGCTTAATGACATCTTGGGAATAATTTCTCTCGCCCGAGATATTTGTGGGCCCATTGACATGTAAGGATGCTGGACTGAGTGAAGGCATTTGGAGATGATTTGTTGCTGTGACTTTTGTGGATGCATATAACATACTTAGATTTGGGCCTTTAAAGGGCAGTAGGAGACCAAGCAGTGGATCTTAGCATTGACAGAAATGACAGCTGGGCATGGACAGAAACCAGCAGTGAGACAAGGGGTTTGGAAATTTGGGGGAATGGGGGATCAAAGAGGAAAGCAAAGGATTTAAATCAATATAGGCATGAGTCTGGCAAATGCTGGAAAACAGCTACAGAAAAATCTGGGGTCATTTTAGATTTGTAATGGTACAAAAAAAACCACACACTGATGTCAAAAAGATTTTGCTCTACACTCACCAAACAATAAAATTCCAGATCCTCAAAAAGTACTATGAGATTGCCCAGAAGGCCCTTGGTAGAGTTGGTCCTGCTTTTCCTGGGTGAAGGGAAACAGGAAGCTACCAATGCTTCCCCCAAACCTCATCCCCTTTGGAGGTAGAAGCCTTCAGTCTGGTAGGATATGCATGTGGTGAAGGCAGTTTCATTGCCAAAGCCGAACTATTCAGGGCAGGCTATAGGCAGGCCATCTTGTGAAAGAGTGTTGCTTAAGATGACCAAGAAGACATAAAACTAAAGAGGTGTCTTCACTTCATTGGTGCAGATGAGGAACAGAGGGAGGAGGAGAGAAAAGAACTAGCTACTGATGATATGAGAGGACTGAATTGCTATGAGGAAGGGGAAGGGCAGACTAAATCCAGGGTATTCTAAGGTCAATTCCTCTCAATGTTGAGTAATTACTAATGCATGTCAATCCCTCTGTTCAACTAGTGGAACCCAAAGCATGAGAATGAATAGAGAAAGGAAAGGTGCGAGAGATCAGAGAAAAGAGCCGTAGAAAAAGGTCTAAAAAGCAAGTCAATGGAGATCTTCCAGATACTTGGGAAAGGCTGAGGCCTCATCTTGGACACCCTGAATGCCAGGTTGGCAATATCCTGGAGCCAGAGGCATTGCCAACTGTATTGAACTTAGCCTGGGGAGGTTCTGCTCACCATCTGTGGCTCTCTCAAGCTTCCAATCCTCACTCCAGGCTCTTCTCTTTGCCAGAACAATGCATGCCTTTCTTTGATATTCTTCTTCCCTTTTCTGTGGGCTCTGGGCTTCCAGTTTGGAAGTATCACAGATGCCCCAGATGGAGATCTTGATTCCCCTGGCAAAATCATGGAGAAACATTTGACCCTGTTCAACATCCCCACTTTGGCATCACTTCTGTCACTATCAACTACAGGACCCCTAGAAATCTCTTATGTGTTGAATCTGGAACACAGACTGTGTCTTAGCCTTCTTTGCATTAGATAATATCAGACGCAATAACCTTTCCCTTATTAAGGTATTTTAGTATAAGTATCTCTTAGTATAGATAGTGGAACCAAGAGAAATTGTTTCATGTTGCATATCTTCTAAGTCTGAAGTAATGCTATTTATGAGCTCTGAAATAATTCACAAAATTTTGAAACTCAAATTGTTGGCATATATGGTGTACATATGAATCCATATACAAATATACATTCAGTTCCTTATATATGCATGTACATGAATGGAACAGGATATATGCATATGTGCATACATATTTATATACATAAATTTACATATGTGTATTATATACATGTGTATATATTATATGTGTATATTGTGTATGTGTATATGTGTGTATATATACATTTGTCTATATATGTCCCCAAGAGAAATTATTTCATATTGCATACATCTAAGCTTGAAGTAATCTATGAGTTCTGTAAGAGCTCACAAAGTTTTAATACTCAAATTATATATGTGTATATATGTACAAATAGACACATTAATTCTGTTCTATATATCTAAGTATACATGTGCATTATATATGGAACAGAATATATGTATGTATTATTACTCCCCTTCATTTACAAATTTAAGACATTTATAAACTTTTTGTTTTCTTCTACTTTAGTAGCATGGGCTTAAAATTTGTCTTTCTATGACACGTAAGCCCAGAGATGGATGAATCCAGATCAGATGACTAGAGTGGGAGCACAGGTATCTATAGGCATGCACAGGAGGCACTGCCAAAGCACTTGGGCACATTGTGGGCCTTATGAGTAGCTCTGCCTCCCTAATTCACCAAAGGGTGGGGGTTGGGAGGAGAAACTATTTTCACATAGACCCAAATTGTGATTGATGTGTTGAGGTAGCATGGCAAAATAAACAAATGGATTGATAGACAAATGAATGAATGAATAAATACACAAGTAAGTAAGTAATAAAGTAAGCCTGACATGGTGGGGAGGTAGGAGATGTGCTTTCAATTCTTGACTTGATTGCTGACTGGATAAGCCACTTTACCCATCCAGGCCTCATTTCCTCCATCTTTAAAATGAAACTTTATAGTAAGTGATCTCGAAATCTAAAAAAGGTTCCTTCTAATGCTAACAATCTATAAACTGAACTAGGAGGCAGGAGTATTCAGTGCAACTTAGTCAAAGGATCTGGTTTCAAATTCTGGTTCTTTCACTCACCACCTAAGTGACCTCAGACAAGTCTTCTGTTCCTCATCTGTAAAGTGAGGTAACTGAATTACTTGACTTCTAAGGTCTTTTCCATCTCTAAGTCAATGATCCTATCAGCCAATAAGCCTATGTTCTATGACAACAGGTTAAGTGTTGTGAGAGAGACTCCATATTAAATTGAAGACCTAAGAAATGCATGTACTTCATGTACTTCTTATAGGGCAACCACACTTTCATTTGCTAATGACCACTAATGATTACCTTAATCAAGACAGACTGTTGTCAATGTCTGTTTCTAAGACTAAAAGGGCTTCATAGATGAGTTATCACTGTTAAAAGCAAAGAATCTCTTTATTTGGAAATTTTAAGAGAAAGCTATATGACTTAACCAAAGACATCTAAGACACAACAGAGTTTGGGGAATTTCTTTAGATGAGATGAGAAATCTCTCTTGGTTGAGCTGAGACAGTTTATTCTCAGTAAGAGAGTTCATTCATTCTGTGTATTATAAAGCACATTCTAATTTGTAGAATTTCTCTGATTTCTGTATGCTTTCAGCTTGGATAAATGGGTTGATTCACTACCCAATATTTGTGATGGTCTTTGTACAACTAGGATTTGATGGGAAGGCAGTCAAGCCTTTGGATATAGCTTAGGGCATTCCTTCTCCATTAAGGGAATGCAAAAATATCATTAACCTAAACATCATTTAACTGAGTCTAGCAATATTTAGGGAAGATGGTAGATTTATTTCTTGTCCTGTATCCCCTCTCTGAGGAGAGCAGAGTGACCAGTCGCCTGGTCCCAGTCTTGTGTTTCCCTCCAGGGAGGAAATAAAGTCTCTTGGGGAGAGCAAGGGGTGAGATTCCAGAGATATCTATCCACTACTCTTTTCCTGCTGCATGTAGACACACCCAAGTGTCCATATAAATAACCTACTTGGGCACAACACATGTCATATTATTTCAAAGCAAGATTTAGAAGGGGTAGGTAAGGGATTTAATCAAGGATGTTGGCAGGGAGCCTTAGCAGGAAAGGGAGGCCATGATTCCCCAGAACTACCAAGGCCATGCTTTAGGAAAGCATCAGGGCAAGTTATCACCTGGGGAGGGAGGATACTACTCTAGCATCACAGCAGCTCAGTAGCTTTATAGAGAAGGAAGGAGTCTTCTTACTCAGGTAGGTTTTCTTTAAAGTTAATAAGTCCACAAGCATTTATTGAGCACTTAATGGTTTGCTTTCTCAGATTAATTTTGGTCATTGTCAAATTGTGAATATTTAAATATGTGAACATTCATTTTGAACTCAGGTAGGTTGTTTTTTTTTTATCTGCCTCTGAGGTCACAGATGGGGATGTACCATACAGGCCCCAAATTGGAAGATGGTAGCCTATAGTTTATAAACATAGACTATTCATATGTGAGGAGGATCCAGAAAAGAATAAGGACTTGACTAAGGGGGTAATGGAGGAATAGACAAAGCTGAGAAATGGACAACCTGATGAACAGAGAAAATCTAGGCCAGAAAAGATGGAGTTACTTTACTACCCTTCCTCCAAACCACAGCAGACCTCTTCCTTAAATATCCAATTGGCTTTGAGAATGTGTATATTTCACGTTAAAATATATTTGTGCTTCTGTCTGTAGCTTGCATTCAAAAACTCTTCCATAGACATTTGTACAAGAAGTGTAAATTCACTTGGTGCAATTACCTGGTTAAGATGTGTTTGATGTGATCAGGATACCTTTTCTGCTCCTAACTCTGTTTCTGGAGTGCAAAATAGTAAACTATTAAGAGTCCTTCTGTCTCTTGTCATCTGACTAATCAATATTCTGAGTTGCTCATTTACCTAGGATTTTGCTAATGTGGCACAATTTGTTGTTGTTATCGTCGTTAGTCATGGAACTGTGATTTTGTCCCTTTGGGAATTCTTAACAAGGAAACGTTCTACCAATGTAGACTGCTGCTCTTAAAATTGCTGTTACCTGCTCTCAAAATTAAAATCTTAGAGAGCTGCCCAGGGCACTGAAAGGTTAAGTGACTTACCCAGAATTATACCTGTCCCACAGATGAGGTTTGAAATGGGTCTTCCTGAATCTGAGGACTACTTTTTAACTATTATGACAAACTGCCCCTCCTGTGTTCCTATACTAGGGAAAAAAAACCTTGATTTGATTACTATGCTGTGCTTTCATGTGGCTCTCCCTTAAATAAGAGCTGATTATCTATCTATCTATCTATCTATCTATCTATCTATCTATCTATCTATCTATCTTCTATCTATCTTTATCTAGGAAACACAGTCTTCACTCATGAGAAGGTATGCTAGTTTCAATTGTCCAGGCAAATAACAAATAAAACACCTATCAAAATGCCTTTCACAGAGTAAAGGTTAAAAAATATTGTTGAATTAATGAACGAATCAAATATCGATTGATTCTCTACCATGAACAGGGCACTTTGCTTGATAATGGAAGTAGGGTTTGGTTAAATATCTTTTACTACTTAAGCTCTGAGTAGAGAAATTCTCTGATTTTCCAGTTAGATCTCTGAACAAGAGGCAAGAATACAGAATTTGCAGAAGTTTCTAGGACATTTTTATACTGGGTGATTTAATTGCATTTTTAATGTAAGATTAACTATTTTTTCCTATCAGAAATAGGACATGTGGTTACATGAATCATTACTACATATGCAATTTTCTGCATACACATTTTTAGTGATTTTGAATTCAAAGGTAGGTAGGAAATGAAGAAATGTGGGTAGCTGTAATGACTGGGTGTTTTTTGTCCCCCAAAATTTAACTCAGTGAAACAATGACATTTTCCCTTATGAAAGGTGAAGAAAACTGAGGTTATATCCTACAGAATATAACACATCCAATTTCAGGAAATAAATAGTTTAGGGTTTTGTTTTCTTTTTTAATGTTCTTCCTCTTTAGAGAAAGGGGATATGACATACATTTCATTTTCCCAACAGAGACATGTTTGTTAGAAATTAAACCATGATGATCTTTATGTTATGCAATTTCCATAGGGTTTTATTGATTGGATAAACATGGGTTCAGTTAAAAGGGAAATAAGAATTTTCATAATACTTTCTTTTTCTTGAAAGGCCACATTTGTATAGGAGTTAGAAAATAGAAAAGAGGGGATAGATCATGTCAACACAATGTTTTGGGTCATATACAACACAGTCTTCTGTTTCATTGAGATTTCAACACAGGAAATGGGTATATTAGAAACTGTCTCATTCACAGATTTTTTCAGACTCAGATACAGTAGTTTCTTTGAGTGACGGTGAAGGAACAAGCTATAACCAGTGCTTTTATATTAGCCTCAATAATACACATTTCAAAGCCAAAATGCACCAGTCACATAACTGTTTGCATAGTCAATATTCTGTGGGAAAATAAGTGTCAATAGATTCCACATTACCAACTTTGGATAGCATCTGATTTCATAACTACTTTTCTCACGAATATCTGGAGAGGAAAGGCATTTCCCTTTCCCTTTACCCTTACTCACACCTCCACCTCTAATTAGTAAATCAAAAATTATTAGCTTAAAGTTATCTCAATAATAGTATAAAAATACAACAAGAACACCATTCCACCTAGGCAACTGAGAAAGTTGTTTATAGACTTTTTGATATTAGAATTGTTATGTTACAAAATCAAATGATGAAGAGAATGTTAATCTTTCTAGTAAAGCCTCTAGTTTCATCCCCAAATGACCACGGACAATCTTGCTACTTCTGGAGAATTTCAGAATCAGAAATGACCTTGGACTAGGTCTGTAAGCCTTCTCTAAACAGATTAGCAAAGCCAATCAGCATATGTTCACCCTAAAGCCCTACTTCTTATTTAGTGGTTTGTGAATACCTGTGGGGTGTGGGGCGGTGGTTCAATGGTCCAAGGGGTTTGATTTGAAAAATCTTTAATGATGACTTAACTGCTATTTTTGAAAGGTGAACAGGTTGGGTTTATACCAGGAATGCAGAGTTGGTTCAATATAAGGAATAATATAAATATAACTATAATAAATCATGATAATAATATCAATGGGGCAGGTAGGTAGCTTAGTGGATAAAGTGCTAGGCTGGAGAAGGAAATGACAAAGTACTCCAGTATCTTTTTACAAGAAAACTCCAAATGGTATCACAAAGAGTCAGACACAAGTGAAATATCTGAACCAACCACATGCAAGATATATAAGAAATTGATTAAAAGTTATGAAGACTTAAAGCTATTTCAAATGCATAAAGGGTCAAAAGGTATACATGTTAATTTTCAAAGGAAGAATCTGAGCCATCAATAAGCGTAAAAATAGTCTAAAGTACTAATTAGAGAAAGGAATGTTAAACAGCTCTAAGGTTCTATCTCATACCATCAGACCGGCAAAGATGACAATAAGTGAAAATGAGGAATATTGGAAGGCTGGGGAAAATATGCAAACTTTGCTATGGAACACAGAGTAATTGACCATGGAAACAGTTATGTGGCTGAAGCATTTTGGCTTTGAAATATATATTATTGAGGCTAGTATGAAAGCATTGGTTACAGCTTGTTCCTTCACCAGTGCTCAAAGAAACCACTGTATCTGAGTCTGAAAAATCTATGAATGAGGCAGTTCCTAATATACCCACTTCCTGTGTTGAAATCTCAATGAAACGGAAGATTGTGCTGTCTATGACCCAAAACATTGTGTTGACATGATCTTTCCCCTCTTTGCTGGAAAACAATTTGGAACTATGCCTCCAAAATTACTAAACTATGCATATCCTTTGACCCCTGTACCATTACTTGGTTCATATCTTCCCAAGGACATCACAGAAAGAGGAAAATGAGCTATTTGCACAAAATATCTATAACAACTTTTTCATAGTAGCCCCAAATTGGAAACTAAGGGGTGCCCTACTATTTTTTTTCTTGTTGTTGTTCCATCATTCCAATTCTGTCTAATGTTTCATGACCCCATTTGGGTTTTCTTGGCAAAGATACTGGAGTGGTTCACCATTTCCTTCTCCAGCTCATTTTACAGATGAGAAAACCAAGGGAGAGAGGGTTAAGTGACTTGCCCAGAGTCACACAGCTAGTTTCTGAGGCCAGATTTGAACTCAGGAAGCTGAGACTTCTTGACTCCAGGCCCAGCACTCTATCCACTGTGTCACCTAGCTTATCAGTGTCCTACAATTAGGGAATAGCTAAAAATTATGGCATATTAACATAATTGAATACTATTACACCACAAGAAATGATGAAATGAAGATTTTCAAAGGACATTGGGAAGACCTATGAATTGATGCAGAGTCAAGTAAGCAAATTAGAAGTACAATTTGTACCATGACAACCTTATGGAGAAAAAAAAATTTCAAAAATTTTAAAACTCTGATCAATGTAATAATAAATCACAAATTCTAAAGACTAAAGTAAAAAATGCCACTCACCTCTTATCAGGGAAGTGATGAACTTAAAATGTGGAGGAAGTTATATAGTTTTGGACATAGCTATTATATGAATTTGTTTGCTTCATGTTGATGATAAAAATTTTATTTTTCTTTTTGACTGTTGTTCAATGGAGGGGGCAGTGGGAGAGACATTATACATGTATGAAAAATAAGGGATATTTTAATTAAACAGTTTGGCATGATAGATCCGTAATGATTTCTGAATGGGACCAGAAAAGAGTATGCATATTATCAGTAGTACATGATCCCTTTATAAAAAATGATCATGCCATCACCGTCATCATCATCACCATTACTAATACTTATGTGGCATTTATCATGCTAAGTACTTTATAATTTTTATTTAATTTGATCCTCACAACAACTGTAGGAGATGGGTGCTATTATAACCCCATTTAATAGATGAAGAAATTGAAACAAAAAGATATTAAGTGACTTGCTCAGGTTCACTCTACTAGAAAATGTATGAGGACAGATTTGAGTCAGTTCTTCCTGACTCCAGGCCCTGGGTTCTTTCCATTGAACAACCATTTGGATTAAAAACCTCACAAAAGTTTGGAAAAGAAGAAATATACATACTTTATTTACCACAACAAAAGAGAAAGTATATTCAATAAAGCATATGTTGACTTAGTTTTGAAAATCTCAAGTTTTTCACAGGATTTATTTTTCTCTTCAGCTTCTGCATCAGATGTGAATACAAAAGGTCATTTTTTTCAATTTTGCAAATACTTATCATGAGAACTTCATTATACAATGTCCAAATAACAATGTTATGTTTCTTGTTGCCCTTCTATATACACTCTGCCAGATCCTTTATTTTCCTCTCAAAGAAGAATCTGTTCTCTTTCCATTTAGCTGCAATATACTTTCATATTCTGGTTCCATTTATAGAGTCTGTCAAGATTGAGATGTCTCCCATCCATACGCAAAAACTATAACAAGATTTCTTGAAAGATACAACAGAAATAACCTTGTTTGACTTAATCATTATTATCATGAAAAACATAAAACATAGAGATATACACATGTGAAATATATTTGCCACTGTTATTTCATATAACCAGCACAGAATCTGATGAGGGTTCTCAGGTCCTCCTCTTTGTGGATGCATTATACTAATTGCACCAAGATCTAGGACAGGGGTGGGGAACCTGCAGCCTTGAGGCCACAGGTGGCTTTCTAGGTCCTTGGATGTGGCCTTTTGGCTGAGTCCAAGTTTTACAGAACAAAACCTTTTTTTTAAGGGGTTTGGTTTGGTGAAGTTTAGACTCTGTCAAAGGTCCCCACTTCAGGACCTAGAGGGCCACATGTGCCCTTGAGGCTGCAGGCCTCCCACCCCTGATCTAGAATATTTCAGAGCTTCCTAAATGAGATGCATAATCAGAGAATTTAGTCTAAGCATTCGCTCAGGGTATACCAAGTGAATAAAAATGTTTACTGTCCAGAATATTAAATGCAATTGGTTGTGTAGAGTCTCATAGAGTTTGTCTAGCAGTGAGCCTTCTTCCTCACAAATGAACTCAATGTACTTAGGGTTAAGAAAGAAACTCGTCAATTATTTTTAAAAATCTTATGAAATATTTTTGATAAAAGTCTAATATCCAAGATCTGCAGGGAATTCACATGTACATATGTATGTATATAAAATATTCTTTTAGTTGCTTAGTTTAAATGTTGTTTAGTAATTTTCAGTTTTGTCCAACCCTTTGTGATTCCTTCTGGGGTTTTCCTGGCAAAGATATTGCAGTGGTTTGTCATTTTTTTCCCTCTGATTCATTTTACAGATGAGGAAACTGAGGCAAATAGGGTTAAGTGACTTGGCCAGGGTCACACAGCTAGCAAATATCTGAGGTCAAATTTGAATTCAGGTCCACTGTACCACCTAGCTGCCCATATAAAAAATATATATATATATATATATATATATATATATATATATATATATATATAATGTTAACTCATTCCCCAATAGATCAGTTATATATGTGTGTATATACATACAAATATACATACATGTAGTATATCTGTGTGTCTATTGAGAGAAACAATCAGGAAACCCTTGATCAATTGATTTTCATCCAGCTTAGTTGATGAAATCACAGAAGTTACAGGTAAGTAAAGTTTAACATTTTTGAATAAAATGTAAAGTTATTGTCAACTCATAAGATATGAAAAAGTCCTTCTATCAAAAGATAAAATTGGAAAGCGATTAGCCATTAGTTGGCCAAAGATTGATTAAGCCCCTGATGGGCCTTTAAAAAGTGAGAAGAAAAAGTTATGTCCCTGATAAGTTTCATCAAACCAATAGAAGAAGACAAATGAACTGAGAATTTAATTAATATTAAATATTCAATGAATTAATGAAAATTTTAAAAGCACAAAGTTCATTTAAATCTAAAAGAGATAAAATGAAAAATACTCCTCAAATAAACATACTAAAAGTTGATAAATCTTTAACAATCCAAAAAAAGAGGAAAATCAAATTAACAAAATTAAAAATAAGCAAAGTAAACACATAAGGATAAGAAATGATACGAATTAACAGAAAACACCCAATACAATTATATTATAGAAAAATGAATTTTTAAATGGACTATTTTTAGTAACAATATAAAAAACTCAAATTAAGAAAAAAGAAATAAAGATTTTTAATAACCTAATTTCAGAGGTAGGAATTTAATAAATCATACATAAAAAGCAGAAAAAGGAACCCAATTCTGATGGAGTTCTAAGTAAATTCTATTAAATGTTTAAAGTGTAATTATTTATGCTAAGTAATTCTTAATAATTTAGAAAGAAATCTCTCTATCAAATTCTCTATTGGAAGGGTATTATCCCAAAATCTAAACCAAAGAGGGATAAATTAGAAAAATATAACCATAGACCAATATCACTAATTAATATTGATGCAAATTTTACAACCCCCTTTTTGTACCAGGGATTCAAGGATATTTCAATGTTAAGAAAGCCCCTATCATCACTGATCAGAGGTTAAACACATACACACACACACACACACACATGCATACACACAAAACACAACACACATACACAACACATGATTATATCAATAGTTGCAACAAAACCATTTTTATAAAATTTGCTGCTCATTTATGCTAAAATTAAGAAAAGAATAGGCATGAAAATGGTCTCTTTTAAAATACCAAAAAGTATGCGTTGAAAAACCAAAAGTTAATATTATTTTCAAAGGAGAAATACTATTATCTTTCCTAACAAAGTAGTGAGGCCCCTTCTCCCTAATATCATTTCATAGTTCTAGAAATAAATTGTGATCAGGGCTATAATCCTAATTTTTCCTCCTTCCCTCCCACCTCTGTAATAAGTTAGGCTAGTTTTTTTTTCTTTAAAAAGTCTTGAAATTATCCTTTGGATTTGACTGTCTCTAGGAACCAAGGCTTGAGCTGTTGATGTAGCTTCTTGATCATCTGGATAGAAAACTGCCAGTATATGAAGGCATGAGTCTCCTGACTCATAAACCAATAGCATGAATAATGCTGAGAAGCCACGCTCATTTGAAGCAATATTTTATCCCGAGAAAAGATTCCTCCCTTACTCCAAAATCCTTCTCCTGCCATAGCTATGCAAATCTCCTTTTGATAACTGTTAGATGAATTATGAATATCTCATTTAATACCAGTTTCATTCTACATTATACAGGTGACTAACCTGAGGCAGACCCAATAAGACAAGAAAATTAAAGGTATAAAAGTTGTCAAAAGGAGATAAAATTATTCCTATTTGTAGACATTGTGGTGGTTTGCATAAAGGTTCCAGGACATCTTCAAAGAAATCAATTGAGATATTAATAAGGGGAAAGGAAGGGGTTCTGAGAAGGGTTCTGCCAGGGAAGCAATAAATCTGGCTCAGGGTAACTGGAGGGGCACCTGAAGTCTGAGATTCTCTGACCAGGGACATTCTTATAGAGTCCCTCCACAGACGCTCAGGATATTTAGTGAGAGTAGATGACTTCACTCATAGATTACTAACAATAATCACATTAAAAAAATCTTTGTTTTAGGGCAAGTGGCAAAAGAAGTGAAAATATATAATGGAGGAAAACACAGAATCAACACTCAAAACTGAATATAAATGGAATGATCTCATCCATAAAATGAAAGAAAGTGACAAAATGGATTAGAAAGCAGAATCCAATAATAAGCTGTTAAAAAAATACTTGAAACCTGTAGATTCACAGAGTTAAAAATAAGACCTTGGAATAGAATTTATTATTCCTCATGAAACGCCAAAAGGCAGAGGAAAGGATCATGATTTCAAAAGCAAGATTAGAAATAGGTATGATTATTTCCTCATGGTTTTTGTTATTGCTATGTAAAAATGCTCATGATTTTTGTGTATGTACTTTTCTCTCCTGATACTCTACTGAAGCTATCAAATTAGGCAATATTTGTAAAGCACTTAGCACAGTGTCTAGCATATAGTAGGCACTATATAAATGGTTATTCTAGTAATCTATGAGTGAAGTGGTCAGCTTTTCTCAGCAATACAATGATCCAAGACAAGCACAAAAGACACACAAAGGAAAATGCTCTCCACTTCCTGATAAAGAACTGATGGATCCTGAGAGCAGATCAAAGCACACTTTTGTTCACTTTATTCTTTTTTTCATGGTTTTTTCCTTTTGATCTGTTTCTTCATTCACAATTATGACTAATATGGAAATACATTTTACATGATAGCACATGTATTACCTATATCAAATGGCCTACCACTTTAGGAAAAGGGGAAAGGAGGGAGGGAAAAAATTTGGAACCCAAAATCTTCTAAAATTAATGCTAAAAATTATCTTGACATGTAATTGGGAAAATAATAAAATAGCATTAATAATAAAATTTTTTAAAAAGGAAAAAAAGAGTCTCAAAACCACATGGTCAAATTATTGCTTGGAGACCAAGTCACCAATCAAACTGTAGTGATTCCCAGAGAAAATTAAGTAGAACTTTAAAGAAACATAAAACTCCCAGAAACTGAGGATTCTAACTAGTATATTTTAAATGCTTTAATACTTCCAGTATTTGGTGATGTGGGTGCCCCTTCCATATGGCAGATTATAGTTTCTCTCTACTCTTCTCCTTTTATTCTCCTCTCAACAGAGGGATGAGACTTTAAGAACTTGCCTGATTATCAGACAACTGACATACAGTCACAGTTCCATACTTGATCCCTTCTAGCTTGGTAAAATCTGCCAAGGTTTCTTTTGCTTCTATTTTCTCTTCCAAGTAATTCATTATCAGATAAGAATAAGCTTTAAAACTCATTAAAAGCTTTTAAGCTTTAACAGCTTAAAACTACACCAGGATTTTTGGGACATCTTATTAGAGAAAAGTTATTAACAAGAAATTGAGGGCCAAAATGAATGGAGGAATGGTAAGAAAGTGTACCAATTGAGATGAAGTTCTGGTTTAGGACGACATAGTGAAAGAATTAGTGGATGTGATTACTGAGCCTTCAGCGATGATCTTTGAAAAATGGTGGAAAACTGGTGAGGTGCCCACTAAAGATAGGCAAAGGTTTTACTGTTATTTTGAATTTTTGGAAAGGGTGGGGCATATTCTGGAAGCCATAATCAGAGTGGTTAGCTTGTTTTTTATTCCAAAGAAATTTCTAGAACATATTTCTGAAGGAATGAGTTCTATGTACTGCAAAAGGGCAACAGTGATTATTAAGGCCCAGTATAAAGTACTACTTGTATAGAATGTAAACTCACTAAGAACTGTACTCAAATCCTATCTCTGAAACATGTTAGTTATGTGACTATCACTAAGTGACTTAACCTATTAGTGCTTCCAGGGGAAACTCTATAAGATTTAAAGGTCTAGCAGAGTTGCCTATTTGCATTGGTTTGCATAGTTAATATAGTTATACATGGACAAGATGGAGAGATGTTTTTTGGATAGAAAAATAGGTGAACAATGTCCAGACCACAATGACACTTCCTAACCAGTGGGTAGGTTTCTTTTAGAGCCATACAGCCCTCTATCCTCATTCTATTCTGAAAACATTTGTCACAATGACTTGGGCATTGATGGTAATTTTGTTAAATTTATCAATTACATAAAACTAGATGATAGAATAATACTATAATACTATAACTTGCATTTATATGTTCCTTCGAAGTTTAGAAAATGCTATAAACATGGTAGAGTCTATAGAAATCTCTGCTTCATTTAGAGTGTAGAAATATTGGTTAAACTTTGGCCTTTCCTGTAAAGTTTATGAAATTTAAAAGGTACCTAACATAGTCTTGAGTGCAGGATAGAAGCACACTAAATATACCTTAATAATTTATATAGGTAATTATGGAATCAATTTGTTGATAGGTATTAATATCTATTCTGAATAAGCATAACTCAAATAAATTATTAACATATAGTTCAATACCACAAATGTTTATTAAATGACTACTTTGTACAAAACATTGTACTAGATTGTCGGAGATATTCAATATTCAAATGTATCTGTTATGGCATGTATTAGCTGTTTCCTCCCATTAGACAGATCGCAATCCATTCATGATTGCCTATCCTGCATTACTCCTCCATGTTCCACTAAAGACTCCACAAAGGGGTCCACCGGATAATGGAGGAGCCTACCTCATCTTGTTTATGAAGTACACAGGCAATCCATTATTTAACTCTTGCTCTCACTATATGACCAATCCATCTTTTTTTTTGTTACATATTGTATGATAGGGGCCATCCTATGGAGTACCTATATGGGCCCCTTCAGTTGGGCTACATGTATTATGGTCCCCATACATGTATGACCAGAGTCTCCCTTGGTCCCCATGACTGAGTGGTGGGTGTAATGAGGGACAGGGAAGAAACTAAGGTGATCAGCACTTGTGAGAGAAAAATCTAGCTGCTTTGTGGATTATAAGGAGGGAGGAGAAACAGCTTCCAGTTTCTTTCAAAGCAGTCTCTTTTTAAAGACATGGCTAATACAAGTTTTCTCTTGGACTTCTAGTGAGGTGAGGGATGAGATATCCCTCTACTCCCTCTCCACAGCAACAACTACAGCAGCACGTACAATTTTAACAGACCTTGGAGAAAAGATACAAAACCTAAAGCCCATTTTCCTCTCCTTTTAAGTTGTTAAAATTTAAATGTTTATTTTTAACTTTTTTTTAATAATAGAAAGGGGTGGGGCTACCAAGAAAGAAGAGAATGTGGAGCCTTAGGGACTGGGAAAAGTTTTTCCCATAGCATCTAGCCACAGTAAGAATCTTCTCTAAATGAGAATACACTCTGACTTTGGAATACTGGTATACCCTCTGAATTTGATCTCAAAGATCTTGAGATGGATCTTCTTAGATGATTTCTCCTTGGTGAAATAATCTTGGATCTATCTATCTATCTATCTATCTATCCATATAGATATGCATATGCACATTATCTATCTATCTATTGATCGATCGATCGATATAGATATACACACATCTATCTATAGCTAGATATAGATACATACACAAATTATCTATCTATAGATAGATATATACATACATTATCTATCTATCTATCCCTGTTCTACAGTTTTATCACATTACTTCTGATTATTTTTGTCACTATAATTCCACATGATTATTCATTTGCCTCATTCATCTCTGATTTGAAACATATGAGCTATATGTAACATATTCATCCGGAAAAAGATATTCTTTTGGAATATTAACAACATAGAAAAGCATCATATCTCCCATTCAAATTCAATAAGACTATTTCATTTGGATTGAAATAACTCCAAATTATCTCTCTAGATGTCTTCTATTCCCATCTCCAAAACCATTATTTTAATCTCAACTGTGGAGGAAAATTTAAACTCCTAAGTTCCTTTCTCACTTTACTTTAAAAAGTTGTACATTTCAATGAAAATAATTTCTGTTAATTTATATTTTCTACCTTTGAAGGAAAAAATTCTAAACTAAAATAAAATATAAAATGAAGACATGAAAATAAAATATAATTATTTTCATAAAATGCTTTTATTAATTTTAATTAAAATTAATTTTTTTGTGAAATTTATACCTAAAATCCTGGATTTGGCTTCTACATAATTTATGTTATGTTGCTTCACATTTACTCACAGTTACTTTTCCAGTACGGTTGTCTTCCTCCCTTTGTGCTAATGCTTTCAAAAAATTGTCTTTCAGTTCTTTGCCAGCACTAGATAGTGTCCTATTAAAAAACAAACAAACAGGAGTTTTGTTATAACATACTCCATAATAAATAGGCTTAAGATGAGGGGAATGGTGAAGGAAGTCAGTAATTGCTGTTCATTTTCTTTTGTAAGGGTAAAATCTATTTTCCAAGAGAATAAGAAAAAATCAATAGACTTGGTCATCAATTTCAGACTCACAGTAATAGGATCAGTCTCTACCATGGTTCCCCTCTTGCCCCCAGTTAGTGAAAAGATAAAAATAAAATTTTCTTAGAAGTCAAGAAAATAGTTCTTAAGATTTTATTGGCCAAACTGTTGAGGTCTCAAGCTCCATAATGATTGTTGAAGCTTCCTGGGGGCCTGAAGTCATAAAGGTATGGCTTCCAAGTATGAGTATTTTGGTAAATGTTTAATGATCAGCTTTCTAAAAATGAAGGACACACTTTTTAATTCAATCTGCATTTTTTCTTTCACTTTCTTAAGACTAGACAATTAACAAAACAATGAATAAAGCCCAAATTTGTAGTGTTTAACATTCCTGAGATGTAAATACTCTGAAAATTAAATGATATTTTTAAGAAAGTGGGAGCTGGCTTCAGAGGTATACCTTAGCTTAGTTTTCATCATCACCCCTGGACTAGAAGTTCTTTGAGAACAAAGGTTCTATTTCGCTCTTCTTTGTATCCTTAGTACCTAGCACAAAGCTGGACCTATAGTAGGCTCTTAGCAAAGGTTTATTGATTCATTGACTGAGAGGGAGCTGCAAATTGGTCGAATCATTCCAGAAAGCACTTTGATATTATATGGGAAAAGTTACTAATCTGTTCATACCCGATGATAAAAACATTGTGATCATAGTAGCTATTTTACAGTACTTTAAAGTTTACAAAATGCTTCACATTTGATACACAGAACCTTGGGAGGTAGGGAATACTATTATTCCCACTTTATCGGGGGGGGGGGGTGTCAGAATTAAGCCTGAGAGAAATGAAGTCACTTGTTCAGAGTCACATGGCTCCTAAAAGTCTGAAATGGCAATTGAAGGCTGATCTTCCTGATTACAAGTCTCCAGTCAAAGATAGCAAGGAAGGTTTTATATCTAAATAGACAGATAGATATGGATATATAGATATAGATAGACAAGTTATCTATAGCTATAAGTATGTATGTATGCATATCTGCATCTATCTACCTATCTAATCAAGATAGTCACAGCAACATTTCTGTTTGTTCCTGTGTGTGTTATGAAATTAAGTACTTGAAAACGAAGTGAGTCGCCATCCATTTTGCAACAGCTGAACAAATTGTAATATCTGAAAGTAATACAGTGTGTTGCATTATATAAAGATTGATGAATATGAAGAATTCAGAGGGTAGCAAATATATATGGGATGGAAGTTGTTAGTCCATCAGGGAAACTAACTACTCCCTCTTAGTGGATGCATTAGGGTTACGGTTCTCTGTGGAGAGAGACACTCTTTTCCAGCTTCACCCTTCAGCTAGCCCTACATAGGACTTTCCTTACATCAATGCTCCCCTTCTGGCTTTCTTTCAGGTGCAGATCCCTAAGTCAGCTCATGGACAGAACAAATGGGGGGAGGGGAGGAGTGACCTTCCCCGAATTGTCTACCTCAGCAGGGATCATTTGGTTTTTTTCTCCATTGCCTTCCCTTCACTTAGATTTAGATTTGTTTACTCATGATTCAGACTTTTGTCTAGGGGAAACCCCAGCTTTGCTCTCCTTCAGTACTTTAATAAAACATGATAATCCATAAGGAACTCTTTCACTTAACTCAAACCCCAGTTAGCACAGAGTCCTGGTGAATTACATAAAAGCTCTAAACCTCAGCTCCTCTCAAATATGCTATCCTCTGTCCCCCGCCTTTTTTTTACAATCCCCTTTTCACATATAATAACGCACTTGTAATGGAATATTTAGGATTCATCACTTTAGGTAACTGGAATTCAAAACTAAACATTAATCATGAATGTAAGCAAACTTTAAAAAAATAGATGAACTTTGGATTTTTAATGCATATAATGGGGAAGTGGCTCAGGCATAAAATGCCTCAGATGGTGAGCTCCCCGAGGGCAAAGGTTCTGTTTTGCTTTTCTTTGTATCCTGGACCCAGAGTGGGCACTTAATAAATGCTTATTGACTGACTAACTCACTGACCCTGGAGCTGTGAATTGGTCTGTTCATTCCAGAAAGCACTTTGTTATTATGTGGGAAAAGTTACTAATCTGTTCATACCCAATAATCAAAACACTGTTCAGGAATTCAGAATCTGTCTTCTCCTCAAAAAGGCCAGGGTTTAGGAAACATAATTTAAATACATCTCTTTCTGCTGAAAGAAGTCATTGCCAATGTGAGGTGGAAGGAAGAGGCAAGAAGAGAGGAATCCCTTCCCCTGCTCCTCTGCAGTGCTTGCTGAGGTACAAGGGGAACCTGTAGAGAAAACGTTCTTTCCTAAGAGATGAATTTCTTTTCCACTCTCTCTACCATTTTGAAACTTTCACTGAGGTTAGCCCTGCCAAGGGGCAAATCTATCACCTCTATCAATCCTCAGCCTAGTTTCCTGATCCTTTCATATGGGAATTATCACTCAAAATCTGAAAGTCCTGTAACATACATCTTGCCAAGTCTCCCAATATCTAAAAGTCCTATAATTCCATCAAGTAAATAGGGGACCTCAATTGACTAGGGATCCCTGATCAAATTCCCCTCACAACAGGAGAAAATTTCCTCATTTTTCCCCATAGAATATAAAATTACTTATCAGAGAATGAATAAACATATTCCCAATATGCATAACAAGAAATGAAAGCTTATCTATAGAAGTACTAAGTTCAGGAATTTCCAAGAGGATTTTCACCAACTTTCCCTATGCCCACCTTTGCATTGAAGCCATACAAGTATCAAAATACAAACTCAAAAGACTGCTTCAAGATCTTGGAACAAAAGGGAGCAGAACAGTCCAGCTCTCCCAAAATGATTCTGTCAAATATGATAAAAGTACCAGACTAAGCAATAATTAAGAAATCCAAGGAGAAATTATGCTAGGTGAATTTTTCAAGTTTAGATCAGGTCCTGACAAGGAGATAGTCAGAAACTTATGTGTAGTAGGGAAGGAATCCATCAGAAAAGTTAAACACAGAAGAATGGTGTATGGAAGAATTCTAACACAGAAATCATTGGAAAACCTAGCCTTTCTCTCTGGAGTTTGCAACTATGTCCCGCTGACCCAATAATCTGGGTCAGGAGCCTATATAACTTGGACTGGGAGAGCAATGATCTAATCATGGCCAAGATCAGACTACAGTTTGGTAGTCTGAGCCGCTGCAAAGGTCCTTCATAGAACACAGAACTCAATACCTGCAGGAAACAGTGGAAGAACTCAAGACTGTACAGACAGATCAGGACCAAACAAGACCCCCACGATTCCTTCCAAAAATGCCCAGAGTCTGACCCTGACACAAAGTCCAATTCAGGAAGTAAGGCTGGGGAAATGAAATAAAGTACAGCCCTATTCGTAAAGAAATGTCATAGACCTATGCATGCCCCAGACACAAACGGAGAAAAAAAGAATAACTCTATTGTACCTAAAAGCAGTTTCAAACAAAAACATAGCCTTGCCACAAGCTTTGTTAGAATTACTAGAAGAAATGAAGCAGTTTAGAAGAAACAAAGCTTAAGTGAAATGAGAGTTCTAGCAGAGAGAAGTGGAAGGAGAATAAATAGTTTGGTAATGGAAGTACAAAATATTAGCCAAATAAAAGACTCTCCAAATGAAAGGGACTCTCTGAGATAATAAGAAATGCTAGAACAAACGACAGGGTGTGAGGGGGACGAAAATATAAGGCATCTCCTATCAAAAACAATTGACCTAAAATTAAAAGAGAAATCACTTAGAAGAAATGACCATAAAAATACTAAATAGCTTATTTCAAGAATTCATGAATAAAACTGTCCACATCCATTAGAAAGAGGTCAAGTGAAACTAGAAAGAATCCACCAGTCACCTCTTTAGTAGAGAAAGTAGAATTTTAGCTGGTACTCAAAGGAAGGCAGGAGGCAGATAAGGGAATGAATTCCAAGCATAGAGGATAAACAGTGAAAATGTCTAGAGTTGGCAGATGGAATATGTTATCCTAGGAATAGCAAAGAAGCCAGCATCACTGGATCAAAGAGTGCTTAGGTATGAGTTAGGGAGAAGTATAAGAAGATTGGAAAGGTAGGGAGGGGCCAGGGTATGAAGGGTTTTGAACACCAAAGAGAAGGTAATAGGGAGCCAATAGAGTTTATGGAGTAGAGGGGTAATATGGTCAGACCTGAGTTTTAGGAAGATCACTTTTGACAGTCGGGTGGATGGACTAGAGTTGGGAGAAACTTGTGGCAGGTGGATTTTCCAGTAGGTTATTGCAACATTCCAAGAGTGAGAGCTTGTACTAGGGTAGTTGTGGCATCAGAGGAGAGAAAGGATTGTGTTTGAGAGATGTTACAAAAGTGAAATCAATTGACCTTGGCAACAGATTTTATATGGAGGGATGAGAAAGAATGAGGAACCAAGAATAATACCTAAGTTGTGAATCTTGGTGACTAAGAGTTTGGTGGTGCCCCACAGAGTAATAAGGAAGTTTAGAAAGGAGGGTGTTTAGGGGTTAGATTACTAGTTCTGTTTTGGAGTTTAAGATGTTTGTAGAATGTTCAGTTGAAGATATCTAATAAGCAGTTGAAAATGTAAGTCTGGATGTCGGAAGAGAGGTTCTAGATAAATAGATGTGAGAATCTTTAATCCATGGAAAATGATGAGATCACCAAGTGAAATACTATAGAGGGAGAAGAGAAGAGGGCTGAGGGCAGAGCCCTGTGGGATCCCTGGGGTTAGTGAGTGTGACCTTGATAAAAATCCAGCAAAGGAGACTAAGAAGTAGTGGTCAGCTAGGTAGGAAGAGAACCAGGAGAGAGTGGTGTCACAGAAACCTAGAGAAAAGAGAGTATTGAGAAGAGAGTGAGTGACAATATTAAAAGCTACTATTTTTTTTTTCATTACAAAACCATCGACACCTCTGGGAAAAATTGCTACTGTTAGGATCATGGGGGGAAAAAGGAGGGAAAAAATGTGAACATTCATGACAGCCAGCTGTTTCTTTATATTTTTTGTTTTAAGAGAAAACCTATTGGGAGCCTTAAAAACTAGATTGTTCTACATCAATCAAACATCATATTGCTTAGGGGAATAGAGAAAAACTGTACTTATCTCCTTTTGGAGATGGAAGGGGGGATAGGAAGGGAGGAGTAATAGTTGGCAAGTGGTTCAAGTTCATTCTTCAGGAGAGTGAGAGAGGGCAATCTCACACTTTGGAATGAGAGTTGCCTAGACAACAAATAAATGTTCATCTTATCTTAGTGAAAATTAGACTTCTATATTTGGATAATGAGTGTGTTTTTCCTTTATTCTGGGAAATAGTTACTCTTTCCTGAAATGAACTTGATATGCTCACAGATTTATGGCAGTTATATACGGTAACATCTGTATAGTCAAAAGTTATGTGGAGGCAGAGGCAAACAGCTACAACTTCCTGGTCTAATTACACCCAAGACCCTACAGGAATTGCACACTGTGTGGGTGACAGTGACAGTGACTGTGACTCTGGATTTAATCTGAAACTGGAGAAGTTTTTCAAAACTTGAAAAATTGAGACACAAAGTCTTGATTCTTAGACATCACTCCTTTTTCTATTTTAGATGAACTTTGTTTTGGATTAGAATTCATTCATGCCACTACTTTGCCACTTTTCTTCTGCACTGTTTGGAAGAAAAAAGACAAGGATTGTTTATACTTGTTGTGTTGTATTGTTGTTGTCTTACACACTCTCCTCCTCCCTTGGCTTTCCTTCCTCTCCTCCTCTGCCACCAGATTGCCAGGTCATTTATCATTTTCTGTGCCTCTTGGTAGACGTTTATTCAATCTTGGTAGATGTTTATTCAATCTTCATTTGTGTATTTGTATAGAAAAAGACAATGTTCTTTTTAAACTGCATTTTAAACTCAGTCCTTATTTAGATTGGACCAAACAACCTTATCCATTTTAGTATGGTTTCTTATGTTTCATTTACTTGCTTATTTTATTTTCTTGTAATTTTTTTAAAAAATTATTTATTTTTAGTCTTCAGCATTCAATTCCACAGGTTTTTAAATTTTAAACTTCCTTCCCCTCTCTCCCCTTAACCCTCCCCAAGATGACATGCAATCTACTTACTTATTTTAAAATGCTGTACCCCATAAAATCAGCATCAAAATCATCATCATCATCATCACCATCATCTCTGTTTTTTTCTGTCTCTCTGTCTGTCACTGTTTCTCTCTCTCTCTCTCTCTCTCTCTGCCTTTCATTCCTTTCCCCTTCCCCTTTCCCTTCCCCTTCCCCTCTTCCTTCCTCCTCCCCTCCCCTTCCTTCCCCTTCCCTTCCCCTTCCCCAAGGGCATTCCACTAGAGTCCTCCTGCCATGATGGTATTGAACCATTAACAACTGTTGTTGTGTCTGGCCATGCAACTAGTTATCAATCTATTTGATTTTATTATAATCTAAGCCATCTCTCCAAAGTCTTCTCTACAAGTATAGAATAAGATACTTTATCCTAAGCTTTCCTGAAACTAGGCTAACTCCATCAACAGCATTCACCCTCAGCTACTAGTTTAGCAATCCTGTCAAAAAGGAAATGAAATGAATCTGGTAAGACCTGTTCTTGATGAAAACTTGCCTGCTCTTTTTTTTTTTTGCAGGGGGAAAGGCAGGGCAATTGGGGTTAAGTGACTTGCCCAAGGTCACACAGCTAGTGTGTCAAGTGTCTGAGGCCAGATATGAACTCAGGTCCTGTTGACTGCAGGGCCAGTGCTCTACTCACTGTGCCACCTAGCTGCCCCTTGCTCATTCTTTCTAATCACTGCTTCATTTTCTAGAGGGGTAACAACCATCTCTTTATTGATAATTCTAGAATTTTACCAGGAATTTAAGTTATGATCATTCGTCCATAGTGTGTAGATTCTGTTCTCTTCCTTTTTAAAACAAAACAAACAAACAAAAAAAACTGGGACATGTTCCTTCTACAATTTTGTGGTCCTGCCCTGATTTTCTACATTTGTTCAAATATCTTGGACAGTGGCTCACAATCACACCTCCCAGTTCTTTCAGGTTATTAGAATTGATTGAGGGTAATTACATGCTTTCTTATTATCTCTTATCCTCTTTCTTTCTCATCAGTTATCATTGTTTGATCCATACAGCATGGGTGGTTAGAACCCCAGCATCCCTACTGATCACTTTTGATAAATACCATTTTTCTTCCTTACTGTAATTTGTGTCTTCAGAGTTTCATTGTTAGCATCTCTCCTTCCTTTTGAGGGTGATTTTCCTTTAAGCATTTTAGTCCATGGAATCTTCCTTCTCTATTTTCTGAACTTTCTGAAATGATCTTTCTTAAATTTATGGCACATTAGATTATATCAATAGTTCTTCTCCTCTATCACAGATTTTAGGAGCATGTAATTACTTTCTCATTGGGATCTGGAACACTCCTTCCAAAATATTATTTCAGAATTTTAGACCCTCAAATTTTAAACTTCTGAAAGCTACACAGATGTACTGGTAATCTGATAAAACTTTGTCACTGTGGGTAATCTTTGTATTTTAATGAGAACAAAACTTTTATTGCATCAGCTATTAGTGAAAAAAATGAACTGCAAATTTTAAAGTCATGAAATTTGTTGAGTAGGCTACTATATGGTCTGGGAAAGTTTTTCTTTTTCACCCTCAACTCCACCTCCACCCGAAATAATCACCCCATCATCAGTTGAACTATATATATGGAAAAATAAACAAGAAACAATGGACCAGTTGATGAAAGGTAGCATCCAGGAAAGCCAAAACAGAAGAGAAAGCTCTTCAGATCAGAATGTAAGATGTGGAAGGAAATGTCCACCATTTTATAGAAAAAGACTTACAGTGCATTTTCCATTTCGGCAGAGAAAGTCCTGGAAGTGTGCTTGAGATGACTTGGAGAAAGGGTGAGGGAAGTCATGGGTAATGCTCATTCTATTCTGTGTTCCTCATATTTCTGTCTGTCTCAGAACTCCTCTCCTTCACCCTGTTATTCCTTATTTCCCCATCAGAGAGGCCTTTCTTGACTTCTTAGTTCTTCATAATTCTTGGTAAGGTGGGGTGATTGAATTCCCCATTAAACCTGATGAATTTCACAGAGGTAGAGATGTGAATGGCCTCCTTGCTGAGGGAGCGCACCTCTGGGGATGGACTCAGGGATTTTGTTCTGTGAGCTTTGAAAGCAAGCTGTAAAAGTGGGGTATGGGGTGCAGAGGGGGATGATCTCTCCTTCCATTTCAGGACATTTCTTTCCTTCGGCAATATACAATTCTAGATGGGACAGCTAGGTGGTGCAGTGGACAGAGTCCTGGGCCTGGAGTCAGGAAGAACTGAATTCAAATATGACCTTTTACATATACTTAATAGCTGTGGGACCTCGGGGCAAATTAATAACCTTTCCTTGCCTTGGTTTTCTTATTTATCAAATGGGGATTAGAATAGCACCCATTTCCCAGGGTTGTTGTGAGGTCCAAATGAGATGATATTTATAAAGCACTGAGCACGGTGCCTGGCACATAGTAAGTGCCATATAAATGTTAGCTGTTGTTGTGATCTTAGTGTTTGTTGTTGGGCTCTCTTCCAGGTTGTAGCAGGTGCAGGGAAGGGATTTCCCTCTTTCTTTGCCCTAGTAAAGTATCTTATGGTGACCGCAAAAGCACAATCATATAGCCTGAAAAGTGAATTCATGAAACTCAAGTGGCTGGTTACTCTCTGATGTTCTGTTTCCTTTTCTGAGTACTGGTCAAAGACTAGGCTTCCCAAGATACACTTTCATGCCTAAGATGGGGCAATGGTCAAGGCTGAGTCTTCCTGAGTTCCAATGTTCAGGTAGCAGTCTCCCACGAGGAGATGATTCCCTCCATATTGTGCTTTTTGGAGGAAGAAGGAGATTGTCTTGCACCTGAAGAAGTAAAGCCCTGACATAGGGTTAGAGTAGGGTGCTGATGGGCAGGGGATTTGGACCTTGTTAAACTTTCACGCCATCGCCATGAATTGCTTAGGCAATATAGGGATATGATGAATGAGGAGCACTTGTTTATCAGCCCCTAACATATCTCTTCTTTCTTGGCAAGACTGATGAATTTAATGAACTTTATTTTTTAGTGATTAATATTTCTGTAACCTAGGTTTCCAAGCCTGGGGCATTTTGTGTTCCATTGGCCATGCAGAAGATGATTCTGAGTAGCTATGTGACAGGTGGAGTTGGTAAAAGAGTTTCAAGGAAGGACATATGGGGGTAGACTCTTTTGGGGATTGACTCTAGGAAGGAGAGAAAAAGACTTTGGAAGCTTCACATATAAAGAAAATCAACCCCTTGACATGTATCTGATTTCCAGCTTACCTTCCTAGAAACTTCTGAGAATTTCTCCTAGGATGAGATCAGGCATCCCTCTTGGTTTGAGCTGAGGTCTCCCAGTAAAGAACTCACTCCCTCTTGATTATTTTTTCTGGTATGTTTTAATCTGCATAACTTTTCTGAATTTCTACTTGCTTGAATAAATGAGTTTACTCACTATTCACTATTTATGAGGGTCTTTTGCAGAGCTAGCATCTGGTGGGATAGGTCTCAGATTGTATCTATTCAGACCTCCTTGTGAGCTGCAAATATACATTTACAGAACCCATGTGGATATACATATTTTACAAGGGCAAACACACATCTTACATTTCTATACCTATTTATGGACTACTGTGTAAACTTTGCATAGTATGCATTCTTTGTGGTTGGTGAAATAAAGGATGTACCATATCTTATACCCACATTGTACACTGAGTGCCTGTATGAGAATTGGATACTCTATTACCCACATTTGGAAAAAACTATACATGAGCTATATATGAGCTTTATTTTGGAGTTTTTCCTGGATTAACTCCAGGTATAGGAAAAAAGCCAGAAAGAAATCAGCACTTTGGGGTCACGTCCCTAGGATCAAACCAAATATGTGTGAGCTCAGAATTTTAGGAGTTCTGGGACAATGGGTCATATCTTTTTTTTTTTTTGCTTAGAGTCCAGGGATGGGGAACCTGTGGCCTTCTAGATCCTTAAGTGCAGCCTTTTGACTGGATCCAAATTTTATAGAACAAATCTCCAGGTAGACATTGCCATTAATCATGACCGGCACATTATCAACGAATAGGGCTTATTCTAAAGGTTTCTTGCAAAGACTTTATTAAAAATAAAGCATAATATCATTTACCCTTCAGTACTAATAGTATAGCCTTAGATATGTGAAAAAATCAATAAACATGACAAAACATTCCTAAGGAGTCAAATATCTCTTCCAGTTCTAAATCTATTCATAGATCTTGATAACCTGTGAATATTAAGCTGAATATATCATCTTATTTTAATATCTGCTTATATTCAATGTAAAAAAAATCCTTGCAGTGTCTTTGTTAATGCTACTTAAATTTGGTTTTTCAATATATTCAGTGGTGGATATCAAATGGCATGTATTTATTTGGGCTGTTGCCTCTTTGGGGACAGCTGGACCCTGCTCTTAGGACAAGATTTTTAACTAATTTCTCCCTCAAAATGTGTTGTTTCCAACTAGTATTAATTTCTGGATATATTAATGGCTTCAGATTATTAAAAAATTATTGCTGTCTGTAACGTACGTCAAAGGTTTAAAATAAAGAAAAAATGTTTAGGGAGTGTCAGCCATGTGATGAAATCTTACCCGGACTGTCTAAAGAAATTAGTTTGTGATTCTTAATCTCTCACTCTGTTTCTCATGAAACAGTTATATTGGCCTTTATATATGGTACTGTTTGTAAATTTCCTTGATATATGGATTCAGAAACAATGTGAATTCAAAACAAATATTCATTTGATGAAAATGTTTTTTTTAAATTTTGGATTTACTTACTCATTAGAGTTCTTTCAAATATTTAGTTACCAGACTGTACATATGAAGAATGTACTATCTTTTACAATTTGTAATTGGATTAGAAAGTCATTTTTTAAGAGCTTAGACTGTTAGCCATTTTGACATTACTGGCAGATTGTCAGCTAATAAAAGCGACTATAAAATTTTTTGATTTCTACTTATATAGTCTAATGTACAGGAAATACTTCTGTAAGGCCTCATGCCATATCTTTCATTGTTGAATAAAATGAACAAGTAATTGTAAAAACTACACTTACTACATGGTATTTGAAACTCTATGGAGTAAATGATTTTTTAAAAAAATATTATGGTTGCTTATAAATTTCAGTTCCACAGTTTCCATGGTTATTGGAGTTTTGGCTTACACTGGAAGTCCACACCTGACAAAACATTGGTGCCAGTGTTTTGGTTAACCGAGAGCTACCAATAACACAGTCCTGTCATTTTTCCAATGTTTACTATGAATTTATGTATATCCTCATATCAGCTTTGAACTAAGGTAGTAAAAACAAAATCTTGCCAGAAAATATAAGTAATTGTGAACCTTTCTCAAAGTTTGGGATGTATGAAGAGGCAGGTCGTTACTATTATTATTATTATTAATTAATTATTCTACTTATGCCAATAGAACTAAATACACTGTATTACGCCTACATAATGGTTTCATGTAGGAGAGGCAGGTGGGTCAAGTCTGTACTTTGACAAGTACTGGTTTTGTGACCCTCGGCAGGTGCCCACAAAACTCTTTAAACAGTTTAACTTTCAGAACAGTTTCAGGAAAGTTGTAAATCTGTGTTGTCAGAGGGTCTTCCCTAGTTAGGTGGTGCAGCTTTTAGGCTGTCGGGTGGGGAGCCAGGAAAACTTGAGTCCAAATCTGGCCTCAGATGCTTTACTAGCTATGTGACCCTTGGCGAGTCACTTAACCACTCCTTGACTCAATTTCTTCAATTTCCAACTGTAAAGTAGGAATAATAATGGCAACTACCTCACACGACTGTTGGGAGGATCAAATGGGATATTTACAAAGTGCTTAGCATAGTGCCTGGGCCATAGTAGGCACTTAATGAATGTTTGTTCCTTTACCCAATGGAATTGCACGTTTGAACAACAAAAACATTTTGGCTTAATGAAAAGAAAAGCAATTAGCAAATTTAAAACATTCTCTCCTTTTATTCCTCTTTACTTCATTAAATCATAGGTGGAAGAGGCAAAAGCTGCAAAGAGAAACCTTTAGTTAATGAAGAAAACAATTTTTTAATAATTTGAGCTGCCCAAGGATGTGATAAATTCACCATAACTGGAGATTTTCAAGTGAAGGCTGGAGGATGATTTGTTATGTATGTTATTCAGATACAGGTTGGAATAGATGGCCTCTCAGGTTCCTTCCAACTGTGATATTTGGTGAATCTGTTATTACTTAAGTTACAATATATAACATATAAAGATTAAAAATTCATAAATTCACTTTTAACATTGGACTAAGAATGACAAAGAATTTTTTAAAAAGCCGGAGGAGGAAAGCAAGATCTTTCCACTTGTGTTTTTATTGATAATTAATAAGCAGTGACTTCAACACTTTACACACCTGTTTTTCATCAGAGTGGGTTCTCACCCCCACCAAATGAGCATGAACACCACCCTCCCCCACACTCCATATGACTTAACTAAATGATCTCTAGGGGTGGGTGAAAAGTTCATCACCTGGAAGCCAGTTTCCAGTGATCAACCTCTACAAACTTTAGTGAGACTAGTCCTCAGATTAGACTTAAATCTCATCACAAGGCCCCCACACAAAGACTTTCCAAATAGTTTATACCTGCTAGAGCTTAGAGTCTGCTGTTATGGTTTTTGAAATGCTTCTACCCCATGATGAGGAATCAGAGTAGGATGATAGTGGAAGAATAAAAAGTCATGTACAATAAATCAGGAGGGAGAACTGACTTGATAGGAGGTATACACATGGTTGATATATAGAACTAACAAAGCCAGGATGAATTTTATTTTCACAAAGACCCACTTTCTCTCATTCCCTACCCCCACTGTGAAAGCAAAAACAAAACAAAACAAAACCTAAACAAATAACCATAAATATGTATAGTCGAACAAAACAAATTCCCACATTGGCCACGTCCAGAAAAATATCTAAATTTGCACTCTGAGTCCATCGCCTATCAGGGGGACTAAGCATTTATATAAAGTCCTATTATAGGCACTGTGCCAAGTGCTTTTCAATCATTACCTCATTTGATCCTCAAAAAAATCCTTTGAGGAAGATTCTATTATTATTATCATTCTCACTTTATAGAGGAGGAAACTGAGGCAAGCAGAGATGAAGTAACTTACCCAGATAGTCAGTGTCTGTAAGAGGTCAGATTAGAACTCAAGTCTTCCTGACTCCACGTACAATGCCTGTTCTACTGTACCATCCATTATTTGTCTCTATCAGGTGATAGGCAGCATGCTTCATTATGAGTCCTCTGGAATTGTGGGTATTCATTGTATTGGCCAGAATTCTTAAATCTTTCAAAGTTATCTTTACAATATTATTTTTATTGTATGAAATGCCCTGGTTCTGCTCATTTCACTCAGCATCAGTTCATAAAAGTCTTCCTAGGCTTCTCTGAAACCATCTACCTAATTTCTTATAGCACAATAGTATTCGATCACATTTATACACCACAACTTGTTTAGTAATTCCTGTTTCCTTTTTTGCCACCACAAAAAGCTGCTATAAATATTTTTGTGCATATGGTTCCTTTGACTTTTTAAAAAATCTCTTTATGGTATAGACAAACACCACAAATATATAGACAAACTTAAAAGCTTTGGGGGCACAGTTCCAAATTGCTTTCCAGAATGGTTGGACCAGTTCAGAGTTCCAACAACAGGATATGTTTCCCCTCAGACCCTTCAGTATTTATCATTTTCCTTTTTTTCTTTTGTTATCCTTGCCAAAATGATGAATGTGACATGGAACCTCAGAGTTGTTTTAATTTGTATTTCTTTAATTTTTCATGATTTATAGCATTTCTTCACATGGCAATTGACAGCTTGGATTTCTTCCTTTGAAAACTACTAATTGGCATCATTTGGCCAATGATGAATTGCGGAACAATTCTTATCCTTACAAATTTAAATCAGTTCCCTATATATCTTAGAAATAAGACCTTTATCAAAAACATTTGCTTGCAAAGATTTTTTTTTCCCCATTTGTCTGCTACTTATTGGTTTTTATGCAATTTAAAAAAAATTCATGTAATAAAAATTGTGCATTTTATTTCCTGTAATCCTTTCTATCTCTTGTTTGGTCTTAAGCTTCTCTCTCATTCACAGATTTGACATTTATTTCTTCTTTGCTCTTCCAATTTGTTAATGACATTGCCCTTTTACATCTAAGTCATGTACCCATTTGGGGCTTATCTTGGCATATGGAATAAGTGTTGTTCTACACCTAGTTTTTTGCCATACTGCTTTGTAATTTTCCCAACAGTTGTTGTCAGATAGTAAGTTACTACCCCAATAGCTGGAATTGTTGGATATATCAAACATTAGGCTACTGTGTTTGTTTATATCTGTATATTGTGTACCTTACCTGTTTCACTGATGAACCCATTATTTAACCATTCCCAAAATGCTTTGATGATTTGCTTACTGTAGTATAGTTTGAGACCTGCTACTGCTAGACCTTACCTTCTTTTCAATTTTAAGAAATTAATTCCTTTATTATTTTTTCTGGTTGTATAAAGTAATCCTATGGTGATTTGATTGATATGGATCTAAATAAGTAAGTTTGCTTGCTCAGTATTATTATCTTAAATTACATTGGTTTGGTTAAACCATAAGCAATTAATATTTCTCTATTCATTTAGATGCATCTTTATTTGTGTAAAGAGAATTTTGTACTTGTGTTCATATAGTTCCTGTGTGTGTCTTGGAAGGTAGACTGTCAGGTAACACACACACACACACACACACACACACACACACACATACACACACATATATACACATGTATATACACAGATCTGCACATACCTAGATACATATATATTTTTATACGTACAAACACATAGATACACATATATACATAAACACATACACATATATAATATATACATTTTAGGTTTTTTGGGGAGGGGACAAGGCAATTGGGGTTAAGTGACTTGCCCAGGGTCACACAGCTAGTGCGTTTCAAGTGTCTGGGACCAGATTTGAACTCAGGTCCTCCTGACTCCAGGGCTGGTGCTCTATCCACTGTGCCACCTAGCTGCCCCTATACATTTTAAAAATAATTTTAAATGGAGTATCTCTTTCTGATGGATTTTGATGATTTCTGTACCTTTATTTTATATTCTGTAACTTTGATGAATTGGTTAATTATTTCAATTAGCTTTTTAGTTGACTGTAGGATTCTTTAAGTAAAGCATAATGTCATTTGCAAGAGTTATAATTTTGTTTCCTCTTTGCCTATGCTTCTTTCCTCAATTTCTTTTTCTTGTCATTTCTCAAACTAATATTTCAAAGACAATATTGAATACTAATGGTGATAATGGGCATCTTTGCTATGTTTCTAATCTTATTGGAAAGACCTCTTTATTTTAGATAGATGTTTTTCTTATCTCATTAAGAAAGGTCCATTTATTCTTGTGCTTTCTAGTGTTTTTGTTTGAACATGAATGAGTGTTGCATTTCATCAAAAGGTTTTTTTTTCTGCTTTTAAGATATGATCATATGATTTTTTATTACTATTATTAATTAAAGCTTTATAATTTTCCTAATGTTGAACCAACTCTGAATTCTTGGTATAAAATTGGTCTGATCATAGAGTAAGAACTTGAGATATGTTGTTGCTGCAATCTTCTTGCCAAAATTTTAGTTAAAACTTTCATATCAATATTTGTTAGGGATATCGGTCAGTAGTTTACTTTCTTTGTTTTGAGTCTTCTTGGTTTAGGGATCAATACCACATTTGTATCATGGCAGGAATTTGGCAGGTCTCCTTTTCCTATTTTTCAGTTTATGTATTTTCGAACAAATAATTTAAACATTAATAAAAGAATATTCCAAATTAATTGTCTTTTAAAACTTTTGTAGAATTAGCTTGTAAATCCCTCTGGTATTGCTTTTTTTATCCTTTGGGAGTTCATTTATGGGTGGTTGATTTTTTTTTCTAAGATTCGATTTTTAAGTCCTCTATTTCTTGTTTTGTTAATCTGGGCATTCTATATTTTTGTGGAAATTCATGCATTTCATTTAGATTGTCAGTTTTATTGGTGTATATTTGGATAAAATCATTACTGATATTTTCTTTTACTTCTTAATTATTTGAGAATTCATCTTTTTCATTCTTGAGACTGGTAATTTGGTTTTATTCATTCAAAAAAGTAAGCTAGCTAATGGCTTATCTTTTTTTTTAAATAGCCCTAATTTTATTTATTAACGCAATGGTTTTGTTTTGCTTTTAATTTTGTTAATCTCTCCTTTTATTTTCAGAATTTCTACTTTGGTGTTTAACCTTGGTCACTCAGTTTGACGCTACATATCCTTTATGCTTGAACATCTTGTCCTCTTTTCTTACTGTCAATCATTCCTTGCCTCACTCCAACAATGGATTACTTCTACTACACATCATCACCTTAGCTCCTATTCAACATGTTGCTGAGTGGAGTTGGAGAAAGTCATACAACTATATTGACTGGGTCCACTGTAAATTTATATTTTATAATCTCAACTTGTCCCTAACTAGAACAAGGTATTCTTTGCTTATCTCTTCAGTAGAATGAAGAATATAATCATTTCAAGAGTGATAACCCTGAAAAGAACTGAGGGGTGGGGGAAAGTCATGATGAGGATGAAGTACAGGATTAGGTGTCATATGTGAAAGATGGGATGATAAAAGGTTATGATTACACACAAAGGAATTTTAGAGTTCATGAACATGGACTTGGAATACTTGTGGATAAAACAAAATTGTATGACCATTTCTTTGCATGCCTGAAGTGGAATGGAAGAGTAGGCCATGTGAATTGATTAAACTGAGGACCTGGGAATTTAGGGCATTAGAAGAAAAAGTAATATGTGTGTTGAAGTCTCCTAATATGAGGACAGGAATTAAGAAGGAAAGACTGAGTAAGGCACTAAAATAACTGAGCAAAAAAAGGAGAATGTCCTGAGGTTTTATAGTTAACCAGACATCATAATATGGATGGGGTGATATATTTTGATATTATGAATAAGGAAACTGAGATAAGGAACTGAGCAGGGGTTGTAAATAGAGAGTCTAGATGTGCTAATGGAAAATAATAAATTTTTTGAGTAGATACTGTTATCCTAGTTTTGCAGATGAGAAATTTGAGACCAACCAGTTCAGTAACTCTCTCCAGATCACACAGCTACTATGTATCTGAGGCAGGCTTCAAAATTAGCAACTTCTACTCTCGATCCACCTAGCAGCTGAAAAGCTAGCTTGAAGCATGCAAATGACTTGTTCCAGGTCTAGCTCAACTTGTTGACTGAGGAGACATCTAGCTCAATGAGAGGAACAAAAGACAGCTCACCTCTGTACTAAGATTCCTTTACCCATTAAACCGCATGATACCAAATATAAAAGTTGTTAGTACAGCAATTTGAATGCCTTTGTCCTATGAGGGTGTAACAACAATGCTGCTTGCAGCTGCTGTTGCTGAGGTGTAAGACCCAACAGGACCAGCAACAAGAGCTGCCAGCACAAGTTCTTTGATCTGCTTTTCTAAGGAAAGCAGCTTTAAGGCGTTAACAATCTCACTTTAATCAAACATACATATATCATTTACTTAGTTCATTGGGGAGAGCCAGCACCCTGAACTTCAGAGCAAATACAAACAGAAACTGCAAAGAGAAAATATCAACAGATCAAATAACACAAACTAGTGCACAGGCTTCTAGCTTTCTAACATCTCAGTACATAGTTACCAGGGAAGCATCAACATCTGGCTTTTTCCAAAGCTGGGGGGCGGGGGTTGGGGAGGGAGGGCTCTTAACAATGGCTGCCCAGAGTCTTGTGTAGTCAAATCACACAACACTTTTCCAGTGAGTGAGAGACCCAAACAAAATGCTAACTTCTGAGTTTATATACTCTTCTTAAGGCTGGAAGGCTTCACACCTGATCAGCAAAGGTGAATCAGCCTGGGGCTTAGCAACTAGCAAGATTTAATCAAAGGCACTTGATTACTTTAGCATTCTAAAAGAGAAAACAGTCAAAAAAAAAAACAACTCCCACCCTAATTACCAATACAGAGTGTAAGGTCATCGTTACACAGAAGGTAAAGTTCTTTTACTTGTGGTCAACTCTGTGATCCTCTGGATCTTTGGCTTCCTTCTCCTCAAATGGAAAGGACACAGGCTTCCTCCTTAATTACTAAAACGAATAAAAGAAAATACATTGTTTTAAATGCCAGGTGCAGTTGTGATAAGGAGTGCTTTGGGATCTGAAATGGCAACTCAAGCATTTAAGGATCTTGGAGAAATATCAGGACTTTGGAGATGTCATCACTATGATCTATGATCAGGATGGAGAGTCATAATTTGCTTAGGCTAAAAAAAATACTTCCTAACCATGCACAATGACATAACAAAAGCAAACTTCTAATTACATTTGTCAATACAACTACTTTTTAAGGTTTGCCAAGAAATAAACTTCATCCTATTTTGTTGTCATTGACAACCAACAATTTATGTTCTGGGGGTATCAAAGAATAAAGCCATAATATTTTCAGGTCTACCAGTTCCAATTCTTTTGGAATGATTTCTACAAAATAAAGTAACTCATTTTAATCAGCTAATGTGAAAAAAATTGCAATTTTTATTGAAATGCCTGAGCCCCTTCTATTCTATTTTGTACTCCGGAGAAGAACCATGAGGAAAGTAGTTTTAATATTGCTTACCCTAAAGGTAAGAGGAAAGAATACCTTGTTATAAAATTTAATGAAATGCAACATACATAGACAAGAGGAAACTAGGCTATGGATGTCAGCTGGACTTGTTGAATCTGAATTAAACTATTTCAGTAGACTTGGATATATATATATATATATATATATATATATATATATATATATATATATATATATATATATATATATGTATGTATATATATATATGTATGTATATATATATATATACACACACACATATATATATATATATTTAAAAGTACTATTGACTATTTTGTTTAAATGTAAAACTTTATAACTAGATCGATATTTTTAAAAATACAGCACCTCCTAAGAAAGGGCTAAAAGGAAATATCTGTTCTGAAATTTAATTAAATGCATAACTTGTAGATTTTCTTAGTCTGCACAATAAAAACTGGAACCCTATTAGTGATGCTTTGATGGATTCCTGATTTTCACAGGAGTAAGTGTTCATTCCTCCTCTCAAGGTGGATTGTAATACCTCAATTTATTACTGCTGTTCTACCAAAATGTTTCCTTGTGGTAGAAAAATCTCTAACAATACTAAGGTTCTTATATAATTAAAATGGCATAAAACAGCCATGTGATGTCTGGGTTGCGTCCCCAACCAAAAAAAAAAAAAAAGAATGTAGAAGCAGAGATTTTTCTTCCTAAGTGATTGAGACATTTTAATAAAAGACTCTTAGAATGAAACTCTGATTGCCCACACCTGTGCATTCTAATAAAAGTTAACATCTAATTAAACTCTCCCACAGATAAACACACATACACACCCACAGACCCAGGATAAAAAGCAAAAAGCCTCAAGAGACACTACTTAAACACAACATTCTTCTCTTTTGTATTTGTCTGAGTAACCACTGACAGCTTCAATTACCTTGTTACTATTATGCAAATGAGATTCAAGGCAGAAGTCATGCACCTGGGCATAGCTCTGGATTTAATATTTCTAATGAGTCCTGGAAGCCTATTCTACAGAAAAGCTCTGCGAACTGCTCAGCTCATATGACAATACATCAGGTGAAAAGCTTTTCATAGATAATAGTTTCAAAGAATTTAATCCCGCCTAGAAGGCTGGAAGCTTAGACCAAGTTGTATGGGAAGTGAACATAACAAAAGTACTTTAAATCATTGAAATGTTTGTTTAGTAATAGAATTCTGTACCCAATTATTTTCAAGTAATGAGAAATTGAAATGGTTTTAGCCATCTCTAAAGAGCTTTCGGTTCAAGGATATTTGGTGTTTCTCAGCTTCTACCCATAAAAACCTAAATCAAAATTGCGGCCTCCAGCTTCCTGGCTTTGTCTCTAGTCTCAGGAATCATGTGTGCAACTCCTACTGGGCATGCCTAATTTTACCAAGAATTTAACTAATGAATAACTCATCTTTTGTCATAGATAGAAGTGATAAAATTTGGATTTTTCTAATTCCATATGCTATAGTGCTCTAAAGTACACCCTCACTGATTATTCATCATCTTCCCTAATTCTGGAAGTCATTAGAAACATAGGGAAAAAATTGGTGGCTCTAATTTTGTGGGCTTTAGAAGTGGAAGGAGCCAACCTAGCTAATGTTAATCAATCCCTTTATTTGGTAATTGAGGAAACTCTCTCCCAGAAAATTTAAGTGACTTCACACAGGCAGTAAGTTGCAGATTCAGAATTTAAACTCTGACTGTAAACCCAGGTCTTTTCCTGTTGTATGTGCTGCCTTCAAAGTTAGGGCAAAATATCAATTGACATTACATTTGAAGCCAACGATATAACAGGGTCAGGCCACACTCGGCCCTTGTACATGCAGTGTACTCTGTGAATAAAATCTCTTGGCAGAAGAGGTTGGTGAGATAGTTCCCAGACCAGAGTGATGGCTTGTAATGGAAGGGCCCTGCTTCCTAATTCAGAGCCCACACAGGTATTTTGACTGCTTTGGTTCCCTTCACCAAAATAACATTTTTGACTATTTGCTGAACTGGAAGAGGACATGCATTCAAAATGTACTAATTGACCAAGGTGTTTTCCTTCCTTTTTTTAAGAACCTTTTTCTGGTCTAGCTTCTTCAAAGGAGAGAGACATGCTGTAAGCTTCTCAATGGGAAGAAGCTTTAGGGCCTACCCAAATGGTGCTGACAAGTGGCTGGTGAATGTGAGTTCTTTATCTCTTGCTTTCTTGCTTTCTTGCTTTTTGGTGGAGTATCAAAGATGGCCATGACCTTGTGAGTGTTGAAATTTTGGAATAATGAGTACCACTGCTGGGTGCTGAAGACCATGACAAGATTTGTCAGAGATAGATGATGTAAAAACTGAGCTCTTCTTCCCAGGTACTGAGTTGATAGGTAGGAAAGTGTGGCTCTTCTCTTTTCTTTCCTGTTTCTCCTTCCTCCCCCTCCTTTTCCTTCTCTCTCCTTCCCCACCTCCATCCCTTAGATGGAGAGGAAGCTTCACAAAGTCTGTTTCTGCCTTATCTTCCCATTAAATATTACTCTGTCTATATCAATTTACATAAATTTGTCAAATGATACTGGGTCGCTAATTACTGGAGAATATCAATGATATAAAGTAGATACTAACTGTAAATGGCCATTTATACAGAGTGTTCCTAAAGTCTGGACACACAGGCAAAAATGCATATGTTCAAGAACATATTTTACTTAATTGGAATATTAACAAATAGCATCTTCAATATGATTTCCATCATTTGTGATGCAAAAGTTGATGCATTTTGCAAGATTCACGTAAACTTGATGCAATAACTCCACATTGCTGTCAATTTTAGCATATTCACTCTTTATGCGTTCAAGTGTGTTGCACCTGTGATCTTCATTTCCATTTTCATTCACCTTCTCCTTTAGCATACCCCAGAAAAAGAAGTCACCGAACAACACCGCAGTGAAATATTTAATGAGATCTTAATGAGATTTCTTATGCATCCAGACTTTAGGGACACCCTGTACTGAGGAAAACACCTAAATCCCTATGTGCTGGTAAATATTTAAAAACCAGCTCTCTAAAAACAGGACACAATTTTAAGTTTAGACTGCATTATTAACATTTTCTCTAACATTTTCTTAAGTCTAGGCAACTGATTAAAAAGAAAAGTGAAACACTGTTTTGTAGTCTTTGCTAATTGCCAAAGTGTAAATTCTCACACACAAAAATTTAACAATTGGCTCTTGCCAGCCCACTGGAACTGGTCCTACCACACCCCCTCTTTCTATCTTTCAGGGTATTTCTTGAATCCTAAGAGGGAGATGTAGGTTTGTTCTAGTAGTGCAAGTTGGGATAAAGATACTCAACCTTCTGAGTGGCAAAGATGGACACATCTCTAAGTTCTCAAAGGTCTGGGGAATAGAATATTTGAATGAGTAGAGAATGAAACCAAACTCTATCAGGTAAGTCTTCTAGGAGATAATTGGTCTTAAACTAAGCTTTGAAGAGAAACCTATCCACTGTTAGAGGATATGTGCTAGACTATTCTAGAAAAAAAAAAGGGGAGACACATTTTCCTGGCATATTGTGTAACCCCAAATAACAAAATTAATGTGCATGTAGATCATAAGATCATAGATTTAAACTAGGAAGGGAATTCAGAGGCCATCTACTTCACCATTCCCTCATTTTATAGTTGAACTGACTTGGGCCCACAGAGCTTAAGTGATTTGACCATGATCACCTAGGTAGTAAGCAGCACAGCCTGGATTTCAACCAGGTCTACTGAGTTCAAATTCAGCACTGTTTCCACAGTACCACACTGTTGTAGCTAACTCACTACAGAACAAATGTTGAGAGGAGAAAGGGCATTGTGTAGTCACAGGTGCAAAATTTCTGAATACTTTGAGTGGTATTACCAAACTCTGTTCTATAGGTGGCAAATACTATGTTTCTTTGCTACTGTGCCATTTTCAATCATCAAGTGTGTGAAATAGATATTTATAATCTAATAAAAAAAAGTAAATCAGTCGAGGTAGACGATAAATAAATTTATAAGGAGTTAGAATAACACACCTACACGTATACATCTATATACTTATATGTCAGTTATATAGTTCAAAACTATAGAATGATTCCACAAAGGTTCCCTTTAATTTTTATAGAAGCTAACTTTTATCTGTACCTTCTGGTCCAAGTTAGTATGTGCTAAATTCAAATGGTGAATCATTTAAAAAATTTAATTAAAGTTTTGATGTAAATCCCCTTCTTATACAAAAGAATGTTTTTGATTTTGCTAATCATGGCACTTTTTTTCTTAAATCCTCATAACAGGTCATATGTTAAAATCTGACAATGAATATCAGTTTCGCAAAATTATGAGAAATATCTTTGTAAATATACTGTGGATATCTTTGTTGCAAATGCGTCTTGGCCTCATTTGTGTTCCACATGTTGGGGCCTCAATGCCATATTATGCCCAATGATGCAGGCATACAGAGATAAGTAGAAATATTGGTTTTCTAGCTAAACATAGGGTCATAGAATTACAGGATCATCCACTAAATATGCCCTCACACTTGTATTGTCTCCAGCACAGATCTCTTCTATGTAACTTTGATCTTATCCAGCAATTTTGTGCATCTTTGCTCATTTTAATGCTTTTTCTACCACCAAGGTTGGACAGTGGATAGAGTGTCAGGTCTGGTCTCAGGAAGACCCATCTTCATGAGTTCAGATCTGTGCTCACACACTTACTAGCTGTGTAACCCTGGGCAAGTCACTCAACTCCATTTGCCTCAGTTTCCTCATGTGTAAAATGAGCTGGAGAAGGAAATGGCAAACCACTCCAGTGTCTTTGCCAAGATAACCCCAAATAGGGTCACAAAGAGTCAGACACGGCTGAAAAGACTCAAAAGCAACAACAACAACGACAACTATTGTCTCTATGAGCACATTTAGTGTTAAAATGCTGGAGTCCGCATGTGGTGGTTCCATTTTCCTTGATGGAGAAAAAGAGTTTATTTTAATAATCTTTGCAGATGTTTTCCAACTTTCATCTGTTTGTTGTTCTCTTTTGTTTGATCACTAAGTGTCCTTGAGATGACTTTGCCTAGCTGGTTCTTGCTCCAGGTTTTATTTTAAATGATTTTACCTTCCATTGTTTCTCTCTTTTTTATGAGGGATGGACAATACTGCTCATAATCTGCCACTATTCTTCTATGTAAGATTTTACAGATGAGTTTATGTTCTAAACTGGTCCATCTTTTTTTCCTGCAACAGCTGTTGGTGTATAATAAGGAGCATTTATTTCCATTGTCATCCTTTTGCAAATACTTATCGTGAACATCACAATCCTGGAGGACCAAATATTCCATGAAAAAGTGTTTTTGTTGTTGCTGTTCTTGGCTTTGGATACATGACAAAAGCCATTTTCACCAACTATTCTACACTTACCTCTCAAAGGAGAATTTATGAGGCATTCTTCATTTAGTTGCAACTTCTTTCTTCTGGTTTAATTTCTAAATATAATTCACCTTCTCTAATAGTCTATTTATTAATTGGTCATTGGTCAAGATATTACATTTAGAATACTAATAATTTATTTTAAATTTATGACAGTCTAAAAGCTTTGTAATTTTTCTCCAAACTGAACTCCTGACTTTCTATATCATGACCCAGAAATTTCTTTATCCCAGAAATTCACTGGAGCCTCAGAATTCCCACTTTGGAAAGTATCTTCTGAGGCTGAGCCTCTCCCTCTGATGGAATGACACTTCCTAGAACCTCCATTTAAAGAGAGCACTCAAGGCAGCTAGATCTTCATTTTTCTCTAGACTTCACTCTGCACTTTCTGTCCCATGCTCCCGCATGGTGCCCCTTATTTCTCATCCCCCTTTTCACCTTCCTTCTATGTGTCATCTTTTCTCATAGAATATAAGCTTCCTGAGAACGGGGACCATGTTTCCTTCTGCTTGTATTTGTATTCCTAGTGCTCAGCAAAGTGCCTTTCATGCTGAGGTAAGTGCTGGAAAGAAGCATAAAAAGACATGAATCCTCTCTCCCTTTTGTAGTTTTACGGATTGCCTTAATCTAAGAATTCTCTACCAAGTGGTTAGACTATTCGTGATTTACCTTTCTATATGTAGTTAAGTGGGTCCTTGAGAAATAGACCCAGTCTGTTGCTGAGACTATACTAGTTGTTTTTTTTCCAATTTGGTAAAACCTACTAAAGCTGACACTCCACTGGCATAGCATTCAAGGTCCCAGGGCCACCTTGAAAATATGGTGAGCCATCAGAGTGGGACTAGGGATATTTTTTAAACTATAAACATTTTAGTGAAGTATATAAATGTACAAGCTACAGATTTGGAACTCATTTTAAAAAAGAACATGTTAACCTGGAGTCTGTAAATTTATTTGTAAATATTTTTACTGCACTTCTACATAATTGGTTTCCTGTATAATCCCAAGTACTTTATTTGCTGCATTATTTTGAAAAGGGGTTTATACACTTCACCAGACTGCCAAAGGATTAAGAACCCCTGATGTAAAGAAAAAAAACAAATGCTAGTCTAGGAATAAGTTTATTTTCATTTCATATAAAATTCAACTGCAGACTTTTCTCCGAGTGCATTGTTTAATTTAGGATTGTAGATCACAGGTAGAAAGGAGCTCACAGGACATCTGGTCCAACTCCTTCATTTTACAGATGAAGAAACTTAATCCCAGGAAGTTTTAGGGATTTTCCCAATGTCAACATATAGTGAACATCATTTTTATTGGGCTATATATGTAGGTGTGTGTATATGTATATGTGTGTGTGTGTGTGTGTGTGTGTGTGTGTGTGTGTGTGTGTGTGTATGTATACACAGCTCTTCATCTTAACACAGAAAAAGAGAAGGGATGATGCCCATCTGTGATCCCTAATTGTTTAATGAAACTTGCAAAACTAACTGTTACTTCCAGAAGACCCAAAAATCAATGTAACTCAGCAACCAAGAAAAACTGGTCACTACCCAATGGATGACACCCTCATCAACCCTTGTTCCAGTGACTCACCAGGTTGTTTTTTATACTCAATTAGTTTCCCTGGTTCCTTGGTGGTGAAATCCTGGCCACTTTTTCCTGCTTAGTCAGTGAAGGAAATCATCCCCCAGGATTTTTTACCATTGAGTGAGTCCCAAATTCTCATCCTCACTCCTGCTCCCATCCTCCTCTCACATTGCTCTTATCTCAGCAGGGTTCAACATATTTTCTAGTGAGTCTTCTTGTTTGGAAAGTCAGGCTGCTAGAGAGTACTAGGCTGAAGATATCTGACCATCCAATCACCCATAAAATGCCCTGGACTGTCTTCATTCATGAGGTCAGCAACAACATCATTTTGATCTAACCCTGCAGGCCAATCCAAATACAAAGGACTGACTCAGACCAATCTTTTGGTACAGGATTGAAATTAGGACAAAATAAGACATTTGTAGATCGTTTAAGAAAAGAAACTTACTTAATGATAATATAGTCTGTTGCTTCTGGTATACAAGGAAATGAATGATGGGAGTTGAAGGTACATGGCTAGAAGAGAAAATCTTGAATTAAAATCACAAAAATGAGTACTGGTATTCTGAGGGGAACAACTGTGTAAGACAGTGATTGTGAATGACTAGAGTTCAGACATTTTTTCATTTTGTTTTCACAAGAAGGTAGATAGTGGGGAACTATGATGGAGAAAGCAATTGGAGCACCATATTTTATTTTATTTTTATTTTTTATTTTTATTCTTTTATTTAATATTTTTAGTTTTCTGAATTGATTTCCACAAGATTTTGAATTACAAATTTTCTCCCCATTTCTACCCTCTCCCCCTCCAAGACGGCATATATTCTGATTGCCCTGTTCCCCAGTTAGCCCTGCCTTCTGTCACCCCACTCTCTCACATCCCCTTTTCCCTTACTTTCTTGCAGGGCATGACAGATTTCTATGCCCCATTACCTGTATATCTTATTTGCCAGTTGCATGTAAAAACAACTTTTTTTTGAACATCTGCTTTTAAAACTTTGAGTTTCAAATTCTCTCCCCACTTCCCTCCCCACCCACCCTCCCTAAGAAGGCAATCAACATAGGCCACATGTGTATCATTATGCAAAACCCTTCCATAATACTCATGTTGTGAAAAACTAACTATATTTTGCTCCCTCCTATCCTGTCCCCCTTTATTCAATTTTCTCCCTTCAACCTGTCCCTTTTCGAAAGTGTTTGCTTTTGATTACCTCCTCCCCCTATCTGCCCTCCCTTCTATCATCCCCCCTTTTTATCTCCTTCCTCCTTCTTTCCTGTGGGGTAAGATACTCATTTGAGTGTGTATGTTATTCCCTCCTCAAGTCAAATCTGATGAGAGCAAGATTCACTCATTCCCCCTCACCTGCCCCCTCTTCCCTTCCAATGAACTGCTTTTTCTTGCCAGTTTCATGTGAGATAATTTACCCCATTCTATCTCTCCCTTTCTCCCTCTCTCAATATATTCCTCTCTCATCCCTTAATTTGATTTTTTTTAGATATCATCCCTTCATATTCAACTCACCCTGTGTATATGTATATTCCCTTCAGCTACCCCTAAGACTGAGGTCTCATGAATTATACACATCCTCTTTCCATATAGGAATGTAAACAAAACAGTTCAAATTTAGTAAGTCCCTTATGATTTCTCTTTCTTGTTTACCTTTTCAGGCTTCTCTTGATTCTTGTGTCTGAAAGTCAAATTTTCTATTCAGCTCTGGTCTTTTCACTGAGAAAGCTTGAAAGTCCTCTATTTTACTGAAAATCCATATTTTGCCTTGGCACATTATACTCAGTTTTGCTGGGGAGGTGATTTTTGGTTTTAATCCTAACTCCATTGACCTCCAGAATATCATATTCCAAGGCCTTCAATCCCTTAATGTAGAAGCTGCTAGACCTTGTATTATCTGGATTGTGTTTCCACAATACTCAAATTGTTTCTTTCTGGCTGCTTGCAGTATTTTCTCTTTGATCTGGGAGTTCTAGAATTTGGCAGCAATATTCCTAGCAGTTTTCTTTTTGGGATCTTTTTCAGGAGGTGATTGGTGGATTCTTTCAATTTCTATTTTACCCTCTGGCTCTAGAATATCAGGGCAGTTCTTTTTGATAATTTCTTGAAAGATGATATCTAGGCTCTTTTTTTGATCATGGCTTTCAGGTAGTCCAATAATTTTAAAACTCTCTCTCCTGGATCTATTTTACAGGTCAGTGGTTTTTCCAATGAGATATTTCACATTGTCTTCCATTTTTTCATTCCTTTGGTTCTGTTTTATAATATCTTGATTTCTCATCAAGTCACTAGCTTCCACTTGCTCCAATCTAATTTTTAAGGTTGTATTTTCTTCAGTGGTCTTTTGGACCTCCTTTTCCATTTGGCTAATTCTGCCTTTCAAGGCATTCTTCTCCTCATTGGCTTTTTGGAGCTCTTTTGCCATTTGAGTTAGTCTATTCTTTAAGGTGTTATTTTCTTCATTATTTTTTTGGGTCTCCTTTAGCAAGTCATTGACTTGTTTTTCGTGGTTTTCTCGCATCATTCTCATTTCTCTTCCCAATTTTTCCTCTACTTCTCTTACTTGCTCTTCCAAATCCTTTTTAAGCTCTTTCATGGCCTGAGACCAATTCATATTTTTCTTGGAGGCTTTTGATGTAGGCTCTTTGATTTTGTTGACTTCTTCTGACTGTACATTTTGATTTTCTTTGTCACCAAAAAAGATTCCAAAGTCTGAGACTGAATCTGGGTGCGTTTTCACTGCCTGTCCATATTCCCAGCCAACTACTTGACCCTTGAGCTTATGACTGCTTCTAGGGTACACAGTACTTTGTCCACAGCTTAAGGGGCTGCATTGCTGTTTTCAGAGCTATTTCTACACAGAAAGCTCTGCCACAGCAGCCCTCCTCTTCCCCCAAGAACAGCCAACCCGGATCTTGAGTCAGATCCAAGCAGGCTCTGAACTCCTGCTCTGATCCACTGCTTAATTCCTCCCACCAGGTGGGCTTGGGGCCAGAAGCAACTGCAGCTTTAGCTCTGGAAGCAGCTTCATAGCTGCACCACCTTCGCCGCCCCCGGGGCAATGGCCGACCATGAACTCCTTTCACTCTGTCCAGCAGTTTTTTCCCCACTAACCTGCTCTGTTGTCTTTGGTGTTTGTGGGTTAGAAGTCTGTTAACTGCCACAGGTCACTGATTCAGGGTGCTATGGCCTGTTCCGCCTGGCTCCTGGTCTGGTTGGTCCCGGCACAGCCCATGCTGGGCTCTGCTCCGCTCCAAGCTCCATGCAATATACCTTATCCAGTGAGCATCCAGGCTGTCCTGGGCCGTAGCACTGCTTCCCTCTGCTATTTTGTGGGTTCTGCAGTTCTAGAATTTGTTTAGAGCCATTTTTATAGGTGTTTGGAGGGACCTGGGGTAGAGCTGTAGGCAAGTTCCTGCTTTCCAGGAGCATCATATTTTAAATGGGGATTAAAGTCATGCTGGAGAGATGGCTGTACTCACAACCAAGTGCTTTCTGCCTAGGAAGTCTCATGATGAAAAATGACTGAATTGTTCTTCCTTGAGATACTTCTGGAACTGGCAAAATGCTTCAGTTCTCCTCTCTACCTACACCCCTGTTTTTATTGTTGCCTACAAATGTCAGGGACATATTTTCTGAGTGTTAGGTATTTGGCTTTTGCTAATTTCTAGGGCTATTCAGTTGTCCATTCTTTCCACTATCAGGTATGAAGTAGCTTTTCATTGACTTGATAAACTTGTTTATCCCCCAAACAGCAAGATTTATTTCTCTCTTTTTTTTTGATCTGGTTTCTTTCTTGTTCAATATTTTATTTTTCCCATTTACATGTAAAAACAATTTTTAACATTCTTTTTTTAAATTTTCAGTTCCAAATTTTCTCTATCCTCTCACCTCCCTCTGCCCAGTCCCGGCTTATACATGTTCAATCATGCAAAACATATTACCAGATTGGTCATGTTGTGAAAGAAAACACAGCTGCAAAAGGGGGAAAACATACAAAACAATATAGAAAGTGAAAAATAGTATGCTTTGTTCTGCATTCACACTCTATCAGTTCTTTCTCTGGAACTGGATAGCACATTTCATCATAAATCCTTTGGAATTGTATTGAATCATTGTGTTGCTGAGAATAGGGAAGTCATTCAAAGTTGATCATCAAACAATATTGCTGTTACTGTGTACAATGTCCTCTTGGTTCTGGTCACTTCACTTTGCATCAGTTCATATGTCTTTTGAGGTTTTCCTGAAATTCACCTGCTCATCATTTCCTATAGCACAGTAATATCCATTACAAACAGCATGATTTCTTAGTAAGATCCTGTCTCCTTATTCAAAGTCTTCACAATGAACTTGGACATCATATCATTCCTTGTTTATGTCAGTGCTATTCTAAGTTGAAGTGGTAAGATATTCAAACCCTGGGTGTCTAAAATGGAATTCATTGTTTTCCTCTCTTAAATATATCTTTCTTCGAAACTTATCTATTTCTGTTGAAGACACATCCAACTTTCTAGCCATCCAGACACACAACCACAGAACCATTTTCAATTATTTCCTTTCCTTCACTAGCCATATCCAATTACTTGCCAAACATTGCTATTTTTTATGTCTGTAATTTTCTGTTCATCTTCTCCCTTCTCTCTACTGACATAGCCACAAAAGTGGTTTAAGCCTTTACCACCTCTTGCTTGAACTATTTCCACAGCTTTCTAATTGATTCCGGAATGAGTGATTGAATGAATGAAGAAAAAAAAACATTTACCAAAGTGATTCTCATATGCCAAGCACTGTGCTAAAGGCTGGGAATATAAATATAAAAATGATGTAGACCTTGTCCTAGAGGAGCTTACATTCTAATAAGGGGAGTCCACAGATAAAAGGTAATGGTGGCCAGAGAGAGTTGTATTGGTTTAATAAGTCAGAGAGATATGAGTGGAGGTAGAGGGACTCCATTGGAAAACATTCCTTTTCCAGTATCGATGGCTGTATTGATTTGATTTTTGCTCCCAAAGAAAGAGGTGAAAATCAGAGGATGGCTGGATAGAAGAGGCAGGCAAAATGTCACACCTTACTCCTTGTGTGACCTTGGATAGGTCACTAAATCTCTCTGGGCCTCCGTGTCCTCAGGTATAAATTGAGGGGTTGAATGACGTGATGCATAAGGTCTCTTCTAAGTCTAAACCTCTAAGCCAGGAACTTATTTTCACATGAATAAAATAACATTTCTTCTTTGTAAAAAAAAATTTAAGAAAGTTATAAACTCCTTAAGTAAAATATAATACCAGGCAGTTATTTTATCATTTCCAGAAATTTCCTGAAAGAAAATCTAAAAATAATAAAACAGGTTCTAAATTAAAGGGGAAATGGTCAATAGTCTAGTGGTTAGAACTCAGGATGGAATCTAGTAGTGTTTAGTTTCACTCCCAGCTCTGCTTCTTGTTAAGATATGACCTTTAATTTATTATTTAGGTTAGTTATAATTTAATTTATCCATCAATTCCAAAAAGTCATTTTGACTACAAAGATAAAATATGTTTAAATTAAAGGAAAGGTGAGAGCACATGATTGGCAAAATGGTGGGGTAGGGTTTTTTTTTTTTTGTCCATAAACCACTTTAACCCAAAAGCCTCAGAAAAAGAAATTATGGATCAGGTATAGAGTAACTAAACTTAAGTCCAACATATTAGAAGACAGAAATACTTTAATAGGTAAAAACCTCATGAAATGACATTGGAGAACTTAAATACTTAGAACACCCACTCACTTTACCCACCTCCTAGCACACTCATGAAGGAGTGGGAGCAACCTCCCAGGCTTATACTTTATGGCCTGGCTATGGGGGCTCTTGTCCAATCCCACTATTCCAATGAGACATCTTAGATCTCCATCCCTTTATCCCATAAAAAGCAAGAAATACCACTTCCATTTGGCCACCTGAAAGGTAGAATAAATGGTGAAGATTCAGGCAACAGAGAACCCACAACAAAGTCAGGCCAGATGAGACAGAGTACGTGTAGCTGAAGGAAAGGGAACCAGAATTTACTCTGAGTAGGAATCTCAGCCGGCATAGAAACTTCCCTTCCACTCCTCCTCCAGATAGGAGGATGAGTATTCTTAATCTGATAGGTTGGATAAAGGAGGAGAGTGGGTAACTCTGTGCAGTAATGAGAGCAGTACAGACCAAATAATGAGCAGAGAAAACAAAGGCAAGTGATTCAGAATAAAAAAAAATACTGAAAGCCTAACAATGACCCAAAATATTATTGTTATACTTGTTATACTAAGCCTAATCATCAATTTAAAAAGATCAGCCTTGGGGTAGAGTCAAGATGGCTTATTAGCAGAAGTACAGTGAGCTCCCTGCCTTCTCCTAGCCCTAAACTAAGGATGTCCAAAAATAATTATAGCTCTTTTTCGTGGTGGGAAAGAATGGTTACTGATGGGGTGCTGATCAATTGAGGAATGGCTGGACATGTTACAGTTTATGAATATGATGGAATTCTATTGTGCTGTAAGAAATGATAAAGGGGGATAGTTTCAGAGAAACCTGGGAAGACTTTATGAACTGATGCAGAGAGAAACGAGCAGGTTCAGAAGAATAATTTATATAAAAACAACACAGCTAAGTCAAACAATTTTGAGAGATTTAGGAATTCTGATCAGTGTAATGACCAACCACTATTCCAGACAACTAATGATGAAATATTCTACCTATACACACCTCCTGACAGAGAAGTAAAAAATGCCCATCAATTGGAGAACAGCTAAACAAATTGTGGTACATGAATGTAGTGGAATGTTACTGAGCTGTAAGAAATAATGAATATGATGAATACAGAGAAGCATGGAAAGATCTACATGAACTAATGCAGAGTAAAATAAGCAGAACCAAGAAAACAATATATACAATGACTATAATGTAAATAAAAACAACCACACATGCAAAAATCATAAGTGAATATAGCAAAATTATAAAGATTGAGCATGACTCAAATGAAAAAGCATGAGAGGCTACCCACAATCTGCCCTAGAGGTATTACACATTGAACATGTTTTTGGATTTTTTTCAGTTTATTGATCAGTTGTACTTATTTTTCTTCTTTGTTTTGTTTTTGTTTTGTCTTTAAATAATGCTATTTGTTATATGGGATGGTTCTGTGGAAGGGGAAGGGAGGGACACTGAGGAAAATCATGATATAATTAAGGAATCAATAAAAACTTGTTTTGAAAAAGAAATCAATAAAAACTTGCTTTAAAAAAAGAAAATATACAGAGTCAGGAAACGGAGAGTTCTGTTCAAGGATCTGCAAGGGAACCAGTGCCACCTGAAAGAAGAGTACCTTGTTAGGGTGGGAGGGAAAGCACTTGAGAGATGACTGGAAAAGTTGGTGGTTGGGTTAGGGGCTTTGCTCATAAAACAGAGAATTTTCTATTTAATCCTGGAGGTGAGAGGGAGTTCCTGGAGTTTATTGAGAAGGGTTGGGGTGGGAGCCAGGGGAGATGTTTGTGGTTGAGTAGAGGATGGATTAGAGTGGATGGATTACTAGGTTTGCAGCAGAGTGAAGCATCAGGAGATGTTACAAAGGTCGAATCGATAGTATTTGACAAAAATTTGTAAATGAGGGATGAGAGAGTAAGGAATCAAGCATGAAACCTAGTCTATGAATCTGGGGGACCAGAAGGATACACTAAACAGTAACAGGGAAATTTGGAGGCAGGGGGTGGTTTCAGAATAGAAGATTGTGAATTCAGTTTTGGACACTGAGTTTAAAATGTCTACATCTAATAGGTAACTGGAGATTTAATGCTGGAGTTCAATAGTGAAGTTAGGGCTGAACAAGCAGATTTGAGAATTGTAAGCATAGAGATTATAATTCACCGTATGGGAGCTAACGATTCACCAAGTGATACTGAGAAGGACAGTTTTAGAGAAACCTAGGAAGCCTTGTGTGAACTGGTCCAGAATGAAGTCAGCTGTACCAAAAGAACAATTTACACTACAGTAACAAAAAGAATGTAAGAAAAAAAAAACGACAGATTTAAGTAATGACCAACAACATCTCAGAAGACTGAAGATGAACTACCTCCTGACAGAGAAGAGATACACTATAAAATGAGACAAGTATTTTGACATAAGGTCAATGTGGAAATTTGTTTTACTTGACTATGAATAGCTGCTACAAGGGTTTTGTTTTTATTTTTTTTCAATGGGGGGTATATGGATTAGGAAAACTAGTGATAAAGAAGAAGGAAGGAAGGAAGGAGGGAAGAATAAAAGGATATTGGTGCCTTTTTAATAAATAGAAAAGGACAGAAGGAAACACAGATAAACAGAACAGCTTTGAAAATTATCTGTTAAATGTATATACCTAAAATGAAAGGCAAGATTTATGTAACAGAGATTCACAGTTTTATTTACAATTCCCTTTTTCTGTTCTACTTTGTATATGGAAATGCTCATTTTCTGTTTTCATATTTTAGCATTATAAAAATAAACCTTTAAAAATCATTAAGCAATAGCCTAGGTTTTGAATGCAAAATTCTATGCAGGAATGATGCATCCTTCCTAGAGGCATTTAGGTGGTGCCCATAGATCAATGGATCTGGAGTCACAAAGAAGTGAGCTCAAATCCTTCCTCAGATTCTTATTGGCCATGGGATGCTAGGCAAATCACATCACCTGTCTCAATTTCAATTTCCTCATTTGTAAGCTAAGGATATAAATAAATAGTTCCTATCTTACAGGCCTGTTGTAAGGATCAGATGAGATCCAAATTGGTTGCAAACTTTGCAGTGCTGTATAAATATTTGCTACTGTTGTAAAGTTATTATTAAGCTCGACTTAGGGATTATCAATGATTTTAAGTTATTACACTATACTTAATAACTGTGTTATTTTTCTATGTCAAAATTGTTATTTTCCTTCTCTTCAATGGGCTTTTACCACTTCCAGCTGTACAACAAGCAGATTTGGGTAGCTATCTTATTAGCAGCAATTTGCCTGTTTTCATTTTTTAAGTAGATACAGTCCACTTCCATTTGGTTATTGGAATGAATTAGAACTTTTAAAGGACCAAGGGAAACTAATAAACCACAGTGAGCATGTAGGCGGCTTGGCAGGGATAAAGAGGGAAAAAATAACCACACCACTTCCTGTGGTTAAAGCTTGAGAATGCCTTCCAGAACAGACTGTACCAATATTGTGAGGTTTGTTGGACTCTGATTGATGGGAATCGGAAAGACACTTCTTACATATGTGCCTGGCTTCCAGTAGGATGCTCATACAAAACAGATGGGATTTATATTTTTATCACATACAATTGAAAACTGTCATTGAATATACCACTAGATGCCATAGATAATTAAATAGTTGTGGAAGAACAGAATTATTGGTACTTTGATAGTCATTTCAACACAACAGGCTACAGCAACAAATGAAAAGATTTAGCATACAGATCTGGTAGAGGTCCAAGGCTTTATGCACCTAATTCAGTATAGTCTTATTAATTTTGGTTAATACTCTATTAAATCCACCCATATTTGTGTAGTTTTTTTAAATAAAATATAGGCTCTTGCATGGAAACAGTTCTTAAATTTAAAGTATTTCTCTATTACTCTACTATTTGGAAATACAATGTTGAGTAAATTCAAGCTAATTTCCCTCCTTTTCATGTCTTTTAAAGCTGAAAACCTATTGCATTTCAAACTTTTGGCTACTGTGCCGCATTTTCAGCAGTAGTAATGTGTGAATGAAGTGACAGAATCATCAACAATGGCTCTACACTTTTTGCTTTAGTGCATTCAACACAATGGTCATCAGGATGCAGCTTTGCATCTTCTCTATTATGAGGCTTCTTTCTTGGAGAACTTTGTGAAATAAGAAATGTAGGGACATCTTGAATAGCTCACAAAAGCGATTATGAAGTAAAACTAAAATTACTTTTCAAAGAAATAAGTAAATGAAATATACACATTCTTTATGAACCAGGAACTCAATAAATAAATCAGCCTTTACCATAAAAACATTTCAATCCTTTAATGGATTTCATTCATGAGAATATTTCATCTATCCAAATCATATACCATCCATTCTTTCTCTTCTTGTGTGATTCAACCTATTATAACAATTTATTCACATACAGAAATTGTGTAGGCATCAGAAAATATTCACTTACACAAAAAATAAAATTGGTAATATCCCTTGTACAAGGAAAGCACGTATGGGTTTTCCTGCCAAGACGACTGCCTTGATGGGAGGTTGACTGTCAAGTTTCCACATACTTACTCCAGCAAAATCCTAAAGTTTGCACAGACCAAATAATGACTAAAAAGATGAATGAGAAACAACAGAAAGGGACTTCTTTTACCCTACTGATGCACAAAAAGTCAGCCAAAGGCTCAAAGGCAATTGGAAAGGGGGCCTTGCCAGAAAGGCCTCTGAAAGCATAGGGTAGCACATGTATATAGTATGTGTGTATGTGATATATGTAATATGTATGTAGTATAGTATATATATGTTTATAGTATGTGTGTAACATAGTATGTATAGACGCTGTGTATAGAATATATAGAAACTTTTTTGTGGTGGCATAGAATTGGAAACTGAGGGGATGCCCATCAATTGGAGAATGGCTGAGCTAGTTGTAGTATATGAATGTAATGGAATATTATTGTTCTATAAGAAGTGATGAGCAGGCAGATTTCAGAACAGCCTGGAAAGACTTACATGAACTGATGCTGAGTGAAGTGAATAGAACCAGGAGAACACTGTACACAGTAACAGCAACATTGTGAAATGACCAGCTTTGATAGACTTAGCTCTTCTCAGCAACGCAATGATCTAAGACAATTCCAAAAGACTCATGATAGAAAATGCTATCCACACCCAGGGAAAGAACTATGGAGTTTGAATGCAGATTGAAGCAGACTATTTTTTTTTCTCTCTCTCGTGGTTTTTCCCTTTTGTTTAGATTCTTCTTTCACAACATTACTAATGTGGAAATATGTTTAATATGATTGTATATGTATAACTTATATCAGATTGCTGCCATCTTGGGGAGGAGGTGGGGAGGAAAGAGGGAAAATTTGAAACTCAAAGTCTTATAAAAGTGGATGTTGAAAACTAAAAATTTGTTAATTTTTTTTAAAAGGAAGCATAAGGAAGCCTCCCAGAAAGAGCAGAGACATCAGCCAATTAGCCTGCCAGGCTCTATCTGGAGACAAGAGTGAGGGCTCCCCTGACAAAGCTCAGGGTGGTCAGAAGCCTCGAGGAGTAGAAGCAGACAGACACAAGTGCATTACTTTAGTCTTCAGACTGGAGTAGCACAACTCCAGGGTCTCTCAGGTCCCTAAGTGTATTTCCTGAGATACCAAAAAGGGCCTGAAGATCATGCACTCTGAATCTGAAAAATCATGGAGGCCTAACCACAAGAGGTAAATGTCAGGGATGTAGGAGGAGACCAGGTGGAGCTAACTATCTCATCAAAAAGCACAGCAGAGGGGATGGAGTTTGGCCCAGACTCAAAATTCCAGTTCAGGAGCCAAAGGCTGAGGAGATAAGTAAGTCTCAACTAAACAGTCTCAAAAATTCTTCCAAATTTAGAGATCCAAAGTAGGAGAGAGTAACTCTCACAATGACAATCAGAATCTCAAAGAAAAAAAAGTTTTACCACAAATAAGAATACTTAGAAGAAATGAGAGTAAAAAAATTGAAATGTTATTGTGTATTTAAAGATTAAATAGCTTATAAGAGAAAGTGATAAACCTTAACCAACAATGAATTGTCTGAAAAATAAAGTAGTCCAAACAGTAATCAATAACTGTGAGTCAACCAGAAATATTAAAATAAAATAAAAAGGCTAAAAAAATAGAAGAAAATGAAAAGTGTCTGATATTGAAAACAACTGGCCTTTATATAAAGGGTCAAGGGCAGATAATTTAAGAATTTTGGGACTCCCTGAAAACTATAATTGCCTTCCCCCTTCAAAAAAATAAAAACCCTAAACCCTAGACACTATTTTTAAAGAAATCATAAATGAAAACTACTCAGATCTATCAGAATCCAAGAGAAAAGGGAAGATAGAAAAAAAACACTGATCACCTCATACTGAAAGGAACCTCAAAGAAGAAATGTTCCAGGACTGTCATAAATCAAGTCCAAAGCTTATCATCAAAGAAAAATAGTATAATCATCTAGAAAGAAGCAGTTTGAGTACCAAGGATCTACATTCAAGGTCACACAAAACCAGCCAACATTTTACAAAAAAAGAGGAGTTCTTGGACTATGAGTTTCCAAAAGGCAAAAGAGATAGGCTTACAGTCAAAAATAAATTATCCTACAAGGCTGGGTATAAAGAGGAAAAAAATGAATAGTTAATTCAATAGAAGACTTTAAAGCATTTCTGGTGAAAAGTCAATAGGTACTTGAAAAATAAACTAACAGTCCAGAGGAAACTAGAAAAGTAAAGTTATTTGAGCAAGAAGAAACTTTATTATGATGTAGTGCTAAGAAAATAATGGAGGAAAAGAAATAAGTGTTTCTTCAAAACTTTAAGGTCTTCAAAGGGTAGTGAGGGAGTTAAATCAAAAGAAGGGGGCTGGGGGTGGGATGGACTGGTTCTATTTTGAGGTTTCAAAAGAGATACCTTAGTGTAGATAGAAGGATGCTCATAACTGAGTAGAGGAGAATAAGACTTGTCTCTGGAGTTAGACTACATGGATTCTGATCCCTGGTGTGCTGCTTACTACCTGTGTGACCTTAGGTAAATCACTATCTATACATGGTAGAATTAGGCTAGAGAGCTTTTTGAGGTCCTTTCCAACTCTAAATCTTTGCCCCTACAGCGGCATATTCTATTATATTAGCTCAGAGCTGAAAGTCTGCATGCTAGTGCAATTAGGATGCAGGAAGTAGAAAAAGCAGGGCACTTACACATAAAGGTCCTAGGTATTTTATTAGTAGCCATAAGGAGCCCAAATAGTTAATCCCCAGGGCAGACTGAGCCCAGAGCCTATGTACTACCCAGACACCTTTGGCACTTCTACCAGTATAAGTGGTTGATAAGGTCCTGTGATTCATCACCCTACAGCCATAGCCACAGGTGATGAATCTCTTCAATCTCACTTAAACCTTCCTATAGGAAACACCTTATTAAGTGTTTCTCAAATAACTCAAATTTAAACTGATTTCACAATAATTCACTAGAATGTCACAACTGCTAGCCTAGGCAAAAATAATTTCAAAAGACTGGTGCCTAAAACCTATACAATTATGCCTATGTAGCCCGTGACTACCTTGAACAGGTAAAGAAATGAGTAGATTAAGACAAAGCCTTACTGAAATGCAATGAAACACATTCAGCAACATGAAAAATTCATTTGTGCCTATATGATATTAAACAAGTTTATTTTGTATTTATTTTATTCATTCATTCACTCATGCATACATTCATTCATTTAACAAGGTATTATTAAGTACTGGGCTAGGCCTTGGGGATACCAACAGAAATGGTCCCAGGTCTGCCCTCAAGTAGCTTATTGGGGGGAGGAGAGGAAACATGAGAGGTAGCATTTGAGCTAAGTTTTGAAGGAAGGATTCTGGAGTCAGAGGTGAGGTGGGAGTGTATTCAAGGCAGGGGGCAACAGCCTGGGCAAAAGTCAATTTGTTGCACAATAAACCTGGAAACGTAGGATAGGAAAAAAATACAGGGCTCTGGAAGCCAGGCGGAGGGATTTACATTTTATTTTAGAATAAAAGTTTGACACTGGTGTGCCTTACTTTAGGAATATCAGTTTGACAGCTGGAGAGGGAAAATAAGGCAGGGAGGACAATTGGAAAGCAATTTCAATAGTTCAGGTGATAAGTGCTTGGATCAAGATAGTGGAGAGAAGGGGATGGATGTGAAAGATATTAGGGATGTAGAATTAAAAAAAACCAAACAACAGTTAATAACTGCTTGGATGAGAAGGAAGAATGAGAGAGGAGTTAAGAATGTTTGAGAATATGAGACTGGGTGGTCACAAAGATGGTAGTATTCTTAACAAAAGCAGGCAAATTAGGAAGGGGGGAAGGTTTCAGGGGAAATCCATTTGGACATGTCCAATAGACAGGTAATTATGTATGAATTCAGGAAGGAGACTGGGGCTGCATATATAGAGATGATAGTTGAAAACATAAAAATTGATGAGGTTACTATGAAAACATGTGGAGAGATAAGAGCTTAAAATGGAGACCTGGAGGAGTGGAACAAAAATGAAAATCGAGCAAAGGAGAGTGAGAAGGAGGAGTCAGAGGGTAGGGGGAGGAATTTTTAAAAGTCATGAAAACACACAAGAGGAAAGGGTATTTGAGATAAGTCGGTGGTCTGCAATGTCAAGGATTTACAGAGAAAGAAAAAAAATGAATGAATTAATGAATGTAAGAACTGAGAAAAGACCATTGAATTTCACATTTAACTGGGTGGTAAGAAAACAATTTCAGCTGGGTTGGAATCCACAATTCAACCCAGCCCCACTCTCCAAAGTTGCCAAAGACATCGATTAGAATTCTAGAAATCATAATTCAAGCTTCTATTCTATTAGCATTTCCTTTTCCCTGAGGTGAAAATTTTATGTCTGTGTATGACATGAACTTCTTTAAAAGTGGTATATTATATAATGTAGATGATATTTGTATATTGGGTCCCAATATTTTTTCCATATGTAAACATGACTTCTGTACTTCAGTCTGTCCACCTGAAAAATCCAAATAAAAATAACTCGAAATTTTTCTGGTTATCTCAGAAGAAATTTACTGAAGTAATAACTATAGGAAAGCTTTCTATTTCCTTGGATAAACTCTGCAATATAACTAGCAAAGATCACATCATTCAGTCTTTCAGTGTTAAATTTAGAGGTTGAATTTCAAAGTTGATGACGTGGAAAGTAAAACCATTTGTTTTTAGTAAAGGGTAAAATAAATGATGTTTTAGCTTTTCTTTTTACTTTGACCAAAAGTCTTTAAATAACTAAGTTAGCTGCAGAAGTATTCTGAAAAGTATCTGAATTTCCTAAAATGCTAGTGTAATGGGGTCTCTGGAGCATTCTGAGAACACCTAACCTAGAGCTACTCTGCTTCTGAGAGTAGACATCCTGAGTTCTCCTAGTGTCTAAGAGTATCCTCCTTTGACTGGTTGCATAGCTGAAAGAGGCTACACCTTTACACAGACTGGGGCCATCTATCTATTTCCTGCTCATCTGCTAGACTAGCTACATTAATCAAATTAAACAAATAATTATGAACAAATAATCACTATTTACAGGCTTACCGTATTCCCAGGGATTTAAAAAAAATAATGAAGGATGTTCAATCCCATTGCTCTCCTACTGTATATTATGTACATTATAAAATACACACAAGAAATAGACATTTAGAAATGTTGAAATAAAGATGAATGGGAAGGCCAAATTTCTCTGAGCGATCACAGTTTTATTCCAGGAGGCTCTGCAATGTTCTGAGGTTGGAAGCATTCACAAACAGGAGCATATGGAAGAACTCATCATCCACAGGGAATCTGGGATTTATTCTATCACAGGGGTGAACTTCTTTATATGGCATATATCTAGAGATAACACATATAGCATTTATGACTCAACTGATGTTTGTGATCAAAAGGTCATTGAACAGGGTTATTCCTGTTGCTATATTTTTCAAGAAATCTTGAATAGTTTTCATATGAATGGGAGACATTTTATTGTAAAAGAGCCTACAAAACAACATTTTATTGTACCAATGTTTTTCTTCCTCTCCCCCCTCCATCTCCCCATTAGTTGTGAATGGGACCACAGTAAAGTAATAGAAAAAAAATCAGCAAAAGATTTCATAACTCCAATCAATACTGTAATCAGTTATGACTTAATGGTTACTGTATTTCAACATATAATCGTTGCAGGTTTTATGCCAATTTTTTTGCCATAAAGTGGAGTGCAACCATTATATGAAGCTTTAAAAATTGTGCTGGCATTACTTAAAAATTATTTATTACTAAACTGTCTTTGGTGCAAGATTAGGATGCATGGGATCCTCATGAGTATACATTAAAATTGAATACTGACTGAACATGTGCTGAGAAATATAGGCTCATGGCTCACAATGCACAAGAGATAAAGGCATATTCATATTCATTTCTATACCCCATTGCCTGTATATCTTATTTCCCAGATGCATATAAAAAACAATTTTTAACATTTGTTTTTAGAACTTTGAGTTTCAAATTCTCTCCCTTCTTCCCTCCCCATGCACTCTCCTTGAGAAGGCAAGCAATTCAATATAGGTTAGACATCTATCATTATGCAAAACACTTCCATAATAGTTATGTTGTGAAAGACTAACTGTATTTCCCTCCATCCTATCCTGTTCCCCTTTATTCGATTTTCTCCCTTGACCCTGTCCCTTTCCCAAAGTGTTTGCTTTTGATTACCTCCTCCCCCTATCTGCCCTCCCTTCTATCATCCCCCACTCTTACCCCCTTCCCCTTACTTTCCTGTAGGGTAAGATACCCAATTGAGTGTGTATGTTATTCCATCCTTAAGCCAAATCCAATGAGAGCAAGATCCACTCATTCCCTTTCACCTACCCCCTGTTCTCTTCCATTACAACAGCTTTTTCTTGCCACTTTCATGTGAGATAATTTACCCCATTCTATCTCTCCTTTTCTCTTTCTCCAAATATATTGTTTACCCCTTAATTTTATATATATCTATATGTATATATTCCCTTCAACTACCCTAATATTGAGAAAGGTCTCATGAGTTACAAATAACATCTTTCCATGTAGGAATGTAAACAAAACAGTTTGACTTTAGTAAGTGCCTTATGATTTCTCTTTCCTGTTTATCTTTTCATGCTTCTCTTGATTCTTGTATTTGAAGGTCAAATTTTCTATTTAGCTCTGGTTTTTTCACTGAGAAAGCTTGAAAGTCCTCTATTTCATTGAAAATCCATATTTTGCCTGGAGTATTATACTCAGTTTTGCTGTGTAGGTGATTCTTGGTTTTAATCCTAGCTCCGTTGACCTCCAGAATATCATATTCCAAGCCCTTCGATCCCTTAACATAGAAGCTGCTAGATCTTATGTTATCCTGATTTTGTTTCCACAATATTTGAATTGTTTCTTTCTGGCTACTTGCAGTATTTTATTCTTGACCTGGGAACTCTGGAATTTGGCAACAATATTCCTAGGAGTTTTCTTTTGGGGCTCTTTTTCAGGAGGCAATCAGTGCATTCTTTTAATTTCTATTTTACCCTCTAGTTCTAAAATATCAGGGCAGTTTTCCTTTATAATTTCTTCAAAGATGATGTCTAGGCTCTTTTTTGATCATGGCTTTCAAGTGGTCCAATGATTTTTAAATTATCTCTCCTGGATCTATTCTCCAGGTCAATGGTTTTTCCAATGAGATATTTCACATTGTTTTGCATTTTTTTCATTCTTTTAGTTCTGTTTTATAATTTCTTGATTTTTCCTAAAGTTACTACTTGATCCATTCTAATTTTTAATTTGGTATTTTCTTCAGTGGTCTTTTGGACCGCCTTTTCCATTTGGCTAATTCTGCCTTTCAAGGCATTCTTCTCCTCATTGACTTTTTGGTGCTCTTTTGCCATTTGAGTTAGTCTATTTTTAAGGTGTTATTTTCTTCAGTTTTTTGGGGGGGGTCTCCTTTAGCAAGGTCTTGACTCGTTTTTCATGATTTTCTTGCATCAGTCTCATTTCTCTTCCCAATTTTTCCTCTATTTCTCTTACTTGCTTTTCCAAATCCTTTTTGAGCTCCTCCATGGCCTGAGACCAATTCATGTTTTTCTTGGAGGCTTCTGATGTAGGATCTTTGACTTTGTTGACTTCTTCTGGTTGTAAGTTTTGTTGTTCTTTGTCGCCACGGAAAGATTCTATAGTCTGAGTCCTTTTACATTGCCTGCTCATTTTCCCAGCCAATTATTTGACTTTTGAGCTTTTTGTCAGGGTATGACTGCTTTCAGAGTTGAGAGTGCTATGTCCCAAGCTTCAGGGGTTTTGTGCTGCTGTTGTCATAGCTACTTCTATTCTGAGATGGTATGATACTCCTCTCCTGGCCTGTGCCCTGGTCTTTGAGTATGAGCACTCCTTTCTGCCGTGAAAGTACCAGGAAGACTCCCTTTCCACAGCCACCATGGGCTCTGCTACACCCCTGTTCCTCCTCCCCCAAGGACTACCAACCAGGACTGCAACCCAGCTCTAAGCAAGGCAAAGCAAGAGAACCCTGCCCCAGCCCCAGCAAAGAGATCCCTGCACTCCTGCTCTGATCAGCTTCTTGATTCCCCCCAATGTCTGTGTGCATACCTAAATTCTTCTATGTTGCATCAGGAAAACTAGCCTTAAGACATTGGATGTTGACAAGGGTTTGACATAAGCTTCTTGTTAGCTGATCCTACTCATCTTAGAGAAAGTGGAAAATGCCATTCTTGCCCCAAGGGTGGGATGAGGGTTGAGGAGTCTGGCCTTTCCACCTGGCACTAGATATGAGATTAGGGGGCTCCTACCTGAACCCCATGCTCTTTCTTCTCCCCTCCCCTACCTCCATCAACCATAAGTACAAATTGGGAGAATATCACAGATGAGGTGTTGCAATAGATGGAATGAAACATGGAGATCAATAAAATAACAATCAATTTAAGTAGAAGAGTAACACTAGATTGGTACTTGTGAATTGTAAAAAGTGACAAAAGTTACTTGGAAACTTCAAGTAACAAGGCAAATGAAAAGAATGTCAAGGGTCAGAAAACCCTAGTTCTAACCCCATCTCTACCATATTCTAGCTGCATAAATTTGGGCACGTGAACAACCAGTGGCCTAAGGCAAGTTTTCCTGAAGCAACATTGAGAAATTTAGGTATGCGAATGGGAGGGAATGGCTGAGCAAGTTGTGGTGTATAGTTTTGATGGAATACTACTGTGGTATAAGAAATGATGAGCTCAATGATATCAGGAAAACATGGAAAGACTTGCATGAAATAATGAAGAGTGAAATGAGCAGAACCAAAAGAACATTGTAT